>NC_047626.1:38860266-39228717 GCF_004354385.1 Drosophila innubila | reverse complement strand
GGTGAAAATTTCATTCGAAAATTCATTGTTCATCTAGTTTATCAAAATTCACGTTCGTTCACGAGAGACGCCTTAACTAAGTTCATAAAAACACGAAATAAAGCAACATTAGAATTATTTTTATACATTTTTTCCAACAGAAAATAGTGCAAATAAAATGGCCGATAGTAATTAACTTTGCTGAAGTACTATTTTAGCTAAAGTAAATTACGTTAAAAATGAAAAGCCATATGGCACTATATGCGGTAGAGGGTTAAGCAGTCAAGCAAAATCATAGACTTGTCTTCAGTACTTTAATTTTCATTAAATTTATCAAATGTAATACGTTATGGGACAGAGCTATCAAAACTATGAGCACAAAAGTATCGTATAATATCAAAGCTATACATTTTTAACAACATTTTGTTTGGTAACAATTCAAGAAGTTCAACATTAATGTGCAGTTAAAATTTGGAAGCGATGTCTTCACCCTAGTATGAGAAAACTAAACAAAATGTCTCCTGAACAAATTACTTATTGTAACATACGATATACAAAAAAAACCTCCTTACGAGGCAAAAGGTTAGTGACGAAAGTCTTCCCATGCCCCAAAATTTCTGTTATCCAATTTTGTGACTTACGATATAAAATTTAATACATAAATTACTCTTTTAAAAAGTTTGGGGTAAATGTCTATAATACGGTTATTATCTCAAAAAAAAAAAAAAAAAATGAAAAAAACTCAAATAGGGGGTGATTTAAGATGAATTTAGATGTTTTTATTGGTTTCGGGACTTACTTGGTTTATTTTAAAATAATCTTTGAAATTTTCATACAAAATTAAATTTTGCATGGTTATATTGCGCAATTTGTCACTAGTTTGTCCGTTTACCAACACTACTTTTGTAAGCGAATTTGGGTAAGTACCTAATTTTGACTCGCCCAAATTAATAACCGTTTTCCAGCACTATATAACGGAATCGTGCAGAAAGCTTTAATTTTGATAAGATGTCGTGCACAGGTTGTGATGTTACTGCGAGAGAGTTTCTTAGACTCAGTGAAAGTGAGTTGTTAGACTTCTTGCGGAGTCACAACGTAATACTCAGTGCAAAGTTGAAGTTTAAAGATGTCACGAATAGGATCCATGAGGTGTTTATAGCCATTGGAAGGCTTTACAACCCTTCCAAAGAGCTGGTCATAAATGAATATGTCCATTTAGATGAGGTGAGTTGTTAAGGTGTGAAAAAAAGCAGCGCAGGCAAGAATTTTTTTAACAAACTTTTAAATTTTTGACTGCGGAGCTTCTTTTGCCATTTCCGTCCATTATATTTCATTTTCTCATGGGAAGACGATGATGACGATTTTGACGCTGATGACGTAGATGCTGCAGATACCTAAGAAGCCACCCTAGGAAGATGATGATGACGCAGAAGCTGCAGATGCCTAAGAAGCCACATGCAAGGAGAGCAACTATATTTTAATAAAAAAATATGCGGTTCACTGATTAAATATTTTTCAACTTAAAGTTACGGCAACATTTAAACACCAGTACGAAGTAGTGTTAGTAAACGGATATAAATCGGGTACTTAACCAGATTTGCTTACAAAAGTAGTGTTGGTAAACGGACAAAGTAGTGGCAAATTGCACAATACAAACATGCAAAGTTAAATTTAATTTCAAAGATTTTTTAAAAATAAATCAAGTGGGTCCCCAATGTAATTTTTACTTATAAATTCATCATAAATCACCCCCTATTTGTGTTTTTTTTTTTTTTTTTGAGATAAGAACCGTATTATAGACAATTACCGTAATTTTATTTTTTTATGTGCTATATTAAAAATCGTTCGTCACAATTTGATATCAGAAATTTTGCGGCACGGAAATTTACCTCGTAGGTTTTTTGGAAGATACAATAACTACGCTCATACCTCCTTTGTTATTTGATCGAGAGCATTATCCTCGGCATTAGCACACATATTGTTTCGCCGTCGACCGGTAGTGGTTGTGGTGTCCATAGCATTCAAATTGTTGAAATCTGTATATGCTTATTTATGATGTATTTCTCAACAATATGTTGCAATTTCGGAAATCGGATAACTTTACGAAATATAGTCAAATAGTCAAATCAATTGGTCTAGAACGAAATTTGTTTACATAAAATGATTATTTATTATACATATGTACTTTAAAACTACCCAGCAGAACTGGACCTCAAAGAAATATTGAGGAAAAGTTGAGCAACATTCCCTGGTCATTGAGGAAACATCGATCCGTTTGTATGAAAATGTTTGAGGAATTTAACATTGGGAGTCTTAGGAACGAGAAAGCTTCCCTATACATTTCTAAACGTTTCCCTAACAAGAAACGTTGGTGACTCCTCGTGGAACTCTGCCAAAAAATCCACAGGCACTAAACTAAAAAGATAATTATTTCAAACGTATTGGTTCTAGTGGTATTTGAGCCGGGGCCCCCGAACTTAAAAGTTCTACTTGTCTGCCACACTCGGCGACTCTAACCATTGAGCTACGGAAGCTGAAATTTTTTTTTAAACAAAAATGTACCTATTGGTTCCAATTTCATGTTTCAAAAAAGCAGCGGCCAGCTGACGCCGGCAGAATTATTAAAACACTAACAATGAAACGTCAAAAAAAATGACAACAACATCAAGTAAACGTAAGGGAAAATCAAGAGCAGGGAATTTCAGTTCTACTGGGTAGTACATGTAGCAAAAAAAAAAAAAACCATACGCGTGCATATGCATGTCTGGTATAGACACACACAATCAAGCACTTTCATCCAAATTAGGAGGCGTTTTGCTTACATACATTTATGCTATAATTCGTGTACACATTCTTTACGTGTATAAATGGTTCACTCACAGAGTAAATTTCTTTTATTTTGTTGCTCTTGAGAGACGTATTAATTTTAAGCAAGCTTTAAAACTAAGCACAGATATGTAAACATATAGGATAAGGCGAATTAATGTTGTCAATATTTACATAGGTATTTTAATTTTAAGTAACTGAAAAACATGCAACAATTTATCTCTGGTTACACATAATTTTCACGATTTACTTGCGAATTGGAGATGTAAGAGTTTTTGCTGAAGAAGTGTCAGTCGAGTCGATATATCGATATTTTCACGATTTTCTTAAATGTTGCAGGTTTCAGGTACTCACATCGAAAAAATTCCGTTCGCTAAGCTAAACTCCATATAAAACAAACAGTGGCGGAACGCAAGATAAATTATCTCGCTTCAGTTCCGCTAGTGCGGTACTCACTAAAGACATGAAAAAAAGGGTAATTGTCCATCGGTCCGTTTCTAGCTCAAAAAAAAAAAAAACCCCCCCAAATAGGGGGGTTCTTTGAAATCTGAAGTTTCCATACAAAATTGCCTAATTTTGTTTAGCTTATCAAACATCACCATAAACCACATACTAGAGGGGATTGGGAATGTAAATAGAAGACCGAAGACAAAATGTTTTTTAATAAAGTCTCGCGTTTTTTTTACACGATTGCAAATTTTGTTTGCAAACTTCAAAGATTTGTTAAAAATCTTTGATGATCCGAACCGGATCATGAACCGAACATTTGATGTTGTATACTCCGTGAACCCGAACCTGAACCGAACCCATATCCTAAATAAAAGGTTCGGTTCGAAAAAAAACATTCTTTCTATTATTGATGTAAAAATACATCGAAATATCGACAACTCGATTTTAGCGAAGGCGACGATCTATCGAGTTGATTGAATCGATTTCCATGAAAACATCTACAACTCTCTGGAGTTTGTTCATAGCAGTTTATTTGCAGAACTAAATTATCTGCAATCGAAACTTTTCTTGAGATTTTGTGCTTATCGAGAAGTAAAGTGAATTAAATCGCGCGGAAACAAAACAAGTTCACTTAAATTATATTATAACATAAAAATCATAAAATAATAGGTCATCTTAAAACCAACATAGATTAGACTATTATAAAATTTTATATATTTTTTAATTTACTTCGATATAAAAATCTAGAAAAATTATATACAAAAAAATATTTGGTAAATATCTATTATACGGTTCTCATCTCAAAAAAAAAAAAAAAACCACAAATAGGGGGTGATTTATGATGAATTTATCAGTAAAAATTAGATTGGGGACTCACTTGGTTAATTTTTAAAAAATCTTTGAAATTTTCATAAAAAATGAAATTTTGCATGTTTGTATTGTGCAATTTTTCACTACTTTACCCGTTTACCAACACTACTTTTGTAAGCGAATTTGGGTAAGTACCTAATTTTGACTCGCCCGATTTCTAGCCGTTTTCCAACACTATATATAACGGAATCGTGCAAAAAGCTTTAATTTTTATAAAATGTCGTGCGCAGGTTGTGATGTTACTGCGAGAGAGTTTCTTAGACTCATTAAAAGTGAGTTGTTAGACTTCTTGCGGAGTCACAACGTAATACTCAGTGAAAATTTGAAGTTTAAACATGTCACGGATAGGATCCATGAGGGGTTTATGGCCATTGGAAGGCTTTACAACCCTTCCAAAGAGTTGGTTATAGATGAATATGTCCATTTAGATGAGCTGAGTTGATAAGGTGAGAAATAAGCGCCGCAGGCAAAAATTTTTTTAAAAAAAATTTTTGCTTACGGCCCATATATTTCACATCCTCATGGGAAAACGATGATGACGATTTTGACGCTGATGACGCAGAAGCTGCAGATGATATATTTTAAAAAGAAATATGCGGTTAACTAATTAAATATTTTTTTAATTTAAAGTTACGGCAACATTTAAACACCAGTACGAAGTAGTGTTGGTAAACAACTATAAATCGGGCGCGTCAAAACTAGGTACTTAACCAGATTCGCTTACAAAAGTAGTGTTGGTAAACGGACAAAGTAGTGACAAATTACACAATACAACCATGCAAAATTTAATTTTGTATGAAAATTTCAAAGATTTTTAAAAAATAAACCAAGTGGGTCCCCAATGTAATTTTTACTTATAAATTCATCATAAATCACCCCCTATTTGTGGTTTTTTTGTTTTTTTTTTTTGAGATGAGAACCGTATAATAGATAATTACCAAATATTTTTTTTTGCTCATATTTAAACCAAGGTTTGAACCCAAACCTTGGGCTTAGGAGGTATATAAACCGGTTTGCGAACCGAACCTAAGTCTTGCTCCATGGTGCGAGCCATTGAACCGAACCTTTACCAACATTTTAGGGGTTTGCATTTATATACATATATATATATAGTAACGTAGTTATATATATAGTTATATATATAGTAACGTAGTTATATAGTTATAGACGCACATACCACTACAAACTTAGCTCAACAGACAGAACCACAACCAGATACAATTCATAACATAAACACTTCTCAGGAAGCTCAAAATTAAAACATAACAATCAAGAAACAGAACGGTTCACAGACAGATCATTTAAGTCAAATGTAAACATAAAATATCTTGATAAGAGCAACCGGAACAACTTATAAATAAATAATTTGCATCGACAGCATAATTTTCCCAACATATGCGCCTCGCGACAATGGTCACGTAAGCCGCAGCCGAAAATCAACTTTAAACATAACTTTTATGTTTCTTTATTCATTACGTTCGAAGATCGAGTTAGTCTTAATTTATTCTTAAGCGTACCAAGAACACTCTGAATAAAAACTTATCTGCACATAATTGTGTTTTTTGTTCTAGTTTAAATTTGGCAGTTAGCGAAAACAAGTGCCAAGTACGTGGCGCAGCTGGTAGGATAGAAATTATTTATTGACGTATACGATAAAGTTTCTTTCCGATTAAGAACTACATTTCCAAAACCGCGTTAACTGTAACATTCGGTTAGTGAAATTTTAAATCAATCAAAGCTCGAACGAAGCTTTTTGGTGAAAAATAATAAATTTAAAAATAAAAATCTACATTTCTAAAACCGTGTAAATTAAAATATTCGGTTAGTAAAAACTTAAAGCAATCAAAGCTCGAACGAAGCTTTTTGGTGAAAAATAATAAATTTAAAAATAAAAATCTACATTTCTAAAACCGTGTGAATTAAAACATTCGGTTAGTAAAAACTTAAAGCAATCAAAGCTCGAACGCATTTTTTTGGGAAAAAAGTTACTAAATAAAAATGGATTCAGATCCAATTTAATCCAGCAGTGCTAACGCTGAGCTTAGCGTTAAACAAATAGGAATGTGCCAAAAATATATAAACAGCCTACGAAAATTCGATGGCAACCCAAGGCACCTGTGCTTGTTTGTGAAGAGCATCGATTCAGCACTTTCGCTGTTTTCCACCGCTAGACCAATCCAGATGACACTCCAGCTGAATGCAGTTAAGGGGCTTCTGATCGGAGACGCTATGCGGGTATTGATGAAGGCGAACTACGAGACATTGTCCACCTTAAGGGCAGCCCTAATACAACATTTTGAAGACCGGTCACCATTACGTCAACTAATAGCAAGCATCAGGACGATTAAATTTAAAGAAGATCTCAGTAAGCTTATAAACGATCTTGAATTTACATCAAATCGGGTCTACAATCGGCTAAATTTGAGCGGAGCTCCAAGCGAAAAATTAATGTATTCATCATCCCTTGATGACTTTTTAAGCGATTGTATTTACGAAGAATTACCAGAAAGGATTTTGTTTAGACTAAGCAGATTTGATATACACCTATGAAATTAAGACAAATAGCTATGGAAAAAGGCTTATTAAACAATTGTCCACAAAACAGTAATGAATATTTCAAAAATGATCAATTGAATTAATTGAAATACAACCAAACCATTTTTAACCAAGTTATACTTTTCAACCAATCCCACAAAACGCAGTACCGCTGTAAACCCCAAGATACAGCTTATATCCCAATTATATAACGCGACCACATTCTGACGAAATTCAACCACTGAATCAAATTCAATAAACTTTTCCTCGAACAAATCAATTGCAACCAACACCACAGTTTAACCCGATACAAAACAACCAAGCACAGCAACAGACAGAATTTAAAGTTCCATTCAAAAGATAATGAGACAGTACACAACACAGACGGGTAGAACCGATGGAAGTTGTTGAAAATCTTCGGCTACAAGCCTCGGGCAACCAGCAGGAAAAGTCACAGGTAAAAATGGATCAAGAAGAATATCAACAGGAACATGAATATTCACAAATATTCAATCAAATAGGTATGGAGAATTATCAACAGGAGAGGATTATGATCAATACCAGCCAATCAATGAAACATTTATAGGGATCGCTCAACATGTAGACAATGATAAACAGGCTATAGTGACATTAGCAGTAACACACGGTACATCAGAGGAGAGAAGTCAGTATATTAATATAACAGAAAGACCAATTAATTACTACAATAAGCAAATAATAATGACTAAGGGAACTGATTATTAAGTAAAACCAGAAATATATTTGGAAAAAACATAACGCAAATAGAATACGTATCACCAATAAACGAAACAGAAGTAAAAGGCACACTAGAAAACGTCGCACACTGGGTCAGGAGGCCGAAAAGCGTGGCAAAAATCATTTTTTTGACGAAAGCGTTCGTAAAAAGTAATAATGGCATTCGATTGGAAAAACTTGAAAGATTACGAATCCAAAAGATTTTTGAAATCAGGTAAAAATTGTGGGCGTGACAGCCTCTCAAAGTTGACCCATTTTCCAGTGCGCGCAAAAATGTGAAAATTTTATAAAAAATGCAAGCTTTAAAACTGATTTGATGACAAGTTATATGACCGTTCTTTATGTTTTTGTTTTCATATGAAAAGTACATTCATTTCTTATTAAATGCCGCAGAATTTTGTTTCTTCACTTGTTGACCTTTTATCCCATCGATGTTTAAAAAAAGGACTAAAATTAGGATATTTGTTGACTTTGATGGAATAGAACTAAAATTGGACTCATTTGGACTCGATCCCACTACAACAGGAGTCTTTGTTAATCAATTCTTTAACGAAATAACCCCGGTCTTTCATGCATCTGGGTGCGCCTAAGCACACTTTTAGTCAAAAAGCTGAAGCAACCTCGCAATTTACTAGTGTGAGAAGAAGAAGAGCGCAGTGCAATTTCATACGTTTTCGTTATGCCAGGGATCATACAAGATTTATCAAAATAACAAAAAAATTTTTTTTTTGAAATAAACGTTATGAAACTTTTTTTGATATATTAAACGATGCTGTTTAAAGAATAAAAAAGATTGAAATTTATATTTCGAATTAAAACTAAATAATTTTTTTTTAATTTTACATGTAAAATATGCACTGATAATATTTTTCAACTTTGACCGAAAGCCCTGAATCAACCAGTAGGCCTATTACGCAGTGAAAACACTCATTTTTTTATGAAGCTTACTATCAAATGCTTTTTAAATTTTGAAAATATCTTCACTGGTTCAAAAGATATGATTTTTGCAACGCAAAATGAGGATCTGCCCCACTGTGCGTCGTAGGAATCAAAAATACAATAATTTATATTACTGACGATCATGACTTCGCGCTAATACAAAGAACATACATGAACTTCTTAAATCCCTGAGTTAGAGTAAAATTGACCAAATCCACAGCATTAAAGAAAAATATAGAAAGCTATGCAGATTTCAAGGAAATGATTTTAAAATTACATGAGGAAAAATTACATCAAGGTATAGAAAAATTTGTAAATGAATTTAAGGCTTCAGAGATTTACTTCCCCGACTACCATAGCTTAATACAGAATATTATTAATAAATGTGAAATTTTCAAACTCGTTAAAGCAGAACATAGATTTACCAAATTGCCTATGGAAATAACACCGAAACTAAACAAAATCTGGGAAAAATATATAATAGATTATTTCATAAATAACAGACGAATTTATCTGACTTGTATTTACGTCTATTCTAAATTCATGATGACCGTAGAAACAGAATCAAGAACATGGCTTGATGTAAAAAAGGCATTACTTACAATATTCAACACAACGGGGAAACCAGACAAATCAGACAGAGATACAAGAATGAACAGTTTAAGCCTTCGAAGCTGGGTAGAAAGTGAAATCGTAGCCATAGAATACAATACAAATAAAACAGGAGGAGCAGACATTGAAAGAATTCTTTAAACAATTAACGAGAATTTGTAGCTCGATTCGTTTTCTCGTACTGGGACCCCGCTACTGCAAGGGTATCGGGAGCAGGTCCTGCGACAGCTAGGATTGTCGAACGTAGATCCTGCGACCGCAAGGATAAATCCCCCTTGACCCACTCTTGCAGGGACAACTAAATCTATGTCCTGCTTCAGCAAGGACGGATAAACTAGGTCCTGCGACAGCGAGGAGAATGAACGACCCCGATCCTGCGTTCTCCAAGGACTCTCCGCTTAATTTTGCCCGCTTACAGCTGGGTTAGCTCAAGCCCTGCTAATGCGAGGACGACTACGACTACGTCCTGCAACCGCTAGGTTCGCTTAATTACTCCTGCGACAGCAAGGCTCTCTTAGTTTACTCCTGCGACCGCAAGGCTCTAGGATACTAATGCTACTATTACAATTACTGGATCCTGCGACAGCGAGGATATCTTTTGGTGCCGCGGCAGCAGGAACTATATCCTGCTACAGCAAGGATATCTACGATGTTTCCTGCGACAGCAAGGATCATAACCTGCTATTGCCAGGCTATTTCTGATGCGTCCTGCGACAGCGAGAACTATATCCTTCTACAGCAAGGATATCTGCGATGGCTCCTGTGACAACAAGGATTATAACCTGCTACTGCAAAGTTATCTATGGTGTGTCCTGCGACAGCAAGGACTATATCCTGCTACAGCAAGGATATCTACGATGGTTCCTGCGACAGCAAGGAGTATAACCTGCTACTGCAAAGTTAGCTACGGTGTGTCCTGCGACAGCAAGGACTATATCCTGCTACAGCAAGGATATCTACGAGGGTTCCTGCGACAGCAAGGAGTATAGCCTGCTACTGCAAAGTTATGTTGTTCGGAGGATCCTGTGTCAACAAGGATTGATGTTTTGTCCTGCTATTGCAAGGACCGATCGGTGCTACTTGTTTGATTGCTCTGCTCGAAGTGTGTTCCGCATGCGCTGTTGCGCGCCCTTTTATACTCTGGGCCGCCGTAGGCAACGGGACTTCTGCTCGCCTGTAAGACAGAGGCGTCGCTGAACAGGGGTATAACAGAGGCGTCGCTGAAAATGTGCAATTGTTGTGGGGAACACATATTTGTTCCTCACAAGCTTACAATGTCAACATGGATGATTTCACCTGGGGAGTTAGGAATCGGTGTTGGCTGAATTTCAGAGTTTGGAGGATGTGTGTCATATTTGGATTCTTTGCATGTCAAGCACGCCTTCGCAATTTCCTTAACTTTTTTATGTAACTGTGGGAAAAAATATTTTTCAAAGATTTGAGCTTTATTTTCTGCAGCATTTCTATGTGCTCGTCTGTGTTCGTGGGCTATTATTTCGCTCTGTCTGTTAATGTCGGTAATGTCCTCTACTTGTCTTTGGGTATATCTTATTTTGTATTATGAAAAATGGACTGGGTAGAATTCTTGGATTCGTCCCATGATGTGTTCTGGGGTGCACAAACCGTTAACCAACCTTGGGTCGAGTCTTTCTTTAAGAATTTGAATTAGTTTATTTTCTGTGTAGCTTGGTCGAGTTACTATGTGTCTGTGGTATGTTGGGAATGGTATTTCAAACTGGTAGTTGGGTTTTTCCACGGTTAATATAAAAAGTTGGTTTTTGAAAATATTAATGGACACTTCCATTGAAGGGATTAAATTATGTGATTATCGCTGATTACTGTGGCCTCGGTACTGTTTAACTCGATAATTGGGTTTCTGGATAAAGCATCTGCCACTACGTTGGAGGTACCTGGTTTGTATTTTAGTTCGTGATTAAATTCTTGTATATACTTTTCCCAACGTTTTAATTTAGAGTTATGGTTTTTGTTGCTTAGGGCGAATGTAAGGGGTTGGTCGTCTGTAAAAATTACGACCTTGGCTCTACCGTATAGGTATGTTCGAAGGCTTTGCAAAGCTCAAACATTTGCAAGCATCTCCTTCTCGTTTGTCGCGTAGCCTTCTTCTGTTGTTGACAGAGTGCCAGATATGAAAGTAATGGGTTTGACCTCTTGCTCGAGAACGGCTCCGATTGCGAAGTTTGAAGCGTCTGTCGTTAATTGAAACTCTACTAAAGTTGGGGTATTTAAGAATAACGTCTGTTGAGCTGAGCGTCTTTTTTATTTTGTCGAAAGCTTCTATTGCCTGTTTATTCATGTTTATTGGGATTTTGTCTAATATTCTGGTTGAGATTCGTCCGCCTTCGCCTCTCAAAAGATTGGTGAGTGGCTTCGCCAATTTAGCGTAGTCTCTTATGAATCTACGGTAGTTACCTGAGAGGCCTAAAATGATCTCAGCTCTTTTAGAGATTTGGGAACAGGAAACTTAGAAATCGCCTGAACTTTTTGTGGATTGGTTTTTACGCCTTGATCTGAGATAGTGAAGCCCAAAATGTGACTTATTTTTTTTAATACCCACACATATCTATCTGTACTTTCATATTAGCATTTTGTAACGTCGTAAAGACTTGCTCCAAGTGATGAGCATGTTCTTTTTCTGTTTTTCTAAAAACGATAATGTCATCTATGTAAACATAGCAAATTTTTCCAAGGTGTTTTTTAGGGTGTCTATTGCCTTCTTTTGGCTGTCGGACATGTGTTCAGTTCGTACCTTTATATTGTTAATAGTCTGTGCGTGTAACTGTTTGATTTGGAATCGTCTGTTTCCATTTACTACGAGGATGTCGTTTTTAACATCGATTATAACGTTAAGTTGATTCATAGTATTATTACCCAAGATGCCATGAAACGTTTTGAGAGTAGGCAGTATGAAAAATCTATTCGTGTCGTAGAGACTGAAAAGGTTTAGGAAAACGTGGTGGTAATTGCTATTTTTCCGCCAATCGAATTTGCGTAAAAATCTTCTTTATTTACTTTGAAGTTTTCTACTAGTGAAGTTTGTATATAATTTTGGTTAGAACCAGTGTCAATGAGGAAATTCAATACCTTGCTCTACATTGGAAATAAGGCAACATAACTTTTGAGGTTTCTTTATTCATTACGATCGAAGATCGAGTTAGTCTTAGTTTATTCTTAAGCTTACCAAGAACACTCTGAATAAAAACTTATCTGCACATAATTGTGTTTGTGTTTTTTGTTCTAATTTTAATTCGGTAGTTAGCGAAAACAAGTGCCAAGTACGTGGCGCAGCCGGTAGGATAGAAATTATTCATTGACGTATAGGATAAAGCTTCTTTCCGATAAAGAACTACATTTCCAAAACCGCGTTAACTGTAACATTCGGTTAGTGAAATTTTAAATCAATCAAAGCTCGAACGAAGCTTTTTGGTGAAAAATAATAAATTTAAAAATAAAAATCTACATTTCTAAAACCGTGTAAATTAAAACATTCGGTTAGTAAAAACTTAAAGCAATCAAAGCTTGAACGAAGCTTTTTGGTGAAAAATAATAAATTTAAAAATAAAAATCTACATTTCTAAAACCGTGTGAATTAAAACATTCGGTTAGTAAAAACTTAAAGCAATCAAAGCTCGAACGCAGTTTTTTGGGAAAAAAGTTACTAAATAAAAATGGCTTCAGATCCAATTTAATCCAGCAGTGCTAACGCTGAGCTTAGCGTTAAACAAATAGGAATGTGTCAAAAATATATCACTGCGGACGGCAGTTCGCGTTAGTGACGAAAGCAGCACGAAGGGTGCGAAAGGAGACTAACTATATATACAGCTAAGTTGGAAAATTTGCTACGACTGTCCGATCAGATCGAGTTATATACCGATCAAAAGGTTTAGTCCTAACTTACAAAATTGCATACCAAAACTTTTTCTAATTCACCTGGGTCATGAGATTCGGGGGTGTAAGTGGGAGGGGAAAAATTTGTATGATCGCAGCTTGTGGAGCCGTTGGGGCTTTTTGGTAACATTATTTATTTTTTAAAAATTTTTATCAAAAATACGCGTCGATTGATACCTCGGTGACCCAAATCCGTTAACTAGTTCAAAAGATAAATAAATTTGAAATTTTTAGTGGACTTTTCAAAATGAAATGAAAAGTTAGTTTCTTTGTTTGTCTGTTTGTCTGTTTGTATCAAAGCGCTAAAAAAGCTAAGATGTAATGTTGGGGATTTATTCCTCTTTGAATTTCCGCTAGTTTAGCGGGAAAACGCTAAATCCCGCTAAAATTGAAGCTCCAACAGTTTCCAAACCATAGAAGCTACAGATATGTTCTATATATTATTGGAAAGGTATTTTTGCGTACCTTAAAACTTTTTTTCTAAAGTATTCAGGTAACATTTTACAGGTGATATTATGTTTTTAAGCTTACATTTTGGCGATTTTTGACAAAACGGCTCTAACGATTTCTGTTAAATTTTATTATGATGTAAACGTACAATTCGAGTTTTTTGGTATATAAAACATAAATTTTGGTTGCGGGGCTTGGAAGATATTACCTGTTAAGTGAATGAATACATTTTTCTATCGGTCGAAAATCATGTTTTAGTACGAAAAACTTTTTGGTTTTATGAGATATCTCAACCAAACTGATACAATATGCATTTAACTTGGTTTTATATATTCTGACCAAAGTTGGTTCAAATCGGACAACTATATCATATAGCTGTCATAGGACCAATCGGGCAAAAATCAAGTTCTACTGTGAAAAACTTGTTTGTTTAGTGAGATATTTTAACCAAATTGATAGCATTTGCATTTAAGTCAGTTTTAAAAATCCTGATCGAAGTTAGTTGTTATCGGACCACTATATCATATAGTCAATCGGTCCAATATTAAGTCTTGGTATGAAAAACTTTTTTGTTTTACGAGATATCGTAACCAAACTAATAGAATATCCAAGTCTTAGTATGAAAAACTTTTTTTTTTCATAGTAAGTACGGGGTCTCCGACAGTAGAGTATGCTCGGCTGTAGCAACGCGAGCAAAGCGAACAAAGCGAGCAGGGGGCGGAGCCCCCTAGTTTTTGTTTATAATTAAAGAACAATTTTTTTTAAATATGAAATACGTTGAACAACTAAATTTATATATTTTACTATTTGCTTGCATTAATGATAAAGTTACAATGTCAAAAGCAAAAGCAATTGCAAAATTTCTGATATCCACAAAAAACCTCTACACGAGGTAAAGTCTAGTGACGAAAGCAATTTCTAGCCCAAAAATTTCTGATATCCAATTTTGTGACAAACAAAATTCAGTTAAATCTAAAAATTTTAAATATAAATTAATAAAAAAAAAAGCGAAAATTGGCATTCGGCACTGCGCAAAAAGTAATTTTTATGTACAAAGAAGCTCACCCTTTTTGCTCAGAGTGCACAATGCCAATTTTCGCTTTTTTTTTATTAATTTATATTTAAAATTTTTAGATTTAACTGAATTTTGTTCGTCACAAAATTGGATATCAGAAATTTTTGGGCTAGAAATTGCTTTCGTCACTAGACTTTTACCTCGTGTAGAGGTTTTTTTTGTGGGATAAACAGCCTACGAAAATTCGATGGCAACCCAAGGCACCTGTGCTTGTTTGTGAAGAGCATCTATTCAGCACTTTCGCTGTTTTCCACCGCTAGACCAATCCAGATGACACTCCAGCTGAATGCAGTTAAGGGGCTTCTGATCGGAGACGCTATGCGGGTATTGATGAAGGCGAACTACGAGACATTGTCCACCTTAAGGGCAGCCCTAATACAACATTTTGAAGACCGGGCACCATTACGTCAACTAATAGCAAGTATCAGGACGATTAAATTTAAAGAAGATCTCAGTAAGTTTATAAACGATCTTGAATTTACATCAAATCGGGTCTACAATCGGCTAAATTTGAGCGGAACTCCAAGCGAAAAATTAATGTATTCATCATCCCTTGATGACTTTTTAAGCGATTGTATTTACGAAGAATTACCAGAAAGAATTTTGCTTAGACTAAGCAGAGTTGATATAAGTACACCTATGAAATTAAGACAAATAGCTATGGAAAAAGGCTTATTAGAAAATTGTCCACAAAACAGTAATGAATATTCCAAAAATGATCAATTGAATTAATAGAAATACAACCAAACCATTTTTAACCAAATTATACTTTTCAACCAATCCCACAAAACGCAGTACCGCTGTAAACCCCAAGATACAGCTTCAATCCCAATTATATACCGCGACCACATTCTGACGAAATTCAACCACTGAATCAAATTCAACAGACTTTTCCTCGAACAAATCAATTGCAACCAACACCACAGTTTAACCCGATACAAAACGACCAAACACAACGAGGAATTATTCAGACTAAGAAATTAAGTTCGGCCATGTCTGTTGTCTCGGCTGGGATGTCGCATGCCTTGTTCTTCCATTGCAGTGAAGTAATTCTGTTCGTCCCCATAAGCGTTAGCATATGCTTCAGCACAAGCTTGCTTCAACATCAGCTTCATCGTCCGCGACCTGCCCTAATGGTTCTCCCGTATTAATGTGAAATTGTCTCTGGAATTTGTTTGGAATTTGATCTTCACCTCAAAAAAGCTTGAGAAAAATTCGATTAGATCAGAACGGGTATTGGTTATTGAATCTTTGAGTCTGTTGGTTGTTCCTCGGTGGTAGCAAAGGAACTTTGATGGGATTAACGGAGTTTCTGATGGACTGATTTTCGATTAGTCGACACAAGTGAAGGGCGTGTTTCAAATCCGTTGGTACTTTAATAGCTAACAATCTCGGCAAATCTCCATTAAGGTCTCTTATGAAAGTATCCAGAGCTTTGTCGCTGTAGATCTTTGAAAGGGCTTTCAACGTCTCTGACCATGAATCATGATTGCTTATCTGATTCAGAAAAAAAAAATTCGTCGATTGATTTGCCGGGTTGGCTGAGCGTATACAATTGGTATTCTAGTGTCCTAAGATCTCTGCGGTCTGCAAAGTGATCTGTAAGACACTGCGCGACTGCCTTCCAATTTAATGGTGTATTATATGCCTCCAGCACGGCATCGGCTTCCCCAACTATCATACTGCGCACTACCAATAAAATCCCATAGGGTTTTGCGGTACCTTGGTGAGCGGAGTAAACTTCAAATGCTCTGTGCACACTTTTGCGCCATGAGGTGAATTCAGCTGTGTTACCGGAAAAATCTTTGAGAATTCTTACTACATCTGGCAGTCTATCCAACTAACTAATTCTTCCTAAATGCTCTGGTGCTATAGTCTAGTCGGTCATTGTATAAGCGTTTGCGTTTGGATGCTTCGCCTAGCTCAGTGATAGCTTGCGAAAAGTCTGGGGGTGCTTTCCTTGAAAGAAAATGTTGCTGGTGATTTTTCAACAAAAACAAAAGAGAATTATGTAATTTGTCAATGAAGTAAGGTTGCTGTAACTTGTTTTTGTTTCTGATTGAAAAAACTTCTTTCGATTTCTTATTTCTAATTATAATTTTGTTTTTTTTCCTAGTTGTATTCTTATTATTTCGTTTAAAAATTCTACTTTAAATATTTTGTACAGCTTAATTTCTCGTATTGTTTTTCTTGTTTTCGTATATAATGGACAATTTCGCTCAATGGATACGCTTACAATAGTAGTTTCAGCATTGGTGATTCCCTCGACGGTGGCTCGGATGTATACCTTTCGTCCATCGCACGGTGGAGTCTAGTTACTCGAGATCCTGCACGCAACTCACGGTACCCTACGGACGGACACTATAGGGTATCAGCAATCAAATTTTTGTTTTCAGAGCCACGGAAAAAAAAGCTGTCGATATTGCACTGTAGCTGTCTTGCAAGCACTTTCGACGATTCGTTAGATTGTTCAACAATTTGTCGCGTTCACGTTTGTGGCTGGTCGTGAAGGCACTTTTTCGCGAACAGCTACTTTGTAGGCCCTCTATTTTCCGATGCGTTAACTTTTTTTTTAAGTTTTCTTTTTAAGTTAGGTTGCTTTTGTTTTTCCACGGTCCCTGCTCGGATTTTTTCTTTAAAAAAAAAATACATTTGTATTTATTGATGGTGGGATTAGAACTAAAAAAATTGCGTCTTATAATTATCCACTTAACCTACGCTCTGCCAGCGTTGCTGTTTATGCTGCCGCTGCTCTCGATACCACTGCTGTCGTCTTGGGCTGCCATTGGTCGTTGTTACCGCTGCTGTTGTTGGGGCTGCGTTCCTTAACAGTTGGGTTTGGTTGGGTGTCGTCTTGCGTCCGTTGGTTCCACGGTCGCTGAACTAAAGAGTGTGCACTCAGCGCACGGGGCTTCGATTCTGTACCCTCTGCCGCTCGCACCTGCAGAATATTGCTGAGCGAGGGTGTCAAGTTGCATCCGCCTTTCCCACGGTGAGCTGCTGATAATGTTTGGTCAGCGCTTGTGGGTTCTTGCGCAACCTGTGCCCGCGTGATTTCGTGTTTAAATGTTTGTTGTTACTGTCGTCAGCCATTTTGTTGTTATTGTTTGGCTGCTTTATATTATTATTTCACTTCGGCGACCATGTTGTTGTTTTGACCAGGTTGCCTGTGTACTCGTATTTTTGTTGTTGTGTTGAGGCTGTCAACTTATTTATATATCTCTTTGTCCAACTGACTCACTGGCTGACTTAGTATTGTATAGGCAAAACTGTTTGACGTACGACCTTGAAACTTGGCCACAATATTCTTAAGATAATATCATCGAGAGTTAAGACTCCTTTTTTCAAAATTTTAAGACCAAGTGCCTTAAATTGAAGTTCAAAGCTCCCATGTATTTCTGTTTGCATGTGTTTGTAGTGTAGTAGAGTTTGGTCAGGAGCGGTATTCAGTGGCAAAGTGGTGCAGAGGATGGTGTGTTAGATTCAGAAGCAGAATCTCCTGGTTCGAATCTCGCTTGATTATGGCTTTTTTTTAAATTAATTTGACAAAACAAAGACATAAATTTATTTAATTAACATATAGCAGTGTTTGGTCAGCTGGCGAGTTCAGTACCTAAGTAAGTAGTGTAGAGGATGGTGTGTTAGACCCAGGTGGGTTCAATTCCTACACCAGGCAGGATTTTTATTTTATTTTGTAATTTAATTTTATTAACATATATTTAAATTTTAGGATATTTAACACTGTTGACAATGCCGACAATGTGAGAAGAGTGAGCTGGCGCAATCAAGGGAAAAAAGTTATATAAAATTGTTGAATTATATTCAATTAAAGTTGCGTAACTATCCAACTTTATTGTTCATTATTATAATATTATGGTGCACCATATTGAAGTTGTATTAAATGGTTTGAAACTAGAAGTGATCGAGAGAGGTAAGTCCGTGATTTTTCTGCTCGCTTGTTCAGATGGAGATGTATGGAGTTTTAGGAGATTTTCTGGCTGTTTTGCTTTCTGTGAAACCCCTGATTATAGTGCATTTGAAACACATTGTCGAGCTCTAAAAGAATTTAAAGTACAGGATCAATCGACATTATTAAAAACGACAGAAATATTAACTAAGAATACCAAAATTATTAAGAAATATATAATTTTATATAAATATAAGTTATATCTAACGTGTAAATTAAGAAAATATAAATATTATAGACTAGTGACAAAAGCAATTTCTAGCCCCAAAATTTCTGATATTCAATTTTGTGACGAACAAAATTCAGTTTAATCTAAAAATTTTAAATAAAAATATAACTTAATAAAAAAAAATCGAATATTGGCACTGTGCACGGTGAGCAAAAAGGGTGAGCTTAATTGACTAATAGACTTTTACCTCGTGTAGAGGTTTTCTTTGTGGGATATCAAAAATTTTTGCAATTGCTTTTTCTTTTGACATTGTAACTTTATCATTAATGCAGGCAAATAGTAAAATATATAAAATTTAGTTGTTGAACGTATTTCATAGTATAAAAAATTTTTTTTCTTTAATTATAAAGAAAAATTTGGGGGCTCCACCCCCTGCTTGCTATTCTCGCGTTGCTACAGCCGAGCATACTCTACTGTCGGAGACCCCGTACTTACTATGAACAAAAAAGTTGTTTATACTATGACTTGGATTTCGCCCGATCGGTCCTATGACAGCTATATGATATAGTGATTCGATTAGAACCAACTTTGGTCAGGATATATAAGTCTAACTTAAATGCATATTCTATTATTTTGGTTACGATATCTCGAAAAACAAAAAAGTTGTTCATACTAAGACTTTATATTGGACCGATCGGTCCTATGACAGCTATATGATATAGTGGTCCGATTTGAACCAACTTTGGTCAGGATATATAAAACCAAGTTAAATGCATTTTGTATTAGTTTGGTTAAGATTTCTCATAAAACAAAAAAGTTTTTCACAGTAGAACTTGATTTTTGCCCGATTGGTCCTATGACAGCTATATGAGATAGTGGGCCGATAAGAACTAACTTCGGTCAGGATTTTTAAATCTAACCTAAATGCATATGCTTTTAATTTGGTTAAAATATCTCACTAAACAAACAAGTTTTTCTTACTAAAACCTAATTTTGACACGATCGGTTCTATGACAGCTATATGATATAGAGGTCCGATTTAATCCAACTTTGGTCAGGATATATAAAACCAAGTTAAATGCATATTGTATCAGTTTGGTTGAGATATCTCATAAAACCGAAAAGTTTTTCGTACTAAAATTTTTTTGATTTTCAACCGATAGAAAAATGTATTTATTCACTTAACAGGTAACATCTTCCAAGCCCCTCAACCAAAATTTATGTTTCAAATACCAAAAAATTGTACGTATTACAACATATTAAAATTTAACAGAAATCGTTAGCTAGAGCCGTTTTGTCAGAAATCGCCAAAATGTAAGCTAAAAAACTTTATCTCACCTGTAAAATGTTACCTGAGTACTTTAGAAAAAAAGTTTAAAGGTACGCCTAAAAGCCCTCACACACCTTTCCAATGATATATAGAACACATCTGTAGCTTCTATGGTTTGAAAACTGTTGAGGTTTCAATTTTAGCGGGGTTTAGCGTTTTCACGCTAAACTAGCGGTTTTTTCAAAAAGTCGAAGAACAAACATTTCTAGATGTTCGAAAAGGAATAAGTCCCCATCATTACATTTAAGCTTCTTTAGCGCTTTGATGCAAACAGACAAACAAACTGACTTTTCATTTCATTTTGAGAAGTCCACTAAAATACAAAGTTTTACCAAAAGGCCCCAACAGCCCCATTAGCTTCAATCATTTAATTTTTTCCCCTCCTACTTACACCTCCGTATCTCATGACCCAGGTTGGTAATGTAGCAATAAGTAATATACACATAGCAATAAGTAATATACACATAGCAATAAGTAATTTACAATACACAAGATCCACAGGATCCACACATACATTATTATAAGCTAGCAAAAGAAAAAGAGAGACAATAAAGAACATTCTGAGTTTGGCAATGAACAAGAACGCATCGCGTGTGACTACAAACTTCAGAAGTAGGATAAAGACAATAAATCGCCTAATAAAGAAGAATAAATAAAAATTCTCGGCTTGAGACAACTAAAAGTGAAGTGATTGGAATGCAAGCAATTAATGCAAGCGAGTTTACACTGGCAGAACTAAAACTTTGGCTTGGGCACCTGCAGTTACCAACCAATGGGAGCAAGGCTACTTTGGCAGCTCGGATCAGTGAAGTTCCAGTGATGGTGCGTGGAGAGGGACCGCCCAGTGCAAATCCAGAAAATTCTGGTGAAATCAACGGGATCGAAACTGCTACGCAGAAGCAAGTCGCAAACGATGACACCAACAACGCAATGAAAAAAACAAAACGAAGTCGCCGTCAGCGAAGCAATGCAGAGTCAGAACGAAAACGGGCGCAACAACAACAATAGTGTGCAAAGTGTACGCGAAAATTTTAACAGCGTCAGAGTTGCACACAAATTGTTCGCTCTTTCGACGAAGGTGCGGAGGAAGGAGAAAATGAAAACGACAGTGCAGAAGTAAAACTGTTAAAACTGCAGATGAAACTAGAAAACGAAATGTTGAGAAGAGAACAAAGAGAGAGCAACAACGGCGATTGCAGCATGATGCTGAGTGTGGTTAAAGACATGTTGCCAGAGTTCGATGGCAAAAGTTTTGCAACAATTTGGGTTTCGCAACTAAAGTCAATTGTTGCCATTTACAAATTAGATGACAACATGTTGCGAATGCTAGTGATGATGAAAATAACTAGTGATGCACAAAAGTGGCTGTGCTCAAGCAGTACCCACACAGAGATGCCAATAAACATATTGCTAAACAAGCTGCAAGACGTTTTTCAAGTAAAGAAAAATGTAATGATGCTTCGTCGCAAGTTTGAAAGTCGCAAGTGGTTGGCCAATGAAGATTTGTCGACGTTTTATCAACAAAAGATTCTACTAGCGGCAGAGATAGAGCTGAGCGAGGAGGAGTTGATTGACAACTTAATCGAAGGTATACCAGAGGAAAGTTTGCGGCGTCAGGCGCACATGCAATGCTTCAGGAATCCGGATCAGCTGTTGCAGGCGTTTGAAAAGATAACGCTGCCCAAAGTGATATCGGCTGTGAGAAGGAACAACGTCAACCCTGAGTGGAAAGCTGCACAACATTGCAATGTGCCGCAAACCGAAGCGAGAGTATGGTACGTGTTATGGCTGTGGCAGCGCGGATTACCGTATAGCAACGTGCTCTGAGTACAAGAAGAAGGTTACGAATAATTACGTAAGAAATTTTAATATCTATGTTGAAAATGATTTTAGCAAATGAATTTCCACAGAATGCCTCATCGACTCGGGAAGCCCCATAAGCTTCGTCAGACTATCGTATCTAAATTTGCATTTTGAAAATGAATTAGTGAATAACTCTAATTTTGTTAATAATTTTGAAAAAAACCATTTATACTCAAGAAGTTGTGAAGAAAGTTCCCTCAATGAAGAGGCTTATTTTGGAATAAATAATAGTAAATTACGAGTTTATAAAAATTGGAAAATTGGAATTTGACATGCATGTAGTGGCAAACGAGTCAATGAGCTATGATGTGGTTTTAGGAAGAAATTTTATGACGATATGTAAATTTAAATTATTAAGTGAAATATTTGATCTAAACGAATGTGAAGATACCATTAAGCAGTTGCCCAACGAATGTTTAGAAAATGATTGTATAACAAACGAATGTGTTAAAAATTACAGTTTATATAATGAGAGTTCAGAAAATGATTGTATACCAAATGATCGTAAAGAAATGGTATCAAATGTGTGTCCTATGAGTATAGGTTCAGCGAACGAGTGCAAGCAATATTCAAATGAGTGTCAGTTAGGTAAAAGGTTCAACGAAAATATAGAAGAAAATGAAAGTCAAAAATATGAGTGTCTGAGAGATAATATTTTAGATAATGAGCGATTTAGTTCGGAAAAAGAATAAGAGATTTTGCGGTCTTTCAATGTGTTGCCGTTGGATTATCCTTATAAAAAAGACAGTGATGATTTGATAATAAATGAAAATTGCGACGAGGAGTTAAGAGAACGTTTCCGAAATATTTTTGATAAGTTCTATAAAAAAGCGGAAAGGCCTTTGGTTCCGGAAAACAAATGGGAAATGAAACTCCTATTTGAAAATGTTAAGCCATTTCATTATCCACCTAGACGGCTGTCATACGCTGAAAAGGATCAAGTTCAGAAATTGATAGATGAATATTTAGGAAAAGGATATATCAAGGAAAGTGAGTCAGAGTTTGCGTCGGCTATAGTGTTGGTAAGAAAAAAGAATGGAGAACTAAGAATGTGCGTCGATTATCGCACACTCAACAAAAGTATGCTAAAGGATAATTATCCAACACCACATATTGACGACCTTATCGATAAACTTTCTAGGAAGAAGTATTTTACAAAGTTAGATTTGAAAAATGGATATTTTCATGTTTATATGCATGAAGAGTCCATGAAATATACCTCTTTCACAACTCCTATGGGACAGTATGAGTGGCTACGAATGCCTTTTGGACTTCGGAATGCTCCAGCGGTATTCCAGAGGTTTGTAAATAAAATATTTTCGAATATGATTAGGACAGACAAAGTGATAGTTTATATGGATGACATAGTAATAGCTACAGAGGACAGTTCGTCGCATTTGGAGATAGTAAAAGAAGTGTTACGTCGGTTAGTTGCAAATAAATTAGAGTTGAGACTTGACAAATGCGAGTTTCTCCAGTCAGAGATAAGGTATTTGGGATATTTAGTATCTGGAGATGGCAATAGACCAGATGATAAGGGATTGCAGGCAGTTAAAGATTTCCCAATTCCAAAGAAAGCAAGAGATGTTCAGAGCTTTTTTGGATTATGTTCTTATTTTAGAAGATTTGTTAAGGATTTCTCAACAAAAGCAAAGCCCCTTTATGACCTTATTAGGAAGGATAAAGAATTTAAGTTTTGGCGAAAGAGAACTAGAATGTTTTGAAATGTTGAAAGAAAAGTTATTGCAGGCACCAATATTAGCTTTATACAGTCCGAAGGACGAAACAGAGCTGCATACAGATGCTAGTGCTCTGGGTTTTGGAGCGATTTTGATGCAAAGGAAAGAGGATGGCAAAATGCATCCCATTTTTATTTTTCTAGAAGAACAACCGAAACAGAATCGAGATACGACAGTTTCAAATTAGAAACCCTGGC
This sequence comes from Drosophila innubila, assembly GCF_004354385.1. NCBI lineage: Eukaryota > Metazoa > Arthropoda > Insecta > Diptera > Drosophilidae > Drosophila > Drosophila innubila. The sequence continues at coordinate 39,205,054 of NC_047626.1, read as the reverse complement.
AATAGTACTTGCGTTAGAAAGATTTAGGATTTATTTGCAAGGTATACATTTTAAATTAGTAACTGATTGTAATTCGGTAAATTTAGCGATAAACAAAAGAGCAATGAGTCCAGCAATAGATAGATGGTTAATAGAACTACAGAAATATGATTTTACACCAGAGCATAGATCAGGAAATAGAATGCAGCATGTGGACGCTTTAAGCAGGAACACACAGATTCTAACATTAGATACAAACACGTTCGAAGAAAATATAATAGTATGTCAAAATAGAGATCAAAAACTAAAAGAAATAAAAGAAAGCTTAGAAAACTCCAAACATAAATATTATGAAATGAGAAATGGAGTTCTATACAAAAAACGAGAGAATAACAGCTTACTACTTTATGCGCCTGAAGACATGGAGAGTCATGTACTCTACAAAAATCATGACGAATTAGGACATGTGGGAGTATATAAGATGACTGATATTATTTTAAAAAATTTTTGGTTTTCCAATATTCGGTTGAAAGCAAAAATGCATATTAGCCTAAAATGCATAGCATATTCGGCAAAACATGGTAAACAAGAAGGGTTTTTACATAATATTCCTAAGGGATCAGTTCCTTTTGAAGTAATTCACGTTGACCATTTTGGACCAGTTGACAAAGGAAGATCGAATAAACATGTATTTGTTATTGTAGATGCATTTACTAAATTCGTTAGGCTTTATGCGACAAGGACTACAAATACGAAAGAAGTAGTCAATGCATTACTAGACTATTTTCGAGCGTATAGCCGACCAAAATGTATTATATCAGACAGAGGCAGTTGTTTCACGGTAACCAGTTGCTCACCCTTCCCCAACTATTTTTGTACTAGTAAAAAACTGGTGGCTCACACTGCAGGGTAATTTAATACACATCCGCTAAAGAACTTAAGTGCGTAAATAAGTTACAATAAATAAAGTTTATCCACTAAAGAATAACTAAAATCCTAGGCTAAAACAAAAGTAATTTTGCTTATTTAAACGCAAAATTAACTTTGTGTTTTTGTGACCACTAAAGAATATTTACTATCCCAGGCCACATTTTCTAATCAAAAAGAAAATAAAACCAAAGTGAATATGGTACCACCACTAGTAATAAGAGTACACCTGACAAATCCAAGAAATTAAAATTTTCGATGGAACAACTGAAGAGCCTTCATAAGAGAGTCGATTATGTTACGACAACACAGTGTCCTATATGGAGCCATTGAGATGCAGACGACTGGAGCAGCTCAACGGGTATCCCAATTGTCGGCAGCAACAAACTGGACAGGATTAAGGAACGCCCTTATCGATGAATTCAAAACACAGACGCCCTATAAAGAACTTTTACGTAGATTATACAATACAAATTACAATGGCAGTGTCCGTAAGTTTATCGAAGACCTAGAATTAAGTCATTTGTAATATCAAACAAGTTAATGCTAGAAGGAATACCTTCAAATACAATTTTATACACAAATGCCACGAACAACACAGTTAAAGACGTAATTTCAAGAAAACTACCAGACAGAATATTTATGGCTCTTGCTAGACATGACATTACGACAGTAATAAAATTGAAACAGGTAGCACAAAGAGAAGGACTGTATGTAAATAACTATTCGGACCGTCCAAAATCAAACGGTAACAATAATACTTCGTATCCAACAAGGAGTAATAATTCTCGCAGGAATAATGGAAATGCATATCAAAGCTTTTATCTACAATATATGCATGTTAATTATCAAAATAATTATCCGCAGAAACCTAACGAAGCAATCAGCAACTCCATCAAGAATTCAAACAGAACCTCAATCAAGGTAGAGTTAGTAGCCCAATGAATTACCTACCAAATAGAAATAGCCCTGGTACTTCAAATCAACCAGTCAAAAGACAACGAGAAAGTGATAGTGTTCAGTACAAAATGGATACAGCTGAAAATTTTCATCACGCAGCATCGGACCCCAAATTAAAAAAAAAAATGTATATACACGAATTTTCTGAAAATTACGATGTATTAATAGGCAGAGAATACCTCGAAGCCTGTCAAGCAACAATTAATTACAAGTAAAAAGTTGTAATTTTGAGCGGATATCAATTTATCATGACGTATAATCATTAAGACTTTGTTAAGGACAATACAGCATTTAATAGCCGTGATCCACCATTTACAAAAGACATCGCAATTGATTGCCTTGAAACACCCCTTACAAAAGATAGGCCTTTTAATTTCGCAATTAATAAATGAACTTAAGTAAAGTAATCAGTACAGGTTAGAGCATCTCAATGAAGAAGAAAAAAAATAAATTAGCTTAAATCTTATTCGAGTTTAGAGACATACAGTACAAAGAAAGTGAAAATTTAACTTTCACCAGTACAATTAAGCATGTCATTCAAACTAAACACGAAGATTCCATTTACAAACGACCATATAAATACCCTCAAGCATATGACAAAGAGGTAGAAAAACAAATTAAAGAAATGATAGATCAGGGAATAATTCGCAAATCAAATTCCCCTTACCGCTCACCAATTTGGATTGTACCAAAGAAAAGTGATGCACCGGGAAAACAAAAATTTAGAATAGTCGTTGACTATCGAAACCTTAAAGAAATCACAATCGATGATAAATACCCAATTTGATAATGAATGATATATTAGACATACTTGGAAGATGTCAATATTTCACTACCATTGATCTAGCAAAAGGCTTCCATCAGATTCAAATGGATTCCGATTCAATTTCAAGGATCGCGTTTTCGACAAAAAACGGCCCTTATGAGTATACTCGTATGCCTTTTGGACTTAAAAATGCTCCTGCAACTTTTCAAAGTTGCATGAATAATCTTTTAGAAGATTTAATCTATAAAGATTGTTTGGTCTATATGGACAATACAATAGTGTACTCCACTTCATTGGAAGAGCACATATTGTCTTTGAAAAGAGTTTTCAAAAAACTCAGAGAAGCCAATTTAAAATAACAGCTAGACAAATGTGAGTTCATGAAAAAGGAAACCGAATTCCTTGGGCATATTGTATCAGCTGAAGGTATAAAACCGAACCTAATAAAAGTTGATTCCATTTAAAAATATACAATACCAAAAACAAAGGAAATCAAATCATTCTTAGGACTTTGCGGTTACTATAGAAAATTTATTTCAAACTTTGCAAACATTGTAAAACCCATGACATTGAAATTAAGTTATTGACGTAAAGAATAAAGAATACATTTCAGCTTTTGAATAATTAAAAATACCTATAGCTTCAGATCATCAACATGAAATAAACTACTCAGCAATTGAAAAAGAACTTTTAGCAATTGTTTGGGCCACCAAATATTTCAGTTCATATCTTTTCGGGAGAAAATTCGAAATTCTCAGTGACCATAAGCCTTTAGTTTGGTTAAACAATGTTAAAGAACCAAATATGAAATTACAACGATGGAAAATTAGACTTAATGAATTTGATTATCACATTAAGTATGTCCCAGGAAAAGAAAACTATGTCGCAGATGCTTTATCAAGAATTAAACTAGAAGAGAATTTATAAGGAGAAATTTCCAACAGTACAGCAGCAACAGTGCATAGCGCACAAGAAGATAATCAATATTATATTTCAATAACAGAAAGACCAATTAACTATTACAACAGACAAATAGAATTCATTAAAAGTAACAATAATGAAGTAAATGTATTGCACTATTTTCATAAGACTAAAACACAAATCAAGTACAAAGAAATGACAAACACCCACGCTAAGCAATTAATTAAAGAATATCTATGTTCAAAGAAAAGCGGTATATACTTTCATAACGAGGTAGATTTCCTAACATTTCAAACCGCTTTCATAGAAATAATAAAATAATTTAGCAAAAGTAATGAGATCATATAAAATGTTAGCAGACATTCAAAAATATGCAGAATTTAAAGAATTTGTCGTTAAAATACATAAGAAATTTTTGCACCCAGGTATTGAAAAATTAACCGTACTTTTCAAAGAAAATACTACCATCCAGATTATCAGAATTTAATACAAAACATTATTAATGAATGTCAAGCTTGTAACATTGCCAAAACAGAACATAGAGACACAAAGCTAGCACTTGAACTAACTCCAGAAACATTCAACCCTAGAGAAAAAAATGCTATAGATTTTTATATGGTGGACAACAAACAATTCTTGTCTTGTCTTGCCAGCAACGAGCTCGGCCAGCCAACTGAATCGAAACCAAAAATAGTTTCCCTCAGTGGACGCCACGTCATGCTTTTAGCTGAGACACTTTCAGTTGTATGGGATGACTTCTCTATAGGTTATTTGCTTAGTGCTATAGACAATCACTTTTAGTACAATCAAAATTAAGTAACCCATTTAAAAAGACAGGTAATCTAAAACAAATAGACGAGAAACATTTCGAAAAGACAAATAGAGGCAGAAAAATTATACATAACAAATCTAAATTTAAGAAGAAAAAGAAAACTAACAAAAGCAAATACGATAATTCGAGATCAACATCAATGCCAACTCAAACCAGGAAACCACTACATAAAACAATACTATTCCCAATACTATTCTTAATAATATTTTTGACTCAAAAAACCAATGGCCAAAGCTTAGAAATAAACCCAATTCAATCAAAAAATTTATATCTTATATTAACAACAGGAACTAAAAACTTACCAATTAATTACGAATACCATTACTGAACTGTTAATTTAACAAAAATTGAAGTTACATACAATAATCTAATAAAACAAGCAAAAGAATTCGAAACATTAACACAAATTCAATATTTAACAGAGAAATTTGAAAGAGAAATGAACGGTATTAGATTAGCAAAACGTAATAAAAGAGGTCCTATTCATTTTGTAGGAACATTTTACAAATATCTATTTGGCGCATTAAATCAAGAAGATAAAGTTGAATTAGAAACAAAAATAAATAACCTTTCAGAAAACAGTGTCCAAGCAAATGAATAAAACCAAGTAATAGATGCAGTAAATAAAGGAATAGAAGCTATAAACACTTTAAGTTCAATAAATGAGGGAGAGGAAAAATTAGCAGTAATAACATTTAACTTACAAGAATTTACAGAATACATAGAAGAAATAGAGCTAGGAATGCAACGGACAAGATTAGGTATTTTTAACCCTAAGTTACTACAACATAGTCCATTAATTTTGATAATTTCCCATATTCCTCGCGAAATTATTAATACGCCAGTTTTCAAAATAATTCCATATCCAGACAAAAAAAAAACATTTAAACTGAAATTATCCATGACAAATATAACTTACAAAACAGCCAAGCTTACACAGATGAAACCAAAGACCTAGTTATGAACAATTGCATTACAGGAATATCAAATCAAGCATCAACCGAATGTAGATATTCAAAGACACACAAAACTTTTGAAATTTAATACGTAGAGCCTAATATAATTTTGACATAGAACTTACCTAAGACTATTTAAATCAAAATTGTTTGAATAGAGAAATAACAATACACGAGGTAAAAGTCTAGTGACGAAAGCAATTTCTATCCCCAAAATTTCTGATATTAAATTTTGTGACGAACAAAATTCAGTTTAATCTAAAAATTTTAAATAAAAATATAAATTAATATAAAAAACAAGGGTGCTCCGCCCCCTGCTCGCTTCGCTCGCCTACCCCCGGCTCGCTTCGCTCGCGGTGAGGTGCGGCTACAGTCGAGCACGCTCGACAGTAGGATACCCTGAGCCCATGTACTCTTTTCTAAAAGTTGATTGTTGCCCATTTTCAATGGGCTCAGGGTATCAAAAATTACACACGCGAAACTATGAACAACTTTCGGTTTTCTTAAATCACTGTGCTTATCACTGCAGACTACGTTATTAATGCCTCACTGAACTAATACATCACTCGATTACGATTACGACTTGCGATTTACCAATTTATCAATTTCTAATTAATTTTAAATAAGTTTAATAAAATAAACTTTAATATAATAAACTTATTTAAAATTAATTAGAAATTGATAAATTGGTAAATCTGAAATCATAATCATAATCAAAATCGATGTAGCGTGTGTCAAGAGTAGCCACAAACTACAACTTTGCTCAGCCTGAAATCTGGCAGCACCCATTTTCCTCTCTCACTCTCTCCTCTTACGCAACAAATTCAAGCCTGCCAAAGGCTGCTGCAGTGCGCGAAATTTGAAATAAAGGCAATGTCTAATTTTATGAGATTCTTAAAGCGGAAAATGCTAAGTTTTTTTTTACAACGATAATAAGCAGATACTTATTATATATATGTGTAAGGAATCGAAAATATTAATAATTAAAATTATTATTTTGCAGCTTTCAGTGCTCGGCAAAGATGCAAGAGTAGTGCTGCAAAATGATCGCTATTTCTCTCATGCAATTTCATGCATAGCTATCAGCTTCTGCTGATTTTTGCCATGCAAAAATACATATTTATATATTAACACAATTATATTTTAATCAAATTGTGTATTTGTATATACATAAATTATACATTAACATTTTCATTATATGATATCGATAATATTTTTGCTTATCGCTTAATTCTTATTTGGTACCCAAAAAAAAAATGGGTACTTATTCGTACTGTCTTTGTGCGCGCCTTGCATACAAACGTATACAAGTTAACTACGAGCTTCCCGCTAACCGAAGCAGAGAAGAGAATTTGCCACACGCGCTCCCCAGACTTGCTGACTCAACGTTATCAGTGGTCAGCGAGTTAGCGTAAACAAAAGCGTCAAATTCGGCAAGCTCCATCGGTCAACAACTTGCAATTATGTTGCCCAACATCCGCTGGGTAACGCGACACTATGCACGAGGCGCTTACGCTGCATTACCGTGGGACAGCAATGTGAGGTTGACGGCTTCAGCGGCAGCGCTGCCGGCGAGCTTAGGTTAGACGTTAAGCTTTTATGTTCTTTAGATTTAGATCTTATTTTGTATCACCAGGAAGCGTATCGCTCGAATAAACGTTAACAAAAGTATCTCGCTTAGTGTTTCCACTATTCTAACTAATTAAAACTTACTGGCGCCCAACCACGGTAACTCACGGTTGAATAAATAAATCCCTCGCGTCGCGGATTAATAAAACTAAAATACAACTCACAAGTGAAGTGTAATGCAACACAAATAAGTTGCAAGTAAAAACAAAAAACTAAACCAAACCAACGCAAGTGAAGTGCAACACAAACGAGTTGCAAGTAAAACAAAGCCACCATCAAAGTACACCGAAGCCGCAGGAGCTCTTCGGGCAGCGGAGAAGAAAATAAAGAAGCCTTGCAACAGCAACGGAGCAGCAACATCAACGGAGCAGCAACATCAACGGAGCAGCAACATCAACGGAACAGCAGCACCCGCACAAATAGTCGCATAAATAAGAGAGAGCATGTAAGTGAGCCTTTCGATTAAATACTTGAGATCACATAGGTTTTTAAAGTTGTGAAAAATAAATATTTATGCTAAATTTGTGAGTTTCCTGTTCTTGTGTGAAAAATCATTTCTTCTTTTGGTTTCGTATGCTACGTATCGTAGTAGGTTGAGTCTTATGAGTTATAGAACACGAACCGATTCAGACGATAGCGAATTAGCAGACTTAGTACAAGACCTGTGGCAGGTATCTGAAGTTAAAGCTACCCACTCAGAAGATAATAACGACAAAATGGACGCAAACCAAATGCGCGCGATCATCGATGCTGCTTTAAGATTTCAAGCCGAGGAATCAAATAGAAGAGAACAGCAGATCAGGGCGGAACTAGAAAAGAAAATAGAAGAATTGTCAGGGCGACTAGAGGCAACAAGGTTAGTAACTCCTGAAGTAAAAGTCTACAAAGAGGCGGAAATTATTCCGGGTAGAACTTGTGATGAACCCATGGACGCGGTAAAAAGCTTACCCGACTTTCTTGGGACGCATGACACATACGTAGCTTGGCGACAAGCGGCCCATGCATCGTACAAAATTTTCGAAAATTATGTCGGTAGTTCACGACATTATCAGGCTGTCATAATTATTCGTAACAAAGTAAAGGGACCTGCTAACGCAGTACTGGCTTCTTTTAATACAGTCCTTAATTTCGAAGCGATCATAGCTCGCCTCGATTTCACTTATGGTGATAAGAGACCCATACACGTTATTGAACAAGAAATGGGTACGCTGAGACAGGGACAAATGGGTATCTTAGAGTACTATGACGAGGTAGAGAAAAAGCTCACCTTGCTCACTAACAAAGTAAACATGACCTACGACAAGGATTTAGCAAAGGGCATGTGCGAAAAATTCAGGGGAGACGCGTTACGAGTATTTATCTCCGGCTTAAAGAGAAGTTTGACCGACGTTCTGTTTGCGGCACACCCTTCGGATTTGCCTTCTGCCTTAGCATTGGCCCAAGAGGTGGAAGCCAACCATGAACGATACGCATTTGCGACAAGCTATGCCAGGGGTCAGGAGGACAAACTTAATAGGAATGAGTCACGAAACCAGAGTCGCCACAATTATCAGTCTCAGGAGCAAAAACCCAATGCTCAGAATAACCAGGGCAAAAGCCCAGCATTTAAAAGACAGAAATGGCAACAGAGGTCTGAGGCAGCTAACCCTACATCAGGTAATTCATCAGGGGTGGAACCAATGGACGTTGACCATTCGATGTCCAAATTTAGGCAACCCACGAGCTTTCAAAAGGCTCAAGGCTCTGGAAGAGTTAATCAAAACCAGGGTCAAGCCATGAAACGCTCCAATACGTCCGAACGGGTATCTGGCCAAAGGCGCCAAAGGGTAGACCATGTCTCAGCTGAAACGGATCAAGATACGACTTACAGCGGGAAAGCTGAGGAGAACGTAGCCGAGATCGAAGACGGATCCGATAATGAATACGAGTACGACAGCGCCAACTTCCTTTTTGACAGCGTCAATTTTTTAGGGCAAAGTCCCTGCTGCCGTTCCTTCGGCGAAGAGTAGCGGGGGTAAGCCTTAAACTATTAATCGACACGGGCGCATCTAAAAACTACATCAAACCCTTCGAACAACTAAAAGGTGTAGGCCCGGTCGAATCCCAGTTTGTCATCCAATCCATTCACGGTTCGAACAGCATAACTAAGAAGTGCTTGTTACCGATGTTTGGACAGAAGGCAACATTTTTTATTTTGGATAACCTGTCCACATTTGACGGGATCATTGGCCTCGACCTGTTAAAGCAAGTCGATGCCGCTATCAGCCTGAAAAAAGGTACTTTGGTAGCGGGTGGTGTTCAAGAAAAGATACACTACCATAATTGCAGAGATGTGAATCATTCAAAGATTCTTGACATCGAAGTTCCAATTGCGGTAAAACCGCAATTCTTGCAAATGTTAAAAGATTGTGCAAACGCATTCGCGGACCCTAACGAGTCTCTGCCTTTTAACACGGCTGTTGTCGCCACTATAAGAACAGTGAGCGATCAAGTTGTCCATTCAAAACTATACCCATACCCGCGCGGTGTAGATGACTTTGTTGCCTCAGAGGTAAACGACCTTCTAAAAAACGGCATCATTCGAAAATCTAGTTCACCCTACAACAACCCAGTTTGGGTGGTGGACAAGAAGGGTATCGACAGTGACGGCAATAGGAAAAAACGGCTAGTAATTGATTTCAGGAAACTGAATAAAAACACAATTGCCGACAAGTACCCCATGCCAAGCATAACGATGATCTTGCCGAACTTAGGTAAAGCAAAGTTCTTTACAACGCTCGATCTCAAGTCCGGCTACCATCAGATAACTCTGGCGGAGCAAGATAGGGAAAAAACGGCGTTTTCTGTTAGCGGCGGAAAATACGAATTCTGTCGACTGCCATTCGGCCTGAAAAACGCTGGCAGCATTTTTCAAAGGGCCATTGATGACGTTCTTCGAGAACAGATTGGCAAATCATGCTATGTCTATGTCGATGACGTCATTATCTTCTCCGAAAGTGAAAAGGAGCATGTCAAGCACGTTGAATGGGTTCTCAAAAGTTTGCGGGACGCAAATATGAGGGTAGCCCAAGAAAAGTCACAGTTTTTTAGAAACAGCGTCGAATATTTGGGATTCATCGTGACGAATAATGGCGCAAAAACGGATCCTGAGAAGGTGAAAGCCATCCAGCAGTACGCAGAGCCAGACTCACTTTTCGCAATTAGGTCGTTCCTGGGGTTAGCAAGCTACTACCGCTGCTTCATAAAAGATTTTGCTTCAATAGCAAAACCCCTTTCCGATATCCTTAAAGGTGAAAATGGTTCCGTAAGTAAATACAGGTCGAAAAAGATCCCTGTAAAACTTAACGAGAAACAACGCAACGCTTTTGAGAAACTAAGAAATATCTTAGCCTCGGAAGACGTATTGCTGATGTACCCTGACTACAAAAAACCATTTGATCTGACCACTGACGCGTCAGATTATGGCATTGGGGCAGTTCTTTCGCAAAACGGCAGGCCTATAACCATGATATCACGAACTTTAAAAGACAGGGAAGCAAATTACGCTACTAACGAGCGTGAACTGTTAGCCATTGTTTGGGCTCTCGCCAAGCTTCGTCATTACCTTTACGGGGTAAAAGACATTAATATCTTCACGGACCACCAGCCACTTACGTTTGCGGTGTCCGAGGGAAACCCGAATGCAAAAATCAAGCGTTGGAAAGCACGCATTGAAGAGCTAGGGGCAAACCTTTTTTACAAACCTGGTAAGGAGAATCACGTGGCTGATGCCTTATCACGACAAAAGGTAAATGCGCTCGAGAATAATGAGCCTGAGTCAGACGCCGCTACTATTCATAGCGAGGCATCCCTGACCTACACTATTGAGACAACCACCAAGCCGGTCAATTGTTTCAGAAACCAAATTGTCCTCGAGGAGGCCAGGTTTCCCTTAAAGAGAAATTTCATCCTGTTCGGAGAAAAAACTCGACATGTAATCAACTTTGTCGATAAAAATTCCCTTATTGACATTGTGAAATCAGTGATCAACCCAAATGTGGTAAACGCGATACTTTGCGAGTTTCCAACACTGGCCCAGATTCAACACGAACTGGTCAAATCTTTTCCCACTACAAAATTCTGGCATTGTAAGAACATTGTCAACGACGTTTACGATAGTGGGGAGAGAAGGGAAATCATCACCACTGAGCATAATCGCGCCCATAGGGCCGCCCAGGAAAATGTGAAGCAGGTAATGAATGATTACTACTTCCCAAAAATGACCAAACTCGCAAACGAGGTAATTCTCAATTGTAAGGTTTGTTCGAAAGCGAAATACGACAGACATCCAAAGAAGCAGGAACTTGGACAAACTCCAATCCCTTCACGCACCGGGGAGATGCTACATATCGATATCTTCTCGACAGACCGGAAATACTTTCTAACCTGCATTGACAAATATTCAAAGTTCGCTACTGTTCAGCATATAGCGTCCCGGACGATCGAGGACATTATACCTCCATTGCTCACTATTATGAACTTTTTTCCCCATGCAAAACAAGTGTATTGCGACAACGAGCCTTCACTCAAGTCTGACACTGTAACATCCCTATTGTTAAACAGTTTTGGGGTTAATACTGCAAACGCGCCTCCGTTGCACAGCACGTCAAACGGCCAAGTTGAGCGCTTCCACAGCACTCTTCTAGAAATTGCCCGATGCCTCAAATTGCAGAGAGGCATCAGCAACACGGTCGAGCTAATCCTTCGGGCTACGATCGAGTATAATAAAACAATTCATTCGGTCACCGACAGAAGACCAGTTGACATCGTGCATAGCAGCGGGCCGGAAGCCCATCAAGGCGTCAGGATAGGATCGAAAAGCACAACTAGTGCAAAATGCTCGAATCAACCAGGCTAGACAGAACAGGGTTTTCGAAGTAGGCGAAAAGTCCTCGTCAAGACAAACAGGAGGTTGGGGAATAAGCTCACACCATTGTGCAACGAGGAGAAGGTAGAAGCGGACTTGGGGACAACGGTCCTCATTAAGGGGAGGGTGGTCCACAAGGACAACCTCCGTTAGGTTTACTGTTTAATCATTAAGATAGATTTAGACTTTATTTCGAAACTCCAACTGACGGACAATTACATTACAGGACCAACTGGACAACGATGTACGGAACGATACTGTTAATGCTGACTACAGTAACGGCACGAATAACGGACTACTCACACTCGAACTATATTCCTGTCACGGACGGGGACGTACTCGTATGGAGGGACTACGACTTCTTGCACCACACTACGAATCTTACAGAGTTCACCCGCATGGCTGACGAGACCGAAAGGCTGACGGAAATGTTTCCACAATCTCACATGCGCAAGCTCTTGGAGGTGGACACTGGACATGTCCGGGACTTGTTGGCAGCTCTCAGCGTTCATCACCGACTAGCGAGAAGTTTAGACTTCTTAGGGACAACACTAAAAGTAGTAGCGGGAACGCCGGACGCGCATGACCTAGAAAACATTAGAATAACTGAGGCTCGACTAATAGATTCCAATAGCAAACAAATCGAAATTAATTCTAGGACTCAAAGTCAAATTAACCTACTAACTGATACGGTCAACAAGCTAATCAAAATTTCAAAAAATAAACAGATTGATACTGCCCACTTATACGAGACATTACTAGCCAGGAACAGGATTCTCATTAACGAAGTTGGCAACCTTATGCTAACGATCACTCTTGCTAAATCAAATGTAATTAACCCAAACATATTAGACCATGCCGATCTCAAGTCCATTTTAACGAACGAGCTCACAGGGACTAGTGTTACTGACCTTTTAGGAGTTTCTAGAATTAAGGTTTTACAATCACCTAATGTAATTAAATTTATCATAAAATATCCTAAGGTTAGCAAGCTCTGCCGTAAAATAACAATCTTCCCCGTCACTCACAACGAATCCGTTCTGCAACTTCAAGACAACATAGTAGCAGAATGTGGCAACCAAATACTAGCGGTCACGGGTTGTATCCCAACAAGCACGGCAACATTCTGCGAGGAAACAGCTGAGGACACATGCGCCCGAGGTCTTAATGCAGGAGACATAGCGCATTGTAGTACGCAGCCTAGCCACTTGGACCCAGTCACCGTGGTAGACGAGGGAATCCTAATCATCAACGACAGGCCAGCAGTCGTCGTATGTGACGGAAGCAAGGAGGTTAGCGTTTCCGGAACCCAACTTTTGACTTTCGACTCATATGCTCTCGTAAATGGGACGAAATACGTCAACCAAAAAAATATCCAGGAGAGGTTCCCTGAAGTTGCGTCAAACCCGTTGCTCAATATTACTGGACATGACACCATCCTAAGCCTTCCCTACCTGCGCCGCCTAAGTGAAGACAACCTTAACTACATCAAGATGATCAAGGATGATGTCTCATCGGAATCGAGATTCGCGCTGGCAGTTGGAATGGGCCTTGGAGTCTGTGCCATAGCATGCGGCACCGTGTTCCTGTGTCAATTCATAAGAAGACGTCGGAACGCCCAACAGATCGTAGAGCTGGTGAAAGTGTTGAACGCGACCGAGGACGGTCGGTCTTCGAAGGGGGGAGTAGTTAACTACGAGCTTCCCGCTAACCGAAGCAGAGAAGAGAATTTGCCACACGCGCTCCCCAGACTTGCTGACTCAACGTTATCAGTGGTCAGCGAGTTAGCGTAAACAAAAGCGTCAAATTCGGCAAGCTCCATCGGTCAACAACTTGCAATTATGTTGCCCAACATCCGCTGGGTAACGCGACACTATGCACGAGGCGCTTACGCTGCATTACCGTGGGACAGCAATGTGAGGTTGACGGCTTCAGCGGCAGCGCTGCCGGCGAGCTTAGGTTAGACGTTAAGCTTTTATGTTCTTTAGATTTAGATCTTATTTTGTATCACCAGGAAGCGTATCGCTCGAATAAACGTTAACAAAAGTATCTCGCTTAGTGTTTCCACTATTCTAACTAATTAAAACTTACTTACATGCTGTCTCGCCCGCACGTTTGATTTGCCATGCAAATGTAATTATTGAATTAAATGTAAATTCCGAAATAACTTCTTATTTATGGGTCAATCGCTTTGAAATTTTAGGGTCGTTTAATACGCATACTTCTCAACTGATTGTTTAGTAAGGGAGTGCTATGTCAAAAATTGCGCCTGTAAATCATTTTGTGCAATTTGTGGGATTAGGGGGCGTGTTATCAAAAATTGGAAACAAACTTGACCTGCGTATGGTATTCACAAACCTGCACTCCAAATTTGAAGTCTCTAGCACTTATAGTATCTGAGATTGACGCGTTCAAACAGACGGACAGACAGACGGACAGAAGGACAGACGGACAGACGGACATACAGACGGACAGGGCTAGATCGACTCGGCTGTTGATCCTGATCAAGAATATATATACTTTATGGGGTCTGCCACCCCTCCTTCTGCCTGTTACATACATTCTGCCAAACACATTATACACTTTTTTGCCCATTTTCAGGGTATAAAAAGCGAAAATTGGCATTGTGCACTGTGAGCAAAAAGGGTGAGCTTCTTTGTACAAAAAAATTACTTTTTGCGCAGTGCCGAATGCCAATTTTTGCTTTTTTTTTTATTAAGTTATATTTTTAATTTAAAATTTTTAGATTAAACAGAATTTTGCTCGTCACAAAATTGGATATCAAAAAATTTGGGGCTAGAAATTGCTTTCGTCACTAGACTTTTACCTCGTGTAAAGGTTTTTTTTGTGGGATTATATATTATCTATAATATTTATATTTTATTAATTTACACGTTAAATATAACTTTCTAACGTGTAAATATATATTTTATTAATTTACACGTTAAATATAACTTTCTAACGTGTAAATTAATAAAATATAAATATTATAGATAATTGCGATTGGGTGACACATTGCATTTAGGTTTTTTGTTTTAAATTTTTTTAGCAAGGACTTCAGCCCATTTAAAAAAAAAGATAACAGCAAACCAACCAGCAACTTTACCAAACCTATGAAGAATACTATTGTAGGCATTGTTTATGCATTGTTTGCATTGTTTACATTGTTTACGGATTGTTTACATTACTACGGATTGTCTTCATTGTTTACGCATTGTCGTCACCAATGTGTAGACATTCAAAAATTAAGTGTAATGGCACAACACTGGTTTGCCACTGCATGTATGTATATGTGTATTGTATATATTATAGATTATAAATATAATTAGATAGATTATATAGATTATAAATATAATTACTCCCGCCATCTTATCCGGTTAAAATGTTAAGGTACGCATAAAAGCCCTCAAACACCTTTCCAATGATATATAAAACATATCTGTAGCTTCTATGGTTTGGAAACTGTTGAGGTTTCAATTTTAGCAGGATTTAGCGTTTTCCCGCTAAACTAGCGGGAAATTGAAAAACTCGTAGAACAAACATTTCTACACTGATAAAAAAATGTTCTTAAATCAAGATTTTGGTCTCAGAACTAAGATTTTTGGTCTAAAAAATGCGTCGAGAACATCAAATTCTTGAATTAAGAGAACACATCTTGATTTTAAGAACATTTTAAATAAGACCAAGTTCTTATTTTAAGAATAAATTATTCTGTTTTAGTAATTTTCTAAATGTTATTTTAATTTGTTACGAGTGGGATTCGAACCGCCGCCTACTGCTTCACAACTGAAGCGGCCTCTCAAACCAGAGCGCCACGGTGCGTGCCATCATTTGTTTGATACGAAATAGTACCTATTTATACTTTCCTAACAATTTAAGATTTTTATTCTTATATTAAGATTTTAAGATTTTTTAGATTAATAATCTTAGTTTTAGTAATTTGGTCTTAAAATAATCTTATTTTAAAAACAAAATATTTAAGATGAATGTTCTTGATTTTAGAAGTTGGTCTATTTTCAGTGTAGATATTCAAAGAGGAATAAATCCCCATCATTACTAAAAGCTTTTTTTAGCGCTTTGATACAAACAGACAAACAAAGAAACTAACTTTTCACTTAATTTTGAGAAGTCCACTAAAAATTTCAAATTTATTTATTTTTTGAACCAGTTAACGGATTTGGTTCATCGAGGTATCAATCGACGCGTATTTTTGATAAGAAAAAAAGTAAGTAATTAAACCAAAAAGCCCCAACGGCTCCACAAGCTGCGATCATACAAATTTTTTCCCTGCCACTTACACCCCCGTATCTCATGACCCAGGTGAATTAGATAAAGTTTTAGTATGCCATTTTCTGAGTTAGGACTAAACCTTTCGATCAATATATAACTTGATCTGATCGGACAGTCGTAGCAAATTTTCCAACTTAGCTGTATATATTGTTAGTCGCCTTTCGCACCCTTCATGCTGCTTTCGTCACTAACGCGAACTGCCGTCCGCAGTGATTATATATTTCTTAATAATTAGGGTATTTTTAGTTAATATTTCTGTCGGCATTAATAATGTCAAGTGATCCTGTACTTAAAGTTCTTATAGAGATCGACAATGTGTTTCAAATGCACTATAATCAGGGGTGACACAGAAAGCAAAACAGCCCGAAAATCTCCTAAAACTCCATACATTTCCATCTGAACAAGCGAGCAAATGAACGAACTAAATTACTCATAATCACGGACTTACCTCTCTCGATCACTTCTGTCATTCGACAAACCGAACTAATTTCAAACCAATAAATACAGCTCCATTATGGTGCACCATAATATTATAATACTAAACCATAAAGTTGGATAGTTACCCAACTTTAATTGAATACAATTAAATTAATATTCAACAATTTTATATAACCTTTTTCCCTTGAGTGCGCCAGCTCACTCTTCTTACGTTGTCGGCATTGTCTAGATTGTTGACATTGCTTACATCGTTTACACGTTTGCAATTTATAGTTGACACTCAATTGTTTACACGTAGATAATTGTGTAATCTACAAGATGTAGTCTACGCGGCACATCTTTGTGGCAAAAACAGTACAGCGGTACGGAACAGTGAATACATTACAAAAGTTTAGTGACCCCTATACACGCATTCATTTATGCACACACACACCTACAAATAATATATATTCTTGGCAGTAAATACAAATAACAAAAACACAATAAATTACAAAACAATCCGCGCAATCAACGACAAACAAATAAACAAAATAATTACAACAATTAAAACAATACAACGTGCGTCGCGTCAAAGACAAAACAACAATTAAACAAACAGCTGACAACAAAGTGTGTTTTGGCAGCGTTCAGCCAAGAGACGGCGACGTCAGTGCTGTCTGGCTGAATTTCTGGTGAGCCGTATCGCTTATTCCCCGCTGTTCCCGGACTGGATTGGCAGTTGTTTATTTAATTTTTATCTTCGAGACTATAAAAGTTAGAGCAACCAAATTGGGTGACAATACTCCGAGGATGTTGACCTATATCAAGTTTATCTTAAAATTTGGCCACGCCTACTTCCGCCCACGTAAATGATATAAAATCTAATGACGAGAGCACTTTTAAAGCTACAGCCTTGAGACCTAACACACAGGATGGGGGGACGAGTACTGAGGTGTGCTGAAAATTTCATAAAGATCGGTTAATAAACAGAGAAGATATTTGAGGAGATATGATATATGGAGGACATATAATCACCTGGATCTCAGAGACAATAACAGCTAGAGCTACCGAATTCGGTGACAATACTGCTATGTTGCGCACGCGATCAAGTTTGCCTTAGAATTTTGCCACGCCCCCTAATTTTCCTGTAATCGACAAAAAAAACTAAAATATCCAAATTCAAGGCCAGTTTAATAGGTAGAGCACACGTTTAGATTACCATCTTTATGATGTATGCTGAAAATTTCATTGCGATCGGATAATAAACAACGAATATATTAAGCAAATAAGATTCGCTTTGCACGCCGTGGTACGCACAGCAGGTACACATGTTATGTTAATGTTATAATAACATAACATAATTTTAGTTATACATGTTACATCAATGTTATATTTACATAGTATAATTTATGTTAGACATGTTATATGAATGTTATGTTAATTAATTTTATGTTAATATACATGTCGGGTTATGCACATAGTCGACCGCCCAGCTGGTCAAACATAAATAGTTAACGTAACATTCTCTCTTTTTTATATGGATAATTTGGCCTACGGTTTCCCTTAAAACTCGCAAAGACACAGCTATTGAAAAAGCTCATTGGCTCAACATTTTGGTGACCCCGACGTGATTTTTCGGTTTTTTGTTAAATATATTTATTTGCTTTGTTCTCGGCAAATAAATTTGGCAAGTTGTGAAGCAATTAGTTACAAACAGTGCATGATTAGCTGTACATTTTCGGTCGGTTCGTGGTTGCTGCTGTGCTTTGTACTTTCATACGTACTTACATACAGACATGTAGGTCATACATATATATATATATAAATTAAATGATTATTAGTTTTATTTAATTAAATGTTATGTTTATTAACATATTCAATATTGGTTACAACACAGTAGTCTGTGAGGGAGTTAATTTGGGCTTGGACTTGCTGTCTCAAGGCATGCCGAATAAGAACTAAAACTAAATTGACAAAAAGAGACTTATGAAGCTACAAAGTACAATAAAAAATATATCAAGTTACACAATGCAAAAATCATAGCGGCTGCATAAACGCTTAGCTTACGCCTCGTGCATCGCCTGCTATGTGAAGACATCCGGCCCAGAGCTGAGTCAGCGTCTGTGCTGGAGTCAAACCGCTTCGCGTTAACTTATGTTAACTACTCCCCCCTCAAGTTGAGGCCGCCCTCGGCCTAACCTATCTCAGCGATCACCTCGTTCACCCCTAGATCCGTAGCCTTCGTCTTCATGATCTGCCGGTAGGTTAAACCGATGCCAAAGACTATGTCACAAGTTATGCCAAGAAGAAGTAACCGTAGGATCGAGTTGATGTTGCCAATTTCGTTCCTGACCTCTTGTATCGTCTCCAGATTACGTTAATTAAGTCGATGAAGATTAGGGAGACTGAGCACGTCCTGATGGCCTGTGACGTTTAGTAGAGGGAAAGCTGCGATGCCTGGGAACCGGTTCTGCACGCTGTTGCGATTAATGTATCTCGCTCCGTTAATGGTGACCCACTTTTTGAAGATGATTAATTGTGTGCCATGCACCCAGGTTACGGTGCCATTATCTACGCAGACTTCCGCCGCCGCATCATTGATGATGACAATTCCATCGTCGTCCCAAGAAACTGCGTCTAGGTTGCTCGGCTGAAGGTCGCAATAAGCTACTCCGCCAGTATGAAGCTCCTTGGCGCATGAGCTGGCTGTTGACCGTTGACAAAACGTCGTTCTTGGGGTGGCTGTGCAGTTTTCCAGCGCGTAGATTTGATCCTGGCATTCGGCGATGATGTTGTTCTCGATTCGCAGCATATGATTCTTGTGAACGACTGGGTAGACTGTAATTTTCTTGCAGCTGTGTTCAATTTTTGGAAAAGAGATTATAAAATATATCATATTTGTGGATTGTAGAACTTTGACGGACGAAACGGACATTAGGTCGGCTATGAAAGTATCTGTGGGCTCTTCAAACCAAACAGATTTTAAGTCGGCGTGATCTAAGATGTTTGGGCTGACAATGTTGGCTTTGGCCAGAGTTATAGCGAGCATAAAGTTCTGCAATTCCATCGACAACATTCTGTTTCTAGCTAAAAGTGTTTCATATAAGTGGCCTGAATCAATTTGCCTGTCCTTTGAGGCCTTCAAAATTTGGTTGACTGTGAGCGTTAGTTGATTAATCTGATCCTGTACTCTAGTGTTTATCTGCACCTGCCTATTATTTGAACTTATTAATTGGGCTTCATTGATCTTTATTTTTTCCAAGTCCACGGCGCCTGGAGTGCCTGCAACTACCTTTATGTCTCTGAGATGTTCAGAGTCTACATTCAGAAGTTTTTTCATGTGTGACTGCGGAAACAAATCACTTAGTTTCGCTGACTCATCCACCATGCGCTCATATTCAGATATGTTCGCTGAATGTCGGACGAAAACGAGCTCCTCCCATACCAAGACCTGGCCGTCGACGATCGGTATGTACCTAGCGTGGGAATAGTCGGGGGCCCCGTGCCGAAGTCTTCGCGAGGATAAGTAGTAGCAGAAACACAAACCTATGGAATGAAAATTACTTTCTTTTTATTTTGAGGAAAAATGTTGAACAACCATCACCGATCTTATTTAACTTATGAATATCGTAAAGCAACCTAATACTAAGACTTATCTAAAGCGGGGTGCCAAGTGGCTTAAAACTTATATCTCTAGCAACCTAATGTAAAAGAAAAACTGCCAAATGGCACACTAAAAATTAAAAGTAGAAAAGAAAACACTACTTTAGGTTGTCTTTGTGGACTACCCTCCCCTTAATGAGAACCGTAGTTCCCAGGTCAGCTTCCACGGCTCTTTCTTCACATAAAGGTGTAAGTTTATTTCCGAGCCTGCGATTAGACTTTACCAAGAATTTCTCTCATACTTTAAAGACCCTATTTTGGCGGGAGTCATTTTCCCTAGCTCTGAGGTTGCCCTGCGCTCTTTTAAGCTTGTTTTGAATCTGCGTCTGTGATTCACCTGAGAGTGAACGGACGACATCGACCGGCCGCTTATTAGTGACCGAATGGATTGTCTTGTTGTACTCTACTGTGGACAACATAATTACCTCTACGGTGTCGCTAATGCTTTTGGCTTTGGCTTTGACTCCCGGGAAGAAATTCATGAGCTGTAATAAGGGCACTTTTAAGTCCTCTATTGTTCTGGACATGATCGGCTGAACTACAGCGAATTTTGAAAACTTGTCAATACAAGTTAAAAAAAATTTTTTGTCAGTTGAGAAGATGTCAACATGTAGCATCTCTCCTGGGTATGAAGGAATCGGCGTCTCACCAATCTCTTGCTTTTTAGGGTGCCTAACGTATTTAGCCCTGGCACAAGTCTTACAATTTTGTACAATTTCGTTAGCTATTTTGGCCATTTTTGGGAAATAGTACTCTGAGAGGACCTGTTTAATGTTCTCCTGGGCTGCCCTGTGAGCTCTGTTGTGTTCTGTGACGAGAATTCTTCTCCTCTCACTAACACTGAAAATGTCCACCACCCTATTTTTGCAGTGCCAAAATTTGGTGGTTGGAAATTTCCGCACTAAGTCGTCCTGCACCAGCGCCAAAGTGTGTAAGTCGCAGTGTAGCGCATTCACCACATCAGGTTTTACTACCTCCATTAGTTCCTCGAGAAGTGATTCTCTGCAGGTAAAACTCAGGGAGTGTCGCCTCTTGTTCCTGAATAGAATAAAGCTGCGCTTTTGTGGAAAACGCGCCTCCTCAAGAATTATCTGGTTCTGGAAACAGTTCAAGGGCTTATCGGTGGACTCGATTGTGTAAGTTAAGGAAAGCTCACTGTGAATCGTGGCAATGCATGATTCATTATCTTGGTGGCTTAGAGCGTTAAGGTGTTGCCTGGATAGGGCATCAGTGACCGTATTTTCTTTGCCTGGCTTGTAGAATATGCGCGCGTTGGATTCGTCAATGCGCGCCTTCCATCGCTTGATTTTAGCGTTAGGGTTAGACTCAGAAACGGCAAAGGCCAGGGGTTGATGGTCTGTGAAGATGTTAAGATCTTTCACTCCATACAAATAGTGGCGCAATTTGCCAAGGGCCCACACGATAGCTAGTAGCTCTCTTTCGTTTGTGGCATAATTGACCTCTGGATTCTTTAGTGTCCTGGAGTTCATAGTGATGGGACGCCCTTCCTGAAAAAGGACTGCCCCTATCCCATACCCCGAAGCGTCTGTCGTTAGATCAAACGGCTTATTGAAGTCAGGGTATCCTCAGATGCCAATATGTTTCGCTGTTTTTGAAACGCACTGCGTTGGAGATCAGAGAATTCGACAGAAATCTTTCTTGATCTATGCTTGCTAATTGACCCATTTTCACCCTTAAGAATATCTGAAATGGGCTTTGCTATTGATGCAATATCTTTGATGAAGCACCTATCATAGCTAGCGAGTCCTAGGAATGATCTCACTTCGAAAACCGTCTTTGCCTCCGGGAATTCCTGTATCGCTTTGACTTTCTCTGGGTCGGTTGTGGCACCATCGCTAGTGACCAGGAATCCAAGAAAATTCACGCTTTTCTTAAAAAATTGTGACTTTTCCTTTGACACCCTCACGTTAGCTTCATATAAGCTTTTTAGTACCCAGTCAACGTGTCTGACATGGGACTCCTTATCTTTCGAAAAGACGATGACGTCATCGACATACACGTAACACGTCTTGCCGATCTGCTCTCGCAGTATGTCAACGATCGCCCTTTGGAAAATGCTGGCGGCGTTTTTCAAGCCGAAAGGAAGTCGGCAGAATTCATACTTTCCTCCATTTACGGAAAAGGAAGTCTTCTCCCGGTCGCGTTCTGCGAGCATGATTTGGTGGTACCCAGACTTAAGATCCAGTGTCGAAAAGTACTTGGCTTTACCCAGGTTTCCCAAAATCATGGTAATAGTGGGCATGAGATACCTGTCTGTAATCGTTCTTTCATTGAGTTTCCGAAAGTCCATGACGAGACGCATGTTTCGGTTACCCATTTCATCCGTGCCCTTCTTGTCAACCACACAAATGGGGTTGTTATAGGTAGAAACGGATTTTTGAATTATGCCATTCTTCAAGAGATCTTGAATCTCTTTATTGACAAATTCAGCTGCGCCCATAGGATAAGGGTACAGCTTAGCGTAGATAGGCTGTTCGTCAACCGTTCTAATGGTGGCTA
This sequence comes from Drosophila innubila, assembly GCF_004354385.1. Taxonomy (NCBI): domain Eukaryota; kingdom Metazoa; phylum Arthropoda; class Insecta; order Diptera; family Drosophilidae; genus Drosophila; species Drosophila innubila. The sequence continues at coordinate 39,182,288 of NC_047626.1, read as the reverse complement.
CCACCGATGTGTTGTACGGTAGCGCCTCATTAGCGTCTGCGAACGTCTTTTTCCTATTTATTAGCATTTTTAAAAAATTTTGTCTAATCAGGGGATGTGCGTCTGCGCAATCTATATTAGTGAAACTGACATCCACACATTTGTAGTATAAAATGTGTTCGATACTGTTGCCAAATCTGTGTTGGCTCGAGTTTAGACAGAGCTGAGCCCCGACCTCTGTCAGCAGATCGAGGCCTATGATTCCATCAAATGTTGACAATTCTGAGAGAAGGAAAAAAGTTGCTTTTTTTCCAAACATTGATACATAGCACTTCTCAGAAATTTTGGTAGTGCCATGTATGGAGTGGGTGGTAAATGGGTTGTCGACTGGGCGAACTCCTTTCAGCCCGTGGTGCGGCCGAATGTAGTTTTTCGCCGCACCAGTGTCGATGAGAAATCTCATTTGAGTACCCGCTACTTCTCGCCTGATGAAGGGCAGCAGGAACTTACCCCTAAAAAATTGAGAGCGTCAGAGTCGCCGTCTAAATCATCGGCTATCTTCGCCTCAGCATTTCTAGCTGCCGCTGCATACCCTTCAGCTCCATATCCTTGGCTCTGAATGGTATTATTTACTCTTTGACGCCTCTGACCCGTTGCTCGGTCAGAGGTGTTCGTTCTTTTGAACGCCTGTGGATTGGCCGAGTTGACGTAGGCTAGTGCTTGTGATGGCATCAGCACCTTAGACATTGAAGGGTCAACGTCCATTGGCTGCGGATCATTATTGCCGCTGCTTTGCCTACCACTACGCTGATCGGACTGTTTGGGCTGCTGATGTTGCTGCGGCTTTTGTTGCCGCGTGTAATGGGGGCTTTTTCTAGGGGCAGGCAGTGTCTCGACTGCTTCTGCGCCCTTTTGCCGCTGCGGAAATTGAGGCATTTGTTCGGGTTTTCGAGTCTTGTCCTCGATACTTCTGGCATAGTTTGCCGCGAAGGTGTATCTCTCATGATTGGCCTCGATTTCTTGTGCGAGTGCCAAAGCGGAGGGGAGATCGAGCGGGTGTGCCGCAAACCGAACATCAGAGAGGCTGCGCTTGAGGCCGGAAATGAATATGCGCAAGGCATCCCCTCTAAGCTTTTCGCACATGCCCTTAGCTAGTGCTGCGTCATATGTCATATTTACCTTGTTTATGAGTAAGGTGAGTTTTTTCTCGACCTCGTCATAGTATTGTGGCAAGGTAAGCTGTCCCTGCCTGAGAGTGCCCATTTCTTGTTCTATGACGTGAACTGGCCTCTTGTCACTGTAAGTGAAATCTAAGCGGTTTATGATGGCATCAAAATTAAGGATCGTGGCAAACGAAGACAGAACTGCGTCGGCCGAACCCCTTATCTTGCTTCTGATGGTTATCACCGCTTGGTAAAGGCGAGAGCTGCCATTATATCGTGTGAATATTTTATACGCCACCATTGCAGCCTGTCGCCATGAAACATAAGTTTCTTGTGAGCCCGTGAACTCTGCGAGACACTTGACCGCGTCTAGAGGCTCGTCGCAGCGGACGTTGTCCACGATTTGTATTTCCTCAAAGGTCTCAATCAAATCTGTTACTTTTTCTGTCAACTCGGCAATTTTCCGGTTGAAGCTCTCTTTAAAAGCCGCATCCCTTTCCCTGAATGCCTCTGCCTGTGCTTTGAGCACACCCGAAACTGCTGATTCAACCAAAGCCTTGAGTGGCTGGGGATTCATATCTGTTCTATTTGAACGTACCTCTTCGTATGGGTCCACTCTAATATCGCTACTATCTGAGTCCTCTGAGTCAGACTTTCTAAAATTAGGGTCTCTATATTTTCCGAACGCCTTTCTCATTAGTTAAGGAATATGGCAACTAGCTACAGAATCAGATTAGCATCATTTATATAAAAAATAATCAAAACAAAGTATTTGTCGAAACGATAGGACAGTCAATTGGACAGCCAATTGGATTTGCAGAACAAAATAATCGATGTGCAACAACACTGTTTAGTAAATTATTGAATTTTTTGAGAGAAAAAAATTGTATCTACCTCATGCAGTACTTAAAATATGTGTGAATGAAAAGCTCACTTACATGATCTTTATGAAATTATGCGGTAACGCTAGTATCCTAATATTCGCAGGTGACGCTGTCTCCCTCGCTGCGGTCACGCACAAAAAAAAAAAAAAATTTTTAACGCTGCCCAGATTAGCTTGCGCGCTATTCTGGTGACACACCGCTGCCCGAAGAGCTTCAGCGGCTTCGGTGTATAAAGAAACGATTTGTGTAATTCAATTCACTTGCACTGACCGAGTTGACGTAGGTCAGGTACACTGCACAGCACTAAACGAAGATTACGCTATGTCGAATTTGTTGTAGTATTTAGCGCAGATTTAAATGCGAACGCCGTTAGTGTCACAACACACAACACAAGTTCAGATATTATTTTTATCTATTTAAATGTCTCTTGTTAAGTTGCTTCGCTTAATGATTGTATTGTTCACAACACAAACACAAGATCAGATTTTTTTTTATCTGATTTGAAAACTTTTTGTTTAAATCCACGGCTACGCGACTTGGGACGGAGCGCGATTCGTTACCGTTGGGCGCCAATTAGATGATTATTAGTTTTATTTAATTAAATGTTATGTTTATTAACATATTCAATATTGGTTACAACACAGTAGTCTGTGAGGGAGTTAATTTGGGCTTGGACTTGCTGTCTCAAGGCATGCCGAATAAGAACTAAAACTTAATTGACAAAAAGAGACTTATGAAGCTACAAAGTACAATAAAAAATATATCAAGTTACACAATGCAAAAATCATAGCGGCTGCATAAACGCTTAGCTTACGCCTCGTGCATCGCCTGCTATGTGAAGACATCCGGCCCAGAGCTGAGTCAGCGTCTGTGCTGGAGTCAAACCGCGTCGCGTTAACTTATGTTAACTTATATATATATATATATATATAGTGACATATTCTATGTCTACGTTATACATAATATATTCTATGTCCACGTTATACATAAGTCTAGACACCAAATTCCCCATTCCAATAATGTAAACTTTCACAGGCTGGAACTATAAACAAAGAGTAGCCAAGCCACCCTAAATTTCGCATACCGATAATGTAAACTTTCGCAGGCTGCACTTGTAAACAAAGAGCAGCTAAGCCGGGCTTCTCCCCCATCGATCAGCATTGATCGAAATAACCCACTGTCAGCAAATTTGCGTTCCCAGCCAACGCTGAGTAATTTCGTTCCCAGCCTTTATAATATTGTAAACATTTAAATGCCCGAAATTAGCTTTCGTTATAACGCAAAGCACAATTATCAGTTAGTCTAAAGTTGTTCTTGAATAAATGAACTCGTCGTGTAATATCGCCTTGTCTTTTTATTTTATAATAGATTCAACTTAACCGTTAGAACTGTGCGCGGTTTTTATAAGATTCAAACTCACAGTAAATAAAGAAAAATCTAATTATATATATATATATATATATATATATATATATATATATATGCAGCTGTCGTTTGCGCCACAGACGCTTCGCTAGCGTTTCCATATGTACAGTGCTAATTATTTGCTAGACATTTAACTCGGGTTATTGACCGCAAATTTGAATCGTTGCTCTATTGCTTTCCACACCTATTTTGTGCCGTTTATTTTGCGAACATTTACATACTGAAATTCTAACTCAATTTTCGGCAAAATATCGCTTGGAAATTTACTGATCTGTGTGTGTGTGTAAACAAGTTCAATGCCTGGTAACGACACTGTGTTGGCCTTTGAAAGCAAATCAGCTTTTCTTAAACTGAAAGTGCAGTCAATATATGAACATGCTGTAAAAACTGAAAAGGCTCTGAGCCCAGATAATCAGAGCCATATGAGTGACGAGCAGTTAGATGTGCGTTTAGATTTAGTCAATAAAACTGAATCCACAATTACTCTCACTCATGATACTCTTGAGGAGCTTGACTATGATGTGATTGGCAGCCCACTTCGTGATGAATTCGAGGAGTTAATCGTGTCCATGAAATCTTTAATTTTACGGGAAATTGGAAAACGTAAACCATCAAGTGGACCCAGCTCTACCAGTACCATGCCCTCATGGAAGGCGTGACAACAATTATCAACCAGAGAAAGTCAAATGCACCAGATCTCAAGTTGACAGAGTTTAGTGGAAGTTATGCGGAATATGAGGATTTCTACTCGTTTTTTTCAACCCTTATCGATCAGGATCCAGACTTAACGGATTTTGAAAAGTTCCAAAGTTGCAACGCGTTCTAAGTGGGAGGAAGTGACGTCAGACGACGAAATTCCATAGTGTGGACAATTTACAGCATTTGTGGAAAAGCGCTGCCTCTAAATGGAAAATGTGGAACGCTCAGCTGCAGCAAATGCAGTCGACTCTCAGGTGGGCAAGAACAACAAAACTAACTCCAATAGAAAGTCGCTGATTGGCACTAACACATTGTCCAGTGCTTGCGTCTGTTGCAACACAACAAATCACTAGATATACACATGCCCTAAATTTGCAGATTTATCGCCCCAGCTTCGTCATAGAGAAGCTAAGAGATTATCTTTATGTTTGAATTGTCTAAAAAAGAAACACCAATTGCGAAGTTGCAACTCGGGCGCCTGCCGAACATGTAGCAACAAGAATCATAGCCTATTGCATTTAAGCTCGCAGTCTTCAGCACCCCAATCGCAAGGCTCTCTGTCACAAACTGCACAATCCGCTGGCAACGCAACTTCGTCAAACTCTACTTCACTGTTGACCCAGAATTCTAGTCGAGATCTCGTTTTCCTTGCCACTGCGTTAGTCAATGTGAAAGCTCGACTCTGGGTCGCAGTTGCATATTATTACTTTGTTTCTTGCACATCAAATGCAACTTCGCAGAAACAAATCGACTGCTGTAGTTTCCGGCCTTGGAGACAGCCATTTCCGTTCTGAAGGATATTCAGTTAATGTCAGTTTGATGACTCTCACGTCTGAATTTTCTACAATTATTACGGTCGAGTGGCTTCTGCCACAACTGACAATCAACCAAATTTAACCGTGAGCTCAGAAGGCTGGCATATACCTGGTAATATTCGTCTAGCAGACCCAGAATTCTTCAGGTCTAGGAAAATTGACTTGTTAATTCGCATAGATGAAATTGTGCATCGATTCTGGGAAATCGAGAGCTTTGATGATCCGAGTTCGAAGCTAAGTAAGGAGGAACAGGAATGTGAAGCACATTTTGTTGAAAACTATTTGCGTTTGCCGACAGGCGAATATTTGGTTCGCCTGCCAATGCAGACAAATCTTGAAATGCTTGGAGATTCGTACCAGCAAGCATATCGTTGTTTTCTAAATCTGGAAAATAAACGTCGTCCTCAATTGAAGCCCCAAAATACCGCATTTATTCACGAATATTTAAAACTAAATCATATGTCGCTTGTTGATGTCGATTCAACACGTCTATGCTAATATTTTCTACCTCATCACTGCGTTTTTAAGGAGGATAGCACATCAACAAAATTACGTGTAGTTTTTGATGGGTCTGCCAGGTCGTCCTCAGGATACTCATTGAACGATTTACTCATGGCAGGACCCACACTACAGCCAAAGCTGTTCAACATATTGCTCCAGTTTTCCTGTAGCTCTGACTGAAGATATTTGCAAGATGTATGGCTGCGTTAGGATAGACGAGTCTGACAGCTTTTTGCTGTGCATCTTGTGGCGTAATTCCCCGCTTCAGGAAATACAAATCTTCAAGCTTGATACTGTCACCTACGGCACGAAACCTGCATCTTTTCTTTCGGTTCGCGCTATGCAGCAACTTGCATCTGACGAGAGATCTTCATCCCAATCGGATCGAAAATACTAATGCGTTATTTCTACGTTGATGATCTGATCTGTGGTGGAGACTCTGCTCAAGAGGCTTTGGAAATAATGCGACAGTTACCGTCTCTGTTGGATCGTGGGCATTTTAAATTGAGAAAATGGTGCTCAAATAATCCAGCTGTGTTGCAGCAAATTCCAGATTCGAAAAAGGAGACATTCCTTAAATTTGATGATGACAGTGACATCTAAAATCTTCTTGCAGCAGCTCTGGAGAGAAAAATTGGATTGGGACGAGAGTCTTCCCTCATCTCTAAAATCAACTTGGCTCACCCTGTCAGCTGACCGTGAACGCACTCAACAGTTGCGATTTCCACGACTTGCTCATTTGCCGAAGATTCATGGATTCTGTTATTCTTCTATTGATGCCTTTGGAGGATGCAATTATGTTGTATCTATGGCAGAAGGAAGACGTACAGCTCAGCTCTTCTGTGCAAAGTATCGTGTGGCACCATTAAAGATGCTCACGGTACCCAAACTGGAATTGTGTGGAGCAGTATAACTCGCCCGACTCATGCGAGAAGTGCATGAAATTAATCTGTTCAACTGTCCTTCTTATTGCTGGTCTGACTCGTCTGTAGCCCTATCATGGATACGAGATGAACCTTCTCGCTTTCAAATATTCACTTCTAATCGAATCTCTCTTATTCAAGATCTGACTATTGAAATGGAATGGCGTTACGTACCCACTGCGGTTAAGCCTGCTGACATTTTGTCAAGAGGAGCACTGCCAAGTGAGCTAATTGAATCATCGCTTTGGGCGCATGGACCTGAACTTCTTGAATTGGGAAAAAATGAGTGTCCACAATCCTGTCTTGCTGTGAAACCTTTGCCTGAACTGAGGAAAAAGGTTCTTATTGGAGTCGTGGAGAAGGAAGACTTATCACTTAAATCCAAATTCACCAACTCGTGGGAAAAGCAACGGCGCACAGTGGGGCAGATCCTCATTTTGCGTTGCAAAAATCATATCTTTTGAACCGGTGAAGATATTTTCAAAACTTAAAAAGCATTTGATAGAAAACTCTTTAAGCTTTAAAATGAGTGCTTGCACAGGGTGTTTGGCCTACAGGGCGATTCAGGGTTGTTGACCAAAGTTGAAAAATATTTTCAGTGCATATTTTACATGTAAAATTAACAAAAAAAAATTATTTATTTTTTGTTCGAAATATAAATTTCAATCTATTTTATTCTTTAAAAAGCATTGTTTAATATATAAAAAAGTTTTATTACGCCTTTTTAAAAAAAAAAAATTTTTTGTTCTTTTGATAAATCTTGTATGATGCCTGGGCATAGCGAAAACGTATAAATTGTACTGCGCTCTTCCTCTTCTATCACCATTTTTTTGCGAGGTTGCATCAGTTTTCGTCCTATAACTCTCCCAGACGCAGCTGGACGCATGAAAGACCGGGGTTATTTCGTTAGAGAATTGATTAACGAAGACTCCTGTGGTAGTGGGATCGAGTCCTTTGGAGTCCAATTTTTTTTCTATTCCATCAAAGTCAAAAAATAGCCTAATTTTAGTGCTTTTTTTAAACATCGCTGGAATGAAAGGTCAACAAGTGAAGAAACAAAATTCTACGGCATTTAATTATGTGAATGAATGAATGTACTTTTCAGATGAAACCAAAAACATAAAGATCGGTCATATAACTTGTCATCAAATCAGTTTTAAAGTTTGCATTTTTAGGAAAAAATCCACATTTGTGCGCGCACTGAAATAAGGGTCAACTTTGAGAGGCTGTCACGCCCACAATTTTTACCTGATTTCAAAAATCTTTTGGATTTGTAATCTCTGGAGATTTCTCTATCGAATGCTTTTATTACTTTTTACAAACGCTTTCGTCAAAAAAATGATTTTTGCCACGCATATCGGCCGCCTGCCTGTGCGGCGTGTCTTCGCATATGTACACAAATTTTGTCATAGGATTAGGGAGCCAAAACTCACCACGGAGATTGTGCTGCTCATCCGCACTATTCAGATGTCACACCTGCTGGACGACTATCGAAGGCAGCAGAAAGGACTCCGAGTAAAGGCATCTAGCTCATTGGCTTCGCTTGCACCTTTCATCGATGGCCTTTTACTCATTCGTGTCGGCGGACGTTTGAAGAATTCTGCATTAAACTTTGAGGCTCAGCATCCAGGATTGTCATATTCGCTTGTTATTCTGGACCTCGCTGTCTACTGGCTCACATTCGGCTCCAGTTCTGGCCTATTGGTGGCCGTAAGACGGCGTCTGCTGCTGTGAACAAATGCATAATTTGCTTTCGAGCCAAGCCTCGCCTGGCTGAGCACATAATGGCAGAACTCCCCAAGGATCGAGTAGTTGGCTCGCGAGCATTCATGGTGACAGGAATTGATTTTTGTGGACCATTCTTCCACAAGAGTGATGTCAGGAACAGACAGCCTGTAAAATGCTACGTTTGTATTTTCATATGCTTCGCGATGAAAGCCGTTCAGCTTGAGCTAGTCCAGGACTTATCCACATCTGTCTTTCTTAGTGCAATGAGACGATTTATATTAACCCGTGGCAAGCCGTCTCGCATATGGTCGGACTATGCAACTAATTTTGTCGGCGCTAAGAATGAGTTGGAGGAACTGCGACGTTTGTTCCTGAGCAGCACTCATCAAGAAGGCGTTCAGGAGTTTTGTTTGGTGGACAGCATTCCTCCCAGGTCGCCGCATTTTGGCGGTATCTGGGAAGCAGCAGTGAAGACGGCCAAATACCATTTTTACCAAGCCCTAGTATGTCACATTGAGGCGATCATTAATTCATGACCTTCAGTTCCACTTTCAGAAAATCCTGCCGATCTTGATGTCCTGACTCAAGCATACTTTTTGGATCGCTGGCAAAGAGTGTCGTACCACCAACAACTCTTCTGGAGCCGTTGGCGAAAGGAGTATCTAACTCTTCTAAATCAGCGCTCGAAATGGCGCACTCCCGATCCTGGTGTTTGTCAACGATGTCATGCTCGTCAAAAACGAGAACCTGCCACCTTTAAAATGCCCACTAGCTCGAGTGGTTGAAGTAATCTGCGGAGCTGACGGCGTCGCACGAGTAGCTGTTATCAAGACTGCCACTGGAACAACGAAGCGTGCTGTGCGTAAGCTTTGCGTTCTACCAAAGCAAGATGATGTTGGAAACCCTTGTCTTCCAATGGGGAGAGAATGTCGGGTTATGCGCATAGTCGACCGCCCAGCTGATCAAACTTAAATAGTCAACGTAGCATTCTCTCTTAAATTTTTAATTTGCTTTGATCTTATGTTACATTTACCATTCTTGTTGTAATCACTGTAATCAGGTGTCCGTCGCCTTCTGCTTCGGCTATCCTTACATTTTAAGCATCGATTCGCTCGCTATTGTCGTCGGTCAGATTGTCGCTGGACTTTGATTTATCTTTCGCCTGGCACTTGCTAATTCGAGCAAGCTGCCAAATTACAAACCCTTTCAAAAATATAGTTAATATTAAGTTGAAGTGCCGTGCGTGGCCAAATATAGATTTTAAAGAAATTCTATCGATCTTTTTTATATTTCTAATTTGGACTACGGTTTCTCTTCTCGCAAAGACACAGCTAATGAAAAGCTCATTGGCTCAACAATACATTTCTTCTGTTAATTCAATAGATCATTAAATTATGTTAATCTATATATGTTAATTTTGCATATATTTATGTATGTTTGATGGTTAGTAGTTAGTAATCGAGCGTAGCGAGCAGGTGGCGGAGCACCCTTGCTTTGATTTGATTAGTTTATTATTTATTTAATTTTTTATTTGTTTCATTTGTAATTATTTTGTTTATATTTTGTTTGCTTTGTTAACGTAACGTCATTTATTATTATTTAATTATTTATTGATTATTTTTGATAAATTTTCATTTATTTAAATTCAAACTTATAAACTATTCAATTCTGTTAATTTTTTTTTTTTTTTATTTCAATATTTATTTGTTTATTTATTTTCGTTTATTTCTTTATTGTTTTCGTATTTTTTGTTATTTTTGATAAATTTTCATTTATTTAAATTCAAACTTATAAACTATTCAATTCTGTTAAATTTTTTTTTTTATTTATTTCAATATTTATTTGTTTATTTATTTTCGTTTATTTATTTATTGTTTTCGTATTTTTTGTTGATCTTTCTTTGTTTTTGTGCCATCCGTCACTAAGTTACGCATATTCCCGTACATATATATATTTGGACCTGAACTTCTTCAGAATTCTGTAGGGATATTAGGAGTCCCTTATTGTTCTTAAATAATAATAATAACATTAAAAGAAAAGGGAGAGGAAATGGACATAAAGGAAATGCTTAATAAATAGGAATAAAACACAATCATATAGAATAACGAAAATAGACAAATATTTATTAATATATAAAATTGTTGAATTAAAAATTTTAATGAAAGGAGTATTTATATATTTATTAAGGATATGAAAATGAAATGGATGAGCGCTTAAATAATTTATTGAGGGAGGGGGATCGCATCGCCATGGAGTAAAGTAGTCGTCGAAAACATTGTTAGGTGGCGCAACGATATTTAAATTTGAATGTTGCCGCCACAGAAAGGGCGGGTACGCTGCAGTATAAGAGCGAAGCTGCCGATATGTGTGTCCGATGTTTTGGTTTTGTATCGATATGTTGTGTCGTGTTTTGTTCGTGATCGTTGAGAAGTTGGAATCGATGATTGTGATTGTGCGTTTGCATGCGATGGTTAACAACCCTACCCTGAGGTGATGAGCTAGCCAGCGTCGGCCCAGAGAAACAAGCCAAGTCGTAACAGTATGGAGAATTTTATATGTTTTTCAAGTTATCTCAACCAAACTCACAGATTGTTTTTTTTTTTACCATATTTTACACCCTGACCAACTTAAGTCAAAATCAGATGACTATATCATATAGCTGTTATAGCTACAATCAAGCTCAAATTAACCTTTAGTATAAAAAACTTTTTTGTTTCTTAAGACATGTCAACCAAACTCACAGATTGTGTATTTGAGACTGCCTGTTACACCCTGATTAAATTTGGTGGATAATTGGATGGAAATTAATTCTTAGTATGAAAATAATTTTTTTTTTTGAGCTGTCTCAACCAAATTCAGAGAATATGTCTTTTTTACTCAATGTTACACCCTGTTCAAATTTGGTCTAAATCGGATGACTATATAATATAGCTGCCATATGAAGGTCGGTTTCAAATTAACCTTTAATATGAAAAACTTTTTTCATTTTTGCAATTTCTTAACAGAACTCACAGATTCGCTTTTGACCGCCAAATATCGAAGTATATTAAATAATTTTAGCATTTAGCATGAAATCTCCAACGACAAAACATATCAAACTTTTTTCAAATAACTGATAACTGATAATATTTGCAAACAACGTAGTAGTCTGATTTGTATAAGAAGGTATCATGTCATTTAGCAGGTACTATTTACTGATCTATCAGAAAATAAAAAATAATAATAAACTGATAAAAAATACAACTCAAATGTCTTCATGCACTCATATTTTTTTACTTACATTATTTTCTTACGTACAAACACGTTAATGTGGTTGGATTTCAGAATAAAAAAATTTGTGTGGTGCATGGGTTACAAAATATTTTATGGATAAAAATTAAGTGTCCGAATTATTAGGTTGTCCAAATTAACAAGTGTTTGAATTATTGAAATAGTACAGTAATTTCGTTTTGCGTTAAAGAAGTTTAGTCAAGAAAAATATAAGAAGTGCTCCTCTTTTTCACGCTTCAATTCCGCGAGCGAAGCGAGCAGGGGTAGAGCCTCCTAGTTAATTTATATTTTTATTTACAATCTTTATTTTAACTGAATTTTGTACGTCACAAAATTGAATATCAGAAATTTTGGGGCTAGAAATTGCTTTTGTCACTAGACTTTTACCTCGTGAAAAGGTTTTTTTTGATCAATTATACTAATTAATGCCGTTTTATTTATCTAATGTGATACTAGGTGTAATACTTGAGAGCAGGGAATAATACCGGAGCTGGTACCGAAACCGTTAACCGAAATTAACCGTTTCATTTTGAGTACCGGAACCGTAACCGAAAACATATTTTTAAAAGAGCCGAAAACCGAAACGTATATCCCGTACACTACTTCAAAAACTATTTGTTGTTTTCTGTATGTATATAATTATAATTAAATTCATAATACTTTAAATTAAAGTTAGGCTTATCTCGATAAAATACCAGCATATGGTACTTATGTATGTACCAATGTATTAATAAATTATTGTTTTATAGTATTTAATTACTAGCCCCAAAATTTCTGATATCCAATTTTGTGACGAACAAATTCAGTTTAATCTAAAAATTTTAAATAAAAATATAAATTAATAAAAAAAACAGCGAAAATTGGCATTGTGCACTGTGCGCAAAAAGGGTGAGCTTCTTTGTACAAAAAAATTACTTTTTGCGCAGTGCCGAATGCCAATTTTCGCTTTTTTTATATAAATTTATATTTTTATTTCAAATTTGTAGATTAAACTGAATTTTGTTCGTCACAAAATTGGATATCAGAAATTTTGGGGCTAGAAATTGCTTTCGTCACTAGACTTTTACCTCGTGTAGAGGTTTTTTTTGTGGGATATCAGAAATTTTTGCGATTGCTTTTGCTTTTGACATTGTAACTTTATCATTAATGCATGCAAATAGTAAAATATATAAATTTAGTTGTTGAACGTATTTCATATTTAAAAAAAATTTTTTCTTTAATTATACTATGAAAAAAAAAGTTTTTCATACTAAGATTTGGATTTCGCACGATCGGTCCTATGACAGCTATATGATTCAGTGGTCCGATTTGAACCAACTTTGGTCAGGATATATAAAACCAAGTAAAATGCATATTGTATCAGTTTGGTTGAGATGTCTCATAAAACCAAATAGTTGTTCGTACTAAAACGTAATTTTCGACCGATAGAAAAATGAAGATATTCAGTTAAGAGGTAATATCTTCCAAACCCCTCAGCCAAAATTTATGTTTCAGGTACCAAAAAACGCAATTTTATGTACTACAAGATACTCAAATTTGTCAGAAATCGCCAAAATGTAAGTTAAAAAACTTTATTTCACCTGTAAAATGTTACCTGAGTGCTTCAGAAAAAAAGTTTAAAGGAACGCCTAAAAGCTCTCAAGCACACCTTTCCAATGATATATAGAACATTTCTGTAGCTGCTATGGTTTGGAAACTGTTCGGACAGTCGTAGCAAATTTTTCAACTTAGCTGTATATATTGTTTGTCGCCTTTCGCACCCTTCGTGATGCTTTCGTCACTAACGCGAACTGCCGTCCGCAGTGATGTATTAAGTATATTATTGTAGTAAAAAAAGTGTAGTTTTATTAAATCGTATGCAAAACATAACTTTACCGATAATAGTCCTCATAAAGTAAAATTAATACTAATAGCGGACGAGACATTGACCACTGGTTTCTACAATCCTCCGCCAGCACATTATTTTACAAAGATGACATTATACTTTGAAGCAAGTCTGAATTAATTTCAACAATCTGTAAGTTAAATAAAATATATTAGAATATTACTCGTTTTGCTCGGCAAACACCGGCTCACTTCGCTCGCAGCCGCTCTGTAATGTCACGAAATTTATAACTTATCCTAGTTAACAGCATGTACCTTTGCATTTAAAAATACTATAATATTCACAATTCTGCTCCATTTTATCTAATGGAATAAAAGTGTCGGACCCCATTAAGTTTATATTTTTTAATCAGCACCAACAGCTGAATTGACATAGCGATATCACTTAGATCTGTAGAAGAACTAAAGCCACCAAGCTTGTTATGTAGGTTTCCTTATAATGCAATTATATATAGTTTCTTGGATCAGACCACTGTATCACATAGCTGGCAAAGGAAAAACTAAGTTTTAGTATGAAAAACTTTTTGTCACAGGACCATACACTTTTAATAAACATATGTACAACCAAGGCTGCAAGCCACCAAAGTTATGGTAAAGGCTCGGTTCGATGGTTTTAACCATAGAGGAAAACTTAGGTTCGGCTCGCGAACTGGTTTATATCAGGGACCGTAAATAATGATTTTTTTAAATTAAAAAACAACAACTTTTTTTTGTCTTAGAAAATAATGATTAACACCAAAATTTTTATAATTTTACAATCTTTGCATTTCCGACAATATTCTTAAATTTCTGAGTTTTTTCTTTTTTTCAATGGTCTTGCTATCTCGTCTTTGACGTATATAACGTTTAAATCTCTATGAATGTTCTCGTTTCGAACATACCATGGTGCCCCAGTGATAGTCCTCAAGATTTTTGATTGTGCTCGCTGGATGATATCAATATTGCTACTGCACGCGTTTCCCCACAGCTGCGAGCCGTAGTTCCACACTGGTTTTATGGTGGAATTGTAAAGTAGGACCTTGTAGTCCAAGCTGAGAGGAGATCGGGGGTTAAAAAGTTAATAGAGATTATTGGCTTTCAGTTTAATCTGCGTTTTTTTTGCTTCAAGGTCACGAACGCCAAGGTACGTAACTTCTTTGGCGTGTGGGAGTTGCGTATTAGACAGTGCTAACAGAGGACTTGTTTGCATGTTGAGAGTAAACGTTATGTGTTTACACTTTTGTTTATTTATTTTAATACGCCAGTCGGCTAGCCAATTCTCTACTACCGCAAAATGTTCAGCTAGACGTGCTGTTGCTTTAATGGGGCATCTGGAACGACTAAGAATTTAAATTACGTATAATGTTGGTCCCAATACACTTCCCTGGGGAACTCCAGCTTCTATAATATGATCATCAGATGTAGTAGTGTTGCATCTCACTGCGAAGACTCTATTGTAGAGGTACGACTCGAGAAGCTTATGAGTGTACACTGGGAGCGTCGATTTGATTTTATGCATGAGACCTTCAAGCCACACTCGATCGAAAGCCTGGGAGACGTCGAGGAATATTGCGCTGCAGTATTCCCGATGTTCGTATGCTGTACGTATTTCTGATGTTATTCTTGCTAACTTGCTCGATAGTTCCATGTTTTTCTTGGAAGCCAAATTGATGTTTTGGGATTGTGTTGTGTGGTCTCACATGAGGAATTATGCGCGTCAAGGGGCATTTTTCAAAAAGCTTAGACAAGCACGGTAGTAGGCTAATTGGTCTGTACGATGATGGTATTGTATGATATTTTCCAGGATTGGGAATCATTATAATAACCAATTTTTTCCATTTTTTTGGGAAGTAGCCGAGTGTTGTAATCGCGTTGAAAATTTTATAGATGAGGGAAATAGCACAGTTTTGAAGTTCAATGATCATTTTTTGCGTTATTAGATCGCAACCTGGAGCTTTCATTGGTTTCATTTGTTCTTTTATGACTTTTACAATTTCATTTGGACGAAATTCAGGTGGTTCAGGTTCGCCAGAACTATCAGATACACAGAATGATAGTAAAAACGAATTTGTTGTGGGATTTGGTTGGAATACATTACGTAGGTGAGCAGCAAATGTGTTGGCTCTGTCTTTGACGCTACGGGCCCAGCAGCCTGAGGAGTTTCTTGTAGGCGTTACCGTTTCGATTAGCCCTCCACAAAGGATGCTTGGTATTGGTTGGTGATAATTGCTCTATGTAGCGGCGTTTGGCATCTGATTCTTCATGCTTAAGAGCTTTGCTGAGTCTGCGTGAAGCATCTTTAAAGCGTTGTTTTGTAGATGGCGACCGATGAGACGTCGCAATCGTCGCTTTTCCAGAACAAGTTGTTCTATTTGAAGATTAGCTTTACGTTTATTGTGGAGTAGAGATATTAGCTGCGGAGCAAGATCGAGGTGACAGCTAACGTATTTCTGGTACTTGAGCCAGTTGGTTCTGTGTGTTGTGAGTCTATTAGAATATTTCACATATTCCGGGGATTGGAGTAGATTTAATAAAACGGGGGAGTGGTCGGATGAAAGATCCGAAAGTGTTACGGCGCTTATCAGATTGCGTGGGATGTTTTTTGTCACAGCAAAATCTATTAAGTCTGGTTGTTTGCTAGGGCAATGAAAACTTGATATCGTGGTGAAAGGTCCTCGAAGGACCATCCTTCTCCGATCACAGGTACATTGAATTCGAATGTACCTTTAAACATATACAGAAGGCATCAACCTACAGAAACCCCCAGAACCCATACTGGGCAAAGTTCAGAACGATTGCCACTGGGAAAATAGCAGAACCGGGCATCATAGAATCCGCAACGGACATTGAGGAGTCCCTAAAAACCCTGTCCAAGGATCTCACAGATGCGTTTCATGCATCGTGCTTGCTCTCAAGAGCAAAGGGGAAAACCAGGCCACGCTGGTGGAACCAAGATTTCACGATCCAACCGCAACGAATTCTAAAAGATCGCCAAACAAGCGGAATAAGAAATTGTATACGAGGAATACAAACTCATGCTCAGAAGATACAAGACGGACATACGTAAAGCTCAGAGAAACTCGTTGAGGAACTTCTGCTACGGGTTCGAGAAAGTTACTGAAACGGCCAGACTAAGGAAGCTGATCTCCAAGCAGCCTACTATACAGAGTCAACTTAAGCTAAAAGACGGCAAATGGGCGGAAGGCAGTAACGAGACCCTTGAAGCTCTCATGTCAGCCCCCTTCCCGGGATGCACAGAAGTACCCGATGCCTCAATACGTAAGACCTGGCAACAGGAACAGGAACCGCCAACAGGACTAATAACCCCAAGGAAAATCCAGTGGGCCATTGACTCCTTCAATAGAATAAAAGCCCCTGGTATTGATGGAATAAGAGCCCCTGGTATTGATGGAATATTTCCAGCCATGCTACAGGTGACGAAAGACCTGATCACCCCATGGCTGCTAAAGATTTACAACGCATGCCTGAGCACAGGCTACCTTCCTATACAATGGATAACCCAAAGCAGGAAAGTGCAGCCACATGAGCCCCAAGGACTACAGGCCAATAAAATTAACTTAATTTCCATTAAAGACGCTTGAAAAACTGTTGGATCTTCACATCAGGAGAAGCGGGACGACTCATGTCGGAAAACAGCATGCCTACAGTAAAGGAAAGTCAGTAGAAACTACACAGCATCTATTGAGAAAGCCCTTCACCACCAAGAATTTTTTGTGTATTTGTATTTGTGTACATCTCGGGAGCATTCAATAATTTATCCACTACAGCAATAACAGATCGCCTTAAAGCGACCAACACTCACCCAGCTATTATCCATTGGATAAACAATCTCTTAGGTTGCAAGCGGGTACTATCACATTGTGGCACTGCCTCTATAGTCAAAGTGGTACACAGAGGCACACCACATGGTGAAGTCCTATCTCCCCTACTATGGAATTTGGTAGTCGACAACCTAATCAAGGGATTTGACAGGAACTTCCCAAAAATAACCGCCTATGCTGATGACATAAGCATAATTATTACGGGAGTCTGTCCATCGACCCTCAGCTCCGTTATGAAACACACGCTCAGGGAGATATGCGAGTGGGCGGAAGGCGTCGGACTCAATATCAATGCGGATAAGACGAACCTAATTCTCTTCACAAAGATATACAAGGTTCCGCAATGGATCCCCCCAAAAATCAACGAAATTAGGCTAATATCAAAAACACAGGTCAAATACCTAGGAACCATGCTGGACAGCAAGCTGAGATAATGTTGAGGAAAGGGTGAAGAAAGCCACCATTGCGCTGCTCTCTGCTCTGATGCATGGGATCTACATCTCGGTTGTGCGACCAACCCTGATGTTCAGAGTCTTAGTGTGGTGGCAAGCCTCCGAAAAGAAAACCTACGTCAAGCTAATGGAAAGGGCTCAGCGGCAGGCAATGCTCTGCATCACAGGGGCGCTGAGATCCACCCCCACCAAAGCACTCGAACCCATGCTCGGAATCGAACCACTCGAGATCTACGCACAATTAGCTGTGGGGAAGGCAGCTCAACGCCTAGTACCGTCTAGCAGCCTCCAAGGCTACGGGCACAGCTCCATCGGGAGGGATATGGTCAGATCATCGGACTACATGGTATCATCCCGTACATGTTTTGATGATGAAAAAAACAGCTTTTTTGGGACCAGAGGAATGGAAAACGGCCCTGAGTCACACCCAACATCTACAAATATACATAGATGGCTCCAAGATGGAAGGAGGAGTAGGAGCAGCTATATATTGTGCGGATCTTGAAATAAGACTGTCATATAAGCTACCGGACCACTGCAGCATAATCCAGGCGGAAGTCCTTGCAATCAGGAAAGCAGCAAAGGTTGCTCAGCGCACCAACCCGGCGCAACATGAAATCGACTTATTTGTCGATAGTCAGGCGACAATAAGATCCATGCAATCGTCAGACCTGAGTTTCAAAAGTATTCTGGCAAAAAAGGAAGCACTAGGTTCACTAAGCATGACCAAGTCAGTGCAAATTTCAGGATTCCCAGCCACCAGGGCATTGATGGAAATGAGATGGCGGATGCTCTTGCTAAGGAAGGCGTCAGGCTAGACAACACCAACGTAAAAGAAGACGTTCAGGGGTCACTGAGAACGCTACATAGCTATCGGGGGAAATTGGCGTGGACTAAGATCAACAGCACGTGGCGGAGCAAAACTACCTACAAGATATCCAAAATTATGTGCAAGGAGCGAAACGCACGAGTTAGCCAAGATGTCATGCACTTTTCTCGAAAGGACTGCAGGCTACTGGTAGGTATACTCACAGGTCACTGCCTTGCGGCGGCGCATGACAACAATAGTTCTGGGGTTCCAGAGACCCTAGAGCATCTCATATGGAAATGCTCAGCTCGGGTAAAACTAAGGTATCTTGGAGCACCGATTCTGGCATCACTAGATTCTTAAACCCGTCCGGTTTAACCTCACCTAACCTATCAAAAATCTTAATTAGTTTCAAGATGACTTGTTTTATCTCATTATTTTTCTTCGAAGCTAACCTATTATTTAAGAAAGTGGTTCAGGTCAGGTTCGGGTTCGCAGCGTATATAATATCAAAGGTTCGGTTCATGATTCGGCTAGAGTTGCTTAAGAAATCCAAGCCAAAGCGGTTCAGTTTAGAACCGGTTGACAGCCTTGTGTATAACAAAACATTACTTTGACGAAAAATTGGCGGTCCTTAACCCTCTAACAGGCAAAATCAAAATAGACATTCAATCAAGTTGATATTTATTTTATAAGTAGGTTAAATAAGCTTAAGTTTTAAATTTCATAATTTTCCGTTGGTTGGAACGACCGTCAGGTGCAAAATACTGAAGACCATCTGTAGACGATTATATTACTATAATAATATGCAATTGACTTTAATTTAAGTGACTACTACATGTAAACTGATAATACATGTGAACTTTGAACTCCATTTTGACGCATTTACAGGTCGATTTTGACCAAGTTTCACGTTCGTACGACAAACCGTTTGAACTGTACAATGGTAAATCAGTCAGTTGGACAAACAACTTTATATATATATAAACTATAAAAAAATAAAATAGAATTTGAATTGACCAAGTGTTAACTTCGATGAGTCTCTACGATATCTGTGCCCAACTTCAGCGCGAGCAAGACGAGCGGCGAATCTCTTTGGGCAAAAATAACGCTTACTTTAACTATGTTTCCGACGCAACACCAGAAACAGCCGAAACATCAAAGCAGAACCTCTTAGCCGTAGAAGATGTGAGAGCGCGTTCTTGCTCTCCGATTTAACCAACTACAACTCCAAAAACCTGGAGCGAAGAGTGTGCCTCTCCACTGCCGACCCCCTCCCCGCGGAAACCCCTATCACCACCAAACTTGCCCTTACAAGTCGCTGCAGTAACAACAACTGTGTACCATCTTATGCTAGCCAAGCGCAAGCTCATTCAACTACTTCGATTGCAAGCGCAGCGTCAAAGCCGGCGGGTCCGGCTACGCAGACTGGAATGGATCGCTACATTCAAATAAAGCGAAAACTAAGCACAAAATACAGGAATATAAAACAAAAATTAACCGCGGTGACTCAAACCAAACTGCTGGGGACCCAGTAAACACGAACAATAGGTTTGCACCGCTGGCTGATACTGTCAACGACCAGCCGAAGCTGGAAGTGTACCAAAAAAACTAAAGCCCCCATCAATATACATCCTGGAGAAGATATCCAACGCATTGGTGAACTAAATTGTTGTTCTCGTTGGAAACAACAATTTTCATGTCATTCCTTTAATTTTAACGAAATCAAGCTTCAATCAAAAGACGAGGATCATTTCCGTAAAATCTCCAAGTATCCAAATAAAGCAAAGAAAAACTTCTACACTTACCAACTAAAAAGCAGCAAGGGCCTGCAGGTGGTACTTAAAGGTATTGAACCGGATGTAACTCCTTCCGAGGTCGCAAGTGCGTTACAAGATAAGGGCTTTCTCGCTAAGAGAGTCACAAATATTTTAAGCAAAAGCAAAATACCGCAACCTATCTTCAAAGCTGAGCTGGAGCCAGATAGTAAAGCTCCAAAGAAAAATTGAGTGAACACGATCTACAAACTACAGCTTCTGCTGCATCGCCGGATCACTGTTGAGGAACCACACAAACGAAATGGTCCAGTCCAATGCTCAAACTGCCAGGAATATGGGCATACCAGGACGTACTGCACGCTGCGTTCGGTATTTGTGGCTTGTGGAGACTCCCATGGCTCTGATTCCTGCCAAGTCAACAAGAATGACCCTAGTACAAACAAGGGGGCTCCGCCCCCTGCTCGCTGCGCTCGCCAACCCTAACCCAGTTGTTTTTTTTACTGAGACTTGATTTTCACCCGATCGGTCCTATGACAGCTATATGATATAGTGATCCGATTTGAACCAACTTTGGACAGGCTATATAAAACCAAGTTTTATGCATATTCAATCAGTTTGGTTTTGATATCTCATTAAACAAAAATGTTTTTCATACTAAGACTTAATTTTCGCCCGATCGGTCCTATGACAGCTAAATGATATAGTGGTCCGATTTGAACCAACTTTTGACAGGCTATATAAAACCAAGTTTTAAGTTTGATATAGTGGACCGATTTGAACCAAATATAGTCAAAATATGTAAAATAACAACTAATTTATATTGTGGGAGGTTGGTTAAGATATTTCAAAAATCACAACAAATTTTCTTACTAAAGGTCATGCCGCTCCACAAGGAAGTCATAAAAGTCTACAAAAACATGCCTAGACACAATACAATATTATATCGCCGTCTCTCCATAGACTTTAATGAATCATATTTTAACCGATGCATAATGATACAGCTAAGCAAATAAAATAGAAAACAAAATGTAATAAATTTTTTCGACCTTTCCTCAAAGTATAAAGTAAAAAAAGCTAAGCAAAGCTACTGGTTTAAATGTACTAATGAATTAAAGATATATTCATAAGCTTTCAGAAAAAGTAAAGCTTTGGAAAATCGCTTTTTCCTCAAACTTTAAATTAAAAAAAAGCTAAGAAAAAAGCTTAAGAAAAATCATCATTTTCTTAATTCAAGAATTGATATCAGTCGCAAATTTGCATTCACTGTGAACGGTCGTGTCGCGCTTGCACTAAGTTCCAGCTAATCAAATTTCGATTGTTTTCTCTGCTCTGTGCTAAAAATAGCACACACTGTCCAGTTGGGCAACGCGTTATAACGGTGCCGGCAAAATCTTGCGAATAAAGATAAGAAAGTAGTGCGCCAGAACCACGACCACTGCCCATTGGGCATCACATAACCCCTCAACCTGCGCGCAGCCGCACAAGAGGGGCAATAAATTCTCGCTTATCAGCAAACTTTTTGTTTTTGTTCTGTTTTGTCTATTTTGTGCGCGCAAATAAATAAATATTAATAATTGGCAATGACTCTCGGCCTAACTGACTCTCGGCCTAGTGAGGAACTGAAAAAGCACAGTCGGCTGCCTGACTATCTGAAAATGAAGGAAATTGTAGGTCTATCATCTGCTGAACTAAGATCACAACTGATGGAAGACCTTGCCGCACAAGGCATCTCACGTGCTGCATCTGGATATGTACACGAAGCCACTATTGTTCCCACTACATCGGCAGTTACATTCTCGGTAGCTTCAACTTCAGCTGCTTGTTACGTGACTACTTGTTCATCTGGAGGAGTTTATTCATTTGGCAACCAGCCAATAATGGTCAGCAGCACACCCAAAATTGTGAACAAAAGACCTACGCTACCTGCAAGAAACCGGTTTACAAATCTAGAGCTTAGTCAAGCAGACTTTGACCCCGACATGGACGTTCTCCAGGACGAAACCGACAAAGATGGAGAGACACAGACCCAAATACCATCGGAAGAAAAACCGCTAAAGCCCAGCCAAATCACAGTACTGGCCGTCAGTGATGTACCAGCCCTGGAGAGGCATCTTAATTCGGCGGTTACTGCTGACTCATACGAGTTTAAGGTTGCTCGCAATGGCAATTTGCGCATATACGCTCGCGACTCTGATGCCCACAGAGCCATCACAAAAAAGCTTTCGGAAGTAAACCTCCAATATACGCACTTCTGCCTCCCTGAGGACAGAGCATTTAGAGTGGTGGTATGCAACTTGGCTGCATCTACCCCTACCGAGAAAATTAAAACTGCATTCACCTCTCAAGGGCACTATGTGGTAAATATGTACAATCCGAAGTCAAAATCACCGATGGAGGACCCCTCTGAAACTGCTCCATCCATAGCTCTAGGCCAGAATGTTTGGTTTATAGATCTACAAAAGGCCCACAATAATCGGGCTCCAAAGGTCAATAAAGTCGGTCGGCAAAAGGTAAGAGTGGAGATGCCGAGAAAGAACATTGACATGCGTCAATGTTACCGTTGCTTTGGATTTGACCATACCAAAAATTATTGCACCAAGGAGCCCAGATGCGGTAGATGCAGTAAGCCTCACTGGACTGGTTTTAGCCTGTGCCAGGCAAAAACTTATGACGACCTGGTGTGCGTTAATTGTCACGGAAACCACGAAGCAACTAATAAGAGTTGCAGAATACGCGTCCAACGGCTGAAAAGCCGTAAAACCGGAGTCAATACTGGTCCCGTGATGCGTGAAGGCAACTCTCAGCCCACGCGTACTATCAAGCAGCAGGTAATCCCAACCTCAATTGTGAGACATGGTCTGTCGTACGCAGATGCGTCAAGGCTACGGCAGCAGGGCATAAGATTTGATAGGAATAGCTCACATCAACATAGGAGTTCTCCTTTTAATACAAGCTATCAGCAAGTTCAGGGTACTGACCAACTCCAACAACGCGTGGAAAATCCAAAGCAATCACAGCAGCATGATCTTACGGCATTTGATGGCTCACTAGCACAGATTATAATTTCCATGCAGCAGACCATTGCGGGTCTCCAAAAAACCATCGCTGAGTTATTAGAGGAGATCAAGGAACTCAGAGGTTCCAAGCCGGGGAAGCAGCACAAATAATGGCTACTGTGCTGCGCCTTGGTACGTGGGACGCTCGTAGTATCATCCCAAATACTAATGAGCTTGAACTCGCACATCACCCTAACCAGCTGGCGCAAAGGTTCCTAAGATGGAGACGTATCAACGGAGTAAGGATGAGAAGGAGGCTCAAGAGAGTTCACCCAACCGACCTGTCCCACAGAACCCTTTAATCTTCCCCTTTTCCCATTCAGTTACCCTATTATCTAGGTTTAAGTATGTACATATGTATATATTTGTTGAAAATTAAATATTCCACTATAGTATAAGTTACTATTAATAGTAACAGTAGGCTATAAAAACTAAGTAAAATAAAATAAGTACTTGTAAATTCACATTAAATAAAGTTAGCCATTTAAAAAAAAGAATTGATATCTCTTAAAGTACTGGATTAAATCTTAAACTTTGTATTAATGAATTATAGATATATTCATTTGCTTTTAGAAAAAGTAAAGTTTTGGAAAATCGCTTTTGGCATTTTTGAGTATTGATGACAAATGTGGGCACACCTCTGAAAAAAAGTATTAAGAAAGGCAAATTTTAAAAAATTCTAAAAAAAAAATCTCACCATAGAAAAAAAAAAGTTTCGTCTTTTGGGACCCCATATCTATAAGAAAAAAGTGGGTTTGGTTCTTGTAGTTCAAATTTGTTGCCTAGTGTAATTAGAACCTTCTAAATGACATGATACCTTCTTTTACAAATCAGACTACTACGTTTTCACCGTTCGTACGATGCAATTATTATCAGTTATCAGTTATTAAAAAAAAAAATTTGAAATTTTTTGTGGTTGGAAAAATTTGACTGACGAAAATAGGTTTGAAACATATTTCCAATACGTAATTGCGAAGAGTGGCTTTAACAGTGCCATGTTATTGTTAACACAACGTTATGCCGGTACGTAGCGCTACGAAGCGAGAAGTGTGAACCAAATATCAAACTGTAAATCGTAAAAAAATTTTAACGTTTGTTTTGTATGGAGTTTTTGATTCCGAGGTCGTTTCACTCTAAGTGTAACCAGGCCTATAGCTGCATTAATTACTCGTCGTTAAAGATATGATTCATTAAAATCTATGGAGAGACGGCAATATAATATTACTTTGTATCCAGGAGTCTTTTTGTCGACTTTGATGACTTCCTGAATGAACTTTAGAATGAAAATTTGTTGTTTTTTAAGATATTTTAACCAAACTCACAGAATTTGAATTTTTTTATTGTCTTACACATTATGAACAAAGTTGGTTCAAATCCGTTAACTATGTCATATCGATCGGTCGATATGGTTTTTTGAGATATTTTAACTAAACTGACAGAATATGTATTTAAGATGGTCATTTGAACTTTTTAATTTGTTTCTATGTATATAGCAATATTAATTACCCATCACTAAGTATGTTTACCGTTAAAATCTATGGATAGATGGCTACATTATAAGCATATAAACAATAAAACCAGTTTTTCGCAAAGGTTGATTTTTGACTGATCGGTCCCATGATAGCTATATGTTATAGTGGTTGTATAAGACGATACGAGATATTTAATTTGTAAGTTTGGTACGGATAACTTAAAAATAAAAAAGTTTTTCGTATTAAAGTTTGCTTATCGACCGTTCGTATCGATCGTTCCTATGGCAGCTATATGATATAGTGGTCCGATTTCTACCAAATTTTGTTATGATGTAATGGGCAATTAAGGATACTTAATTTATAAGTTTGATTGAGATAACTCCAAAAACTAAAAAGTTTTTCATACTAAAACATGGTTTTTTTACCGATCGGCCCTATTGCAGCTAAATGATATAGAGGACCGATTTCGGTAAGGATGCATAAGAAACTTATATGCAAGTTTTATCAGTTTAGTTAAGATATCTTTAAAACCAAAAAAGTTTTTCATACTAAAACTTGATTTTGGACCGATCGGTCCTATGGCAGCTATATAATATAGTGGACAGATTCGAACCAAAATTGGTGAAGATATCAAGGACAACATAAAATACACAAATTGTGAGTTTGGTTAAGATATATTAGAAAATAAAAAAGTTTTTCATACTAAAGGTGGATTTTCAACCGATCGTTCCTATAGCAGATATATTGAATAGTGATCCGATTTGAAACAAATTTGGTAGGGATAGAGAGAGTTCTTTGTTTGAGCGAATTAGACGTGTTTTATTTTGCTCGTAAAGTTTTATCTGTTTCTGTGAATTATAACACACCGTTTTTAAATTTTTTGATCTATAATTGTGCATAAGTGAACAAGCTATCGACTTGCTGTGTAAGTTATAATCATTTGTGCATTGTGGTCCTAATATATAGCATTTTATTTTTGCTAAACTTAGTTTTGCAGTTTCCCTTAAATAATTACATTCTTGTGCGTGTGTTTGTTTGTGTATTTCGGCTTTTGCTTTACACCTCGCTCACACAAGTTTGTTGTTATTGTAAGCACAGCGATTGATTTTGTTTGTGTTTACATCTCCTTATCTCAGTTTCGGCTCTTCGCACATCTTAATACATTTGTTTGTGCGTGTGTTCGCTGTTGCATTTTCGTTTTTGTTTAGCAGCGTGCTCTCACAGGCAAATTGTTTTTGTGTTTTGCTCTCTTGTTTAGAGCTTCATTTGAGTGCCTCCCGCTCTATTTTATTTCTACCTATTCTGCCTATTGAGTATTTGTTTAACCCCTGTTGGAAATATGTCGTGCTGCAAGAAAAACTGCAATATCAAGTGTGCTGATGATTCTGAGCAACCGAGATTTATTTATTGTTGGTTGTGTGAGAATATCATGCATGCAAAGTGTGCTGGTCTTACAGGTCGAGAATGTGATAAGATCATTGCCGTTTCTAAAAAGGAATGTGGTGCAGTGAAATGGTCTTGTCCAGTATGCATCGACATACAAATTGATTTCTCAAGAATGTATAGTTCTGTGAAAAACCAATTCTCAAAACTTAATAAAATGGCTAAGCTTCTTTCCAGTGATTTTGACTCTAGTCTGGAGTTGCTTAGCCAATATAAATTTAGCTCACCACCTGATTCTCAATTTTTATCAGTTCCCCCTAATATACCGGTTACTCAGCCTCCCGTGACTCCATTGGCATCTCGTCAATATCAAGACGTTTCGCCAACTTTGTCTTTATCGGCCTCTCCGGGTATTAATAACCTATTCAATTCTCCTACACCTTCTACAGGTGATTATATCACTCAGTCAACTGAATCAGCCCAAGTCATCGTGTCTTCGGTGCGGGCTGGATCTGGTCGGAAGGTTAGACCTCCTCGTACTGCAGCGCCTAGCAATAGAACTGATAATGTAGTTGCCCCTTCATCTGAGGTCCCTATTTTAAATGTTGTTGCTCCTCGTAAGCAAGTATTTGTGTCTAGGCTATCCTCGGACACTACTTGTGAAAATGTGGATGCATACATTTCTAGCAAAGTCTCTGCTAAGGCTTCGATCACTAAATTTAATTTTGCTACGGCCCGTGAAATAGCATCTTTTAAAATAAGTGTCCCTCACGACTCATTAACTGTCATTTGTGATCCAAAATTTTGGGCAACACATATGATTATTCATGAGTTTAAGCCCAAAAGGCGTAGTGAATCCTTGCCTGTATCGCTTACAGCCGGCAGTTCCAACGTACGGGAGCCCGCTAGTACGGCTTCAAAAAACTAGACCTGCGGCCCGATTTTGCCTGTATTCATTATCAAAATGTTAGAGGCCTCCTTACTGAGCTTAAAAATTTATATTTGAGTAGTATGTCCTTTGATTCTGATATAATTGCTTTGTCAGAAACTTGGTTAAATCCTACAATATCTGACTCTGAAGTTATGTCAAATAATTATATTTTATATAGAAATGATCGACCGACTCGAAGTGTTGGCGTACTTATTGCCACTAAATCGGCACTTCAGTCAGAACGCATTACTTTTAATTTGACTACTGATATTGAAATTGTTGCTGTCAAAGTAACTTTTTCAACTCGATCAATTTTCATCACCTGCTCTTATATCCCTCCAAAAGCTTCTCCTGCAGTTTACTTGCAACATTTCACCTGTATTGAAGAAATTAACCTTCAAGACAAAACAAAGACTTATTTATCGTGCTGGGTGATTTTAATTTGCCTAAAATTTCTTGGTCATTTTTCAGTAGCACAAATTATCTTGTTCCTTAAATCAAGATAATTTTTTAAAAAACTTGCTTGATCTCTCAATGTTTCAAATGAATTCAATAAGAAATCACAATGATCGAATTCTTGATCTGGTTTTTATTAATGATTTCGCAAATACTGCCGTCTCTAGGGTATCCCCATTAAGTGTCCCTGAAGATTTACATCACCCTACTATAGAAATTTCTGTCTCAATCTCAAAACCTTTTAGTCCACCTCTATTATGTCAGCAATTACCTCGTCGTTGTTTTCGTAAGGGAAATTATTCATTGCTTAATGAAGTTATCCTTGCTACCGACTGGTGCTTTTTAGAGAAAGCTACTGACATTGATATTGCCCTTAGTTCTTTCTATGAGACCCTAAATGCACACACAGATGTGTGCATTCCAAATTATGTTCCACCGTCTGGTTCTATAAAGCCTCCTTGGTTTACACCTAGACTTTCTTGTTTAAAAAATATTAAATCTAAATATTTTAAAAAATATAAGAAGTCTGGTTCGAGTCTTGACTGGTCTAAGTACACAGTAGCCAAGTCGGACTTCGCCAATTTAAACTCGCTATGCTACGAGAATTATCTAATTCGTTTCAAAAGACAGTTTTCCTGTGACCCTAAACAATTTTACAAATTTGTTAATTTGAAGCGTAAATCCCCCAGTTTACCTTCCTCTTTTTTTATGGGATAGATAATGCCAGCAACGACTCTGCAGCCGCTGAACTATTTGCTAACTTTTTTCAATCCACCTATTCTCCAATCTCCCCTTCCAACTCATCTTATCCTTTTTCAATTTTTCAATCAAACACTATGTTTGCTCCCTCTATTTCTTTTAACACTATAATCTCTTCTATTAACTCTTTAAAATCTTCTTTCATTCCTGGGCCAGACAACATTCCTAGTTGTCTCCTTAAGGAATGTTGTTCTTCTTTAGCTGCTCCGTTGCATAAGCTTTTTAATCTATCCCTTGAATCTTCAATCTTTCCACATCTTTGGAAAGAATCTTATATCATTCCCCTCCACAAAAAAGGTGGTAAGTTTGATATTTCGAACTACAGAGGCATTGCAAAGCTATCAGCCATTCCTAAATTATTTGAAAAAAATCCTTGTTTCTTCTTTGCAGCATCTCTGTAAATCGATCATTTCCCCAACATTTGCACAACACGGCTTTATTAAGGGTCGGTCCACTACGACCAACTTGCTTGAATTAACCTCCTTGGTAAATGATGCATTTTCAGAGAAAAAGCAAACTGATGTCATATACACTGACTTCAGTAAAGCCTTTGACTCTGTGAACCATGACCTCTTACTTTACAAACTAAATTGCATAGGTTTCCCTCCCGCCTTTGTACGTTGGGTTTCCACCTACTTAAAAGGTAGGACCCAAAAAGTGCTTCTTAGGTCAACCATTTCGAGTTCGGTTCACGTTACTTCTGGTGTACCTCAAGGTAGTCACTTGGGGCCTTTATTTTTCACTCTGTTCATTAACGATATACCCACTATTCTGTCCCATTCATATATTTGTTAATTTAATGTATGCAGATGATGTAAAGCTTATATTTTCATACACTGATCCCCTTCTTCATAATCGTCTGCAAGACGATTTGAACACTATGCAACTATGGTGCTCGGCCAATAAATTGTATCTCAATTGTTCAAAGTGTATGTTCATGACATTTAGTCGTTCTAGGCCCTATTTAGGTACTTATACGATTGACAATACCACTTTGCAACGTATAAAAAATGTAAAGGATCTTGGAGTTTTATTTGATTGCAAATTATTCTTCAATTTGCACATCTCCACTATAGTTAATGACTCCAAAGGAGTACTTGGTTTTATCAAACGTTGGTCGAAAGAATTTAATGATCCTTTCACCACTAAACTCCTTTACGTTTCTTTAGTTCGTCCCATCCTGGAATACTGTTCATGCATATGGAGCCCTCAGTATCAAATAAACCAGAATCGAATTGAATCAGTTTAAAAGCAATTTTTGCTTTTCGCCTTACGTGGTTTTAACTGGGATCCCAACCTTCGTTTACCACCGTACTCCCATAGGCTTCGCCTTCTCAATCTTCCGTCTTTAATTAATCGTAGGAAAACTCTTGGTGTTGTTTTTCTTCACAAATTGATTATTGGCGAGATTGATTGTAGTTCCCTTCTGGCCCGCCTCACCTATTCGGTCCCCCGCAGGTCTACTAGGAATTACAAGCCTTTATTTTTATCTACATGCACAACTGATTACGCTTCACACGATTCGTTTCGTGTTTATGCACTACCTATAATAGCCTCTTTCACGTTTTCTCCTCAGAGCTCTCTCTCCCTCTCCCTTCCCTAAAATCCGCAATTTGCCAATACCTATCGTTAAATCCCTGACCTTACTAATACTAATAACTTGTTATGCTACTTTATACTAATCTAACATTCATACTATTGTTATTAACAATACTAATCTTAATTGATCTGATTGGGTTTTTCTGGGTTTTCCCCAATCCTAGCAACAAATGTTGGATCATTTATAATTTTTGCTTACGCCAGATCTAACTATAATTTTTTTTTTTCGTTATAGTTCATAATTTATTTTTAATTGTATTTGTATTTTTAATCTTTAACTTAATTTTTATACTTGGTAATTTTTTTTTGCCTACTGCTTTTATTCGTGCATAAATAAATAAATAAAATAATATATATAACACATTACCAGATATACAACCTGTGCGATTAATTAATACCCACAAAAAAAATCTCTACACGAGGTAAAAGTCTAGTGACGAAAGCAATATCAATTTTAAATAAAAATATAAATTAATGAAAAAAAAAAGAAAAGTGACATTGGCAATAAGTAGCAACAAATTTATTTAATACTAGCTTCGCTCACCAACCCACGGCTTGCTTCGCTCGCGGAATTGAAGCGTGAAAGAGAGAAGCACTTCTTTTATTTTTCTAAAATAAACTTCTTTAACGCAAAACTAAATTACTGTACTATTTGAATGATTCGGACACTTGTTAATTTGGACAACCTAATAATTCGGCCACTCAATTTTTATCTATAAAATATTCTGTGACCCGGGCACCACACAAATTTTTTTATTCTGAAATCCAATAACATTAACGTGTTTGTATGTAAGAAAATAATATAAGTGACAAAAATATGTGCAAATGAAGGCATTAAAACTGTAGCTTCTGCCATTTAAAAGCAAAGGGTCGTTATTTCTAACATTGGGTTTATTCGGCACGTTTTTTTATCAGTTTATTATAATTTTTTACTTCTGATAGATCAGTAATTACTCCCTGCTAATTGAAATGATATCTTCTTATACAAATCAGACTACTACGTTTTTCACCGTTCGTACGATGCAATTATTATCTGTTATCAGTTATTTGAAAAAAATTTGAAATTTTTTGTGTTTGGAAGTCTCATGCTGAATGCAATAAGTAGCAACAAATTTATTTGATACAAGCTTCGCTCACCAACCCCCGGCTTGCTTCGCTCGCCGAATTAAAGCATGAGAAAGAGGAGCACTTCTTTTATTTTTCTTATCTTAAATAAACTTCTTTAACGCAAAACTTAATTACTGTATTACTGTAATTCGGACTCTTGTTAATTTGGACAACCTAATAATTCGGCCACTCAATTTTTAGCTATAAAATATTCTGCAACCCGGGCACCACACATTTAAGCTGTAGTTTCTGCCTAGGCAACAGCCAAGAAATTACAAGAACCAAACGAACTTTTTTGAATACATTTGGGGCCCCAAACCCATAAACATTTTTTTTTATAATGAGATTTTTGTTTTAGAATTTTTTAAAAATCTAGCATTTTTTTATTACTTTTTTACAGAGGTGCGCCCACATTTGTCATCATTACTCGAGAATGCCGATTTTCCAAAGCTTTACTTTTTCTGAAAGCTAATGAATATATCTATAATTCTATAATACAAAGTTTAAGATTTAAGCCAGTAGTTCAAGAGATATCAATTCTTGAATTAAGAAAATGATAATATTTTTTCAGCTTTTTCTTAGCTTTTAACTTTAAAATTCGAGGAAAAGTCAAAAAAAATGTATTACATTTCATTTTCTATTTTTTAGCATAAGCCTAGTTTACACTCGGAGCGAACTGAAATCGTTACGTTTTCCCATTTTCCTCGCTGAAAATCAGCTGTTATGTTATGTACAGAATTTTGGTATTTTTGTTATCGATATACGTATTTATCTACCGTGCTCTTTTATTGAGCCCTGTTAAACCAAATCAGCTGTTCATAAACAAAACAAAATGACAAAAACTAATTTAACCAAATAAAATGCAGAAAAACGTTAAATTAATTATGATTGTTATTTGTATTCATGTAATTTCATATTTATGCATGCTTATTCAATATATTCAATTTTATTTAATTAATATTGTCATTGAGTAAAGATCTATTTTATTTTTTCTTATTTATTCATATCTGCGTTCTTCATTTTATCGGCATTTATAAGCTGCACCTTATCCACTTTTTTGTGCTCTTAATTGCCGCGCTCATTTTTTTCATTGTTGTCTGACGAAAATAGGTTTGAAACATATTTCCAATACGTAATTGCGAAGAGTGGCTTTAACAGTGCCATGTTATTGTTAACACAACGTTATGCCGGTACGTAGCGCTACGAAGCGAGAAGTGTGAACCAAATATCAAACTGTAAATCGTAAAAAAATTTTAACGTTTGTTTTGTATGGAGTTTTTGATTCCGAGGTCGTTTCACTCTAAGTGTAACCAGGCCTATAGCTGCATTAATTACTCGTCGTTAAAGATATGATTCATTAAAATCTATGGAGAGACGGCAATATAATATTACTTTGTATCCAGGAGTCTTTTTGTCGACTTTGATGACTTCCTGAATGAACTTTAGAATGAAAATTTGTTGTTTTTTAAGATATTTTAACCAAACTCACAGAATTTGAATTTTTTTATTGTCTTACACATTATGAACAAAGTTGGTTCAAATCCGTTAACTATGTCATATCGATCGGTCGATATGGTTTTTTGAGATATTTTAACTAAACTGACAGAATATGTATTTAAGATGGTCATTTGAACTTTTTAATTTGTTTCTATGTATATAGCAATATTAATTACCCATCGCTAAGTATGTTTACCGTTAAAATCTATGGATAGATGGCTACATTATAAGCATATAAACAATAAAACCAGTTTTTCGCAAAGGCTGATTTTTGACTGATCGGTCCCATGATAGCTATATGTTATAGTGGTCCGATTCCAACCAAATTTCGACAGGTTGTATAAGACGATACGAGATATTTAATTTGTAAAATTGGTACGGATAACTTAAAAATAAAAAAGTTTTTCGTATTAAAGTTTGCTTATCGACCGTTCGTATCGATCGTTCCTATGGCAGCTATATGATATAGTGGTTCGATTTCTACCAAATTTGGCTATGATGTAATAGGCAATTAAGGATACTTAATTTATAAGTTTGATTGAGACTAGTGACGAAAGCAATTTCTAGACCCAAAATTTCTGATATCCAATTTTGTGACGAACAAAATTCAGTTTAATCTAAAAATTTTAAATAAAAATATAAATTAATATAAAAAAACGAAAATTGGCATTCGGCACTGTGAGTAAAAAGGGTGATCTTCTTTGTACATAAAAATAACTTTTTGCGCAGTGCCGAATGCCAATTTTCGTTTTTTTATATTAATTTATATTTTTATTTAAAAAAAAAAAGTTTTTCATACTAAGACTTGGATTTCACCCGATCGGTCCTATGACAACTATATGATATAGTGGTTCCGATTAGAACCAACTTTGTTCAGGATATATAAGTCTTAAATAAATGCATATTCTATTAGTTTGGTTACGATATCTAGTAAAATAAAAAAGTTTTTCATACTAAGACTTAATATTGGACCGATCGGTCCTATGACAGCTATATGATATAGTGGTCCGATTTGAACCAACTTTGGTCAGGATATATAAAACCAAGTTAAATGCATATTGTATTAGTTTGGCTAAGATTTCTCATTAAACAAAAAAGTTTTTCATACTAAAACCTAATTTTTACCCGATCGGTCCTATGACAGCTATATGATATAGTGGTCCGATTTTAACCAACTTTGGTCAGAATATATAAAACCAAGTTAAATGCATATTGTATCATTTTGGTTGAGATATCTCATAAAACCAAAAAGTTTTTCGTACTAAAACGTGATTTTCGACCGATAGATAAATGTATTTATTCACTTAACAGGTAATATCTTCCGAATCCCTCAACCAAAATTTATGTTTCATATACCAAAAAACGCGATTGTACGTATTACAACATATTAAAATTTAACAAAAATCGTTAGAGCCGTTTTGTCAGAAATCGCCAAAATGTAAGCTAAAAAACTTGATTTCACCTGTAAAATGTTACCTGAGTATTTTAGAAAAAAAAAGGTACGCCTAAAAGCCCTCAAACACACCTTTCTAATGATATATAGAACATATCTGAAGCTTCTATGGTTTGGAAACTGTTGAGGTTTCAATTTTGGCGGGATTTAGCGTTTTCCCGCTAAACTAGCGGGAAATTGAAAAAGTCGTAGAACAAACATTTCTAGATTTTTGAAAAGGAATCAATCCCCATCATTACATTTAAGCTTCTTTAGCGCTTTGATGCAAACAGACAAACAGACAAACAAACTGACTTTTCATTTCATTTTGAGAAGTCCACTAAAATTTTCAAATTTAATTATCTTTTGAACCAGTTATCGGATTTGGGTGATTGAGGTATCAATCGACGCGTATTTTTAAGTAGAATTTTTAAAAAATAAAAAATTTTACCAAAAAGCCCCAACGGCCCCATAAGCTGCAATTATCAAAATGTTTCCCCTCCCACTTACACCCCCGTATCTCATGACCCAGGTTGGTTAGACAGTCGTAGCAAATTTTCCAACTTAGCTGTATATATAGTTAGTCGCCTTTCGCACCCTTCGTGCTGCTTTCGTCACTAACGCGAACTGCCGTCCGCAGTGATAACTCTAAAAACTAAAAAGTTTTTCATACTAAAACATGGTTTTTTACCGATCGGCCCTATTGCAGCTAAATGATATAGAGGACCGATTTCGGTAAGGATGCATAAGAAACTTATATGCAAGTTTTATCAGTTTAGTTAAGATATCTTTAAAACCAAAAAAGTTTTTCATACCAAAACTTGATTTTGGACCGATCGGTCCTATGGCAGCTATATAATATAGTGGACGGATTCGAACCAAAATTGGTGAAGATGTCAAGGACAACATAAAATACACAAATTGTGAGTTTGGTTAAGATATATTAGAAAATAAAAAAGTTTTTCATACTAAAGGTGGATTTTCAACCGATCGTTCCTATAGCAGATATATTGAATAGTGATCCGATTTGAAACAAATTTGGTAGGGATAGAGAGAGTTCTTTGTTTGAGCGA
Organism: Drosophila innubila; assembly: GCF_004354385.1. Classification (NCBI taxonomy): domain Eukaryota; kingdom Metazoa; phylum Arthropoda; class Insecta; order Diptera; family Drosophilidae; genus Drosophila; species Drosophila innubila. Next base: position 39,147,393 of record NC_047626.1, on the reverse strand, counting down.
ATTAGACGTGTTTTATTTTGCTCGTAAAGTTTTATCTGTTTCTGTGAATTATAACACACCGTTTTTAAATTTTTTTGATCTATAATTGTGCATAAGTGAACAAGCTATCGACTTGCTGTGTAAGTTATAATCATTTGTGCATTGTGGTCCTAATATATAGCATTTTATTTTTGCTAAACTTAGTTTTGCAGTTTCCCTTAAATAATTACATTCTTGTGCGTGTGTTTGTTTGTGTATTTCGGCTTTTGCTTTACACCTCGCTCACACAAGTTTGTTGTTATTGTAAGCACAGCGATTGATTTTGTTTGTGTTTACATCTCCTTATCTCAGTTTCGGCTCTTCGCACATCTTAATACATTTGTTTGTGCGTGTGTTCGCTGTTGCATTTTCGTTTTTGTTTAGCAGCGTGCTCTCACAGGCAAATTGTTTTTGTGTTTTGCTCTCTTGTTTAGAGCTTCATTTGAGTGCCTCCCGCTCTATTTTATTTCTACCTATTCTGCCTATTGAGTATTTGTTTAACCCCTGTTGGAAATATGTCGTGCTGCAAGAAAAACTGCAATATCAAGTGTGCTGATGATTCTGAGCAACCGAGATTTATTTATTGTTGGTTGTGTGAGAATATCATGCATGCAAAGTGTGCTGGTCTTACAGGTCGAGAATGTGATAAGATCATTGCCGTTTCTAAAAAGGAATGTGGTGCAGTGAAATGGTCTTGTCCAGTATGCATCGACATACAAATTGATTTCTCAAGAATGTATAGTTCTGTGAAAAACCAATTCTCAAAACTTAATAAAATGGCTAAGCTTCTTTCCAGTGATTTTGACTCTAGTCTGGAGTTGCTTAGCCAATATAAATTTAGCTCACCACCTGATTCTCAATTTTTATCAGTTCCCCCTAATATACCGGTTACTCAGCCTCCCGTGACTCCATTGGCATCTCGTCAATATCAAGACGCTTCGCCAACTTTGTCTTTATCGGCCTCTCCGGGTATTAATAACCTATTCAATTCTCCTACACCTTCTACAGGTGATTATATCACTCAGTCAACTGAATCAGCCCAAGTCATCGTGTCTTCGGTGCGGGCTGTATCTGGTCGGAAGGGTAGACCTCCTCGTAATGCAGCGCCTAGCAATAGAACTGATAACGTAGTTGCCCCTTCATCTGAGGTCCCTATTTTAAATGTTGTTGCTCCTCGTAAGCAAGTATTTGTGTCTAGGTTATCCTCGGACACTACTTGTGAAAATGTGGATGCATACATTTCTAGCAAAGTCTCTGCTAAGGTTTCGATCACTAAATTTAATTTTGCTACGGCCCGTGAAATAGCATCTTTTAAAATAAGTATCCCCCACGACTCATTTGCTGTCATTTGTGATCCAAAATTTTGGCCACCTCATATGATTGTTCATGAGTTTAAGCCCAAAAGGCGTAGTGAATCCTTGCCTGTATCGCTTACAGCCGGCAGTTCCAACGTACAGGAGCCCGCTAGTACGGCTTCAAAAAACTAGACCTGCGGCCCGATTTTGCCTGTATTCATTATCAAAATGTTAGAGGCCTCCTTACTAAGCTTAAAAATCTATATTTGAGTAGTATGTCCTTTGATTCTGATATAATTGCTTTGTCAGAAACTTGGTTAAATCCTACAATATCTGACTCTGAAGTTATGTCAAATAATTATATTTTATATAGAAATGATCGACCGACTCGAAGTGTTGGCGTACTTATTGCCACTAAATCGGCACTTCAGTCAGAACGCATTACTTTTAATTTGACTACTGATATTGAAATTGTTGCTGTCAAAGTAACTTTTTCAACTCGATCAATTTTCATCACCTGCTCTTATATCCCTCCAAAAGCTTCTCCTGCAGTTTACTTGCAACATTTCACCTGTATTGAAGAAATTAACCTTCAAGACAAAGACAAAGACTTATTTATCGTGCTGGGTGATTTTAATTTGCCTAAAATTTCTTGGTCATTTTTCAGTAGCACAAATTATCTTGTTCCCTTAAATCAAGATAATTTTTTAAAAAACTTGCTTGATCTCTCAATGTTTCAAATGAATTCAATAAGAAATCACAATGATCGAATTCTTGATCTGGTTTTTATTAATGATTTCGCAAATACTGCCGTCTCTAGGGTATCCCCATTAAGTGTCCCTGAAGATTTACATCACCCTACTATAGAAATTTCTGTCTCAATCTCAAAACCTTTTAGTCCACCTCTATTATGTCAGCAATTACCTCGTCGTTGTTTACGTAAGGGAAATTATTCATTGCTTAATGAAGTTATCCTTGCTACCGACTGGTGCTTTTTAGAGAAAGCTACTGACATTGATATTGCCCTTAGTTCTTTCTATGAGACCCCAAATGCACTCTTAGATGTGTGCGATCCAAATTATGTTCCACCGTCTGGTTCTATAAAGCCTCCTTGGTTTACACCTAGACTTTCTTGTTTAAAAAATATTAAATCTAAATATTTTAAAAAATATAAGAAGTCTGGTTCGAGTCTTGACTGGTCTAAGTACACAGTAGCCAAGTCGGACTTCGCCAATTAAAACTCGCTATGCTACGAGAATTATCTAATTCGTTGCAAAAGACAGTTTTCCCGTGACCCTAAACAATTTTACAAATTTGTTAACTTGAAGCGTAAATCCCCCAGTTTACCTTCCTCTTTTTTTATGGGATAGATAATGCCAGCAACGACTCTGCAGCCGCTGAACTATTTGTTAACTTTTTTCAATCCACCTATTCTCCAATCTCCCCTTCCAACTCATCTTATCCTTATTCTATTTTTCAATCAAACACTATGTTTGCTCCCTCTACTTCTTTTAACACTATAATCTCTTCTATTAGCTCTTCAAAATCTTCTTTCATTCCTGGGCCAGACAACATTCCTAGTTGTCTCCTTAAGGAATGTTGTTCTTCTTTAGCTGCTCCGTTGCATAAGCTTTTTAATCTATCCCTTGAATCTTCAATCTTTCCACATCTTTGGAAAGAATCTTATATCATTCCCCTCCACAAAAAAGGTGGTAAGTCTGATATTTCGAACTACAGAGGCATTGCAAAGCTATCAGCCATTCCTAAATTATTTGAAAAAATCCTTGTTTCTTCTTTGCAGCATCTCTGTAAATCGATCATTTCCCCAACATTTGCACAACACGGCTTTATTAAGGGTCGGTCCACTACGACCAACTTGCTTGAATTAACCTCCTTGGTAAATGATGCATTTTCAGAGAAAAAGCAAACTGATGTCATATACACTGACTTCAGTAAAGCCTTTGACTCTGTGAACCATGACCTCTTACTTTACAAACTAAATTGCAAAGGTTTCCCTCCCGCCTTTGTACGTTGGGTTTCCACCTACTTAAAAGGTAGGACCCAAAAAGTGCTTCTTAGGTCAACCATTTCGAGTTCGGTTCACGTTACTTCTGGTGTACCTCAAGGTAGTCACTTGGGGCCTTTATTTTTCACTCTGTTCATTAACGGTCTACCCACTATTCTGTCCCATTCTTATATTTTAATGTATGCAGATGATGTAAAGCTTATCTTTTCATACACTGATCCCCTTCTTCATAATCGTCTGCAAGACGATTTGAACACTATGCAACTATGGTGCTCGGCCAATAAGTTGTATCTCAATTGTTCAAAGTGTATGTTCATGACATTTAGTCGTTCTAGGCCCTATTTAGGTACTTATACGATTGACAATACCCCTTTGCAACGTATAAAAAATGTAAAGGATCTTGGAGTTTTATTTGATTGCAAATTATTCTTCAATTTGCACATCTCTACTATAGTTAATGACGCCAAAGGAGTACTTGGTTTTATTAAACGTTGGTCGAAAGAATTTAATGATCCTTTCACCACTAAACTCCTTTACGTTTCTTTAGTTCGTCCCATCCTGGAATACTGTTCATGCATATGGAGCCCTCAGTATCAAATAAACCAGAATCGAATTGAATCAGTTCAAAAGCAATTTTTGCTTTTCGCCTTACGTGGTTTTAACTGGGATCCCAACCTTCGTTTACCACCGTACTCCCATAGGCTTCGCCTTCTCAATCTTCCGTCTTTAATTAATCGTAGGAAAACTCTTGGTGTTGTTTTTCTTCACAAATTGATTATTGGCGAGATTGATTGTAGTTCCCTTCTGGCCCGCGTCACCTATTCGGTCCCCCGCAGGTCTACTAGGAATTACAAGCCTTTATTTTTATCTACATGCACAACTGATTACGCTTCACACGATTCGTTTCGTGTTTTATGCACTACCTATAATAGCCTCTTTCACGTTTTCTCCTCAGAGCTCTCTCTCCCTCTCCCTTCCCTAAAATCCGCAATTTGCCAATACCTATCGTTAAATCCCTGACCTTACTAATACTAATAACTTGTTATGCTACTTTATACTAATCTAACATTCATACTATTGTTATTAACAATACTAATCTTAATTGATCTGATTGGGTTTTTCTGGGTTTACCCCAATCCTAGCAACAAATGTTGGATCATTTATAATTTTTGCTTACGCCAGATCTAACTATAATTTTTTTTTTTCGTTATAGTTCATAATTTATTTTTAATTGTATTTGTATTTTTAATCTTTAACTTAATTTTTATACTTGGTAATTTTTTTTTGCCTACTGCTTTTATTCGTGCATAAATAAATAAATAAAATAATATATATAACACATTACCAGATATACAACCTGTGCGATTAATTGATACCCACAAAAAAAATCTCTACACGAGGTAAAAGTCTAGTGACGAAAGCAATATCAATTTTAAATAAAAATATAAATTAATGAAAAAAAAAAGAAAAGTGGCATTGGCAATAAGTAGCAACAAATTTATTTAATACTAGCTTCGCTCACCAACCCACGGCTTGCTTCGCTCGCGGAATTGAAGCGTGAAAGAGAGAAGCACTTCTTTTATTTTTCTTAAATAAACTTCTTTAACGCAAAACTAAATTACTGTACTATTTCAATGATTCGGACACTTGTTAATTTGGACAACCTAATTATTCGGCCACTCAATTTTTATCTATAAAATATTCTGTGACCCGTGCACCACACAAATTTTTTTATTCTGAAATCCAATAACATTAACGTGTTTGTATGTAAGAAAATAATATAAGTGACAAAAATATGTGCAAATGAAGGCATTAAAACTGTAGCTTCTGCCATTTAAAAGCAAAGGGTCGTTATTTCTAACATTGGGTTTATTCGGCACGTTTTTTTATCAGTTTATTATAATTTTTTACTTCTGATAGATCAGTAATTACTCCCTGCTAATTGAAATGATATCTTCTTATACAAATCAGACTACTACGTTTTTCACCGTTCGTACGATGCAATTATTATCTGTTATCAGTTATTTGAAAAAAATTTGAAATTTTTTGTGTTTGGAAGTCTCATGCTGAATGCAATAAGTAGCAACAAATTTATTTGATACAAGCTTCGCTCACCAACCCCCGGCTTGCTTCGCTCGAATTAAAGCATGAGAAAGAGGAGCACTTCTTTTATTTTTCTTATCTTAAATAAACTTCTTTAACGCAAAACTTAATTACTGTATTACTGTAATTCGGACTCTTGTTAATTTGGACAACCTAATAATTCGGCCACTCAATTTTTAGCTATAAAATATTCTGCAACCCGCACCACACATTTAAGCTGTAGTTTCTGCCTAGGCAACAGCCAAGAAATTACAAGAACCAAACGAACTTTTGAATACATTTGGGACAAACCCATAAACATTTTTTTATAATGAGATTTTTGTTTTAGAATTTTTAAAATCTAGCATTTTTTATTACTTTTTTTACAGAGGTGCGCCCACATTTGTCATCATTACTCGAGAATGCCGATTTTCCAAAGCTTTACTTTTTCTGAAAGCTAATGAATATATCTATAATTCTATAATACAAAGTTTAAGATTTAAGCCAGTAGTTCAAGAGATATCAATTCTTGAATTAAGAAAATGATAATATTTTTTTCAGCTTTTTTCTTAGCTTTTTAACTTTAAAATTCGAGGAAAAGTCAAAAAAAATGTATTACATTTCATTTTCTATTTTTTAGCATAAGCCTAGTTTACACTCGGAGCGAACTGAAATCGTTACGTTTTCCCATTTTCCTCGCTGAAAATCAGCTGTTATGTTATGTACAGAATTTTGGTATTTTTGTTATCGATATACGTATTTATCTACCGTGCTCTTTTATTGAGCCCTGTTAAACCAAATCAGCTGTTCATAAACAAAACAAAATGACAAAAACTAATTTAACCAAATAAAATGCAGAAAAACGTTAAATTAATTATGATTGTTATTTGTATTCATGTAATTTCATATTTATGCATGCTTATTCAATATATTCAATTTTATTTAATTAATATTGTCATTGAGTAAAGATCTATTTTATTTTTTCTTATTTATTCATATCTGCGTTCTTCATTTTATCGGCATTTATAAGCTGCACCTTATCCACTTTTTTGTGCTCTTAATTGCCGCGCTCATTTTTTTCATTGTTGACTGACGAAAATAGGTTTGAAACATATTTCCAATACGTAATTGCGAAGAGTGGCTTTAACAGTGCCATGTTATAGTTAACACAACGTTATGCCGGTACGTAGCGCTACGAAGCGAGAAGTGTGAACCAAATATCAAACTGCAAATCGTAAAAAAAATTTTAACGTTTGTTTTGTATGGAGTTTTTGATTCCGAGGTCGTTTCACTCTAAGTGTAACCAGGCCTATAGCTGCATTAATTACTCGTCGTTTAAGATATGATTCATTCATTCCTTGTGGACCGTAATGAACTTTAGAATGAAAATTTGTTGTGTTTTAAGATATTTTAACCAAACTCACAGAATTTGAATTTTTTATTGTCTTACACATGATGAACAAAGTTGGTTCAAATCCGTTAACTATGTCATATCGATCGGTCGATAATCAAGTTTTAATATGAACAACTTTTTTGTTTTTTGAGATATTTTAACTAAACTGACAGAATATGTATTTAAGATGGTCATTTGAACTTTTTAATTTGTTTCTATGTATATAGCAATATTAATTACGCATCGCTAAGTATGTTTACCGTTAAAATCTATGGAAAGATGGCTACATTATAAGCATATAAACAAAAAAACCAGTTTTTCGCAAAGGTTGATTTTCGACTGATCGGTCCCATGATAGCTATATGTTATAGTGCTCCGATTCCAACCAAATTTCGACAGGTTGTATAAGGCGATACGAGATATTTAATTTGTAAGTTTGGTACGGATAACTTAAAAATAAAAAAGTTTTTCGTATTAAAGTTTGCTTATCGACCGTTCGTATCGATCGTTTCTATGGCAGCTATATGATATAGTGGTCCGATTTCTACCAAATTTGGTTATGATGTAATGGGCAATTAAGGATACTTAATTTATTAGTTTGATTGAGATAACTCCAAAAACTAAAAAGTTTTTCATACTGAAACATGGTTTTTTACCGATCGGCCCTATTGCAGCTAAATGATATAGAGGACCGATTTCGGTAAGGATGCGTAAGAAACTTATATGCAAGTTTTATCAGTTTAGTTAAGATATCTTTAAAACCAAAAAAGTTTCTCATACTAAAACTTGATTTTGGACCGATCGGTCCTATGGCAGCTATATAATATAGTGGACAGATTCGAACCAAAATTGGTGAAGATGTCAAGGACAACATAAAATACACAAATTGTGAGTTTGGTTAAGATATATTAGAAAATAAAAAAGTTTTTCATACTAAAGGTAGATTTTCGACCGATCGTTCCTATAGCAGATGTATTGAATAGTGATCCGATTTGAAACAAATTTGGTAGGGATACATTACCAGATATACAACCTGTGCGATTAATTGATACCCACAAAAAAAATCTCTACTTGAGGTAAAAGTCTAGTGACGAAAGCAATTTCAATTTTAAATAAAAATATAAATTAATGAAAAATAAAAAAGAAAAGTGGCATTGTGCACTGTGCTCAAAAAGGGTGAGCTCTTTGTACATAAAAATATCCTTTTGCGCAGTGCCGAATGAAAATTTTCGTTTATTTTTTTTTTTATTAGTTTATATTTTTATTTAAAATTTTTAAATTAAACTAAATTTTGTTCGTCAAATTGGATATTAGAAATTTTGGGGCTTGAAATTGCTTTCGTCACTAGACTTTTACCTCGTGTAGAGATTTTCTTTGTGGGATATCAGAAATTTTTGCAATTGCTTTTGCTTTTGACATTGTAACTTTATTATTAATGCAGGCAGATAGTAAAATATATAAATTTAGTTGGTGAATTTCTTTCAAATTTAAAAAAAGGGAGACCCCGTACTTACTATGAAAAAATAAGTTTTTCATGCTAAGACTTGGATTTCGCCCGATCGGTCCTATGACAGCTATATGATTTAGTGGTCCGATTTGAACCAACTTTGGTCAGGATATATAAAACCAAGTTAAATGCATATTGTATCAGTTTGGTTGAGATATCTCATAAAACCAAAAAATTTTTTCGTAATAAAACGTAATTTTCGACCGATAGAAAAATGGATAAATTCATTTAACAGGTAATATCTTCCAAACCCTCAGCCAAAATTTATGTTTCATATACCAAAAAACGCAAAATTTTATGTACTACAACAATTCAATAAAAATCTTTAGAGCCGTTTTGTCAGAAATTGCCAAATGAAAGCTAAGAAACTTTATTTCACCTGTAAAATGTTACCTGAGTACTTTAGAAAAAAAGGCTAAAATGATATATAGAACATATCTGTAGCTTCTATGGTTTGGAAACTATTGAGGTTTCAAATTTAGCGTTTTCCCGCTAAGCTAACGGTTTTTTCAAAAAGTCGTAGAGCCAACATTTCTAGAATTTTGAAATGGAATAGATCCCCATCATTTCATGTAAGCTTTTTTAACGCTTTGATACAAACAGACAAACAAACCAACTGACTTTCATTTCATTTTGAGAAGTCCACTAAAAATTTCAAATTTTTTTATCTTTTGAACCAGTTATCAGATTTGGGTGATCGAGGTATCAATCGACGCGTGTTTTTAATTGGAATTTGTAAAAAATAAAAACAAAAAGGACCCAAAAGCCCCATTAGCTGAAATCATTGAAATTTGTTCCCTCCCACTTGCTGGATTTTGGACCGATCGTTTCTATGGCAGCTATATGATATAGTAGACCGATTTGAACCAAATATAATCAAAGTGTGTAAAATAACAACTAATTTATATTGTGTGAGATTGGTTAAGATATTTCAAAAATCACAACAAATTTTCTTACTAAAGGTCATGCCGCTCCACAAGGAAGTCATCAAAGTCGACAAAAACATGCCTAGACACAATGTAATATTTTATCGCCGTCTCTCCATAAATTGTAATGAATCATATCTTATCGCGTAATTAATGCAGCTAAGCAAATAAAATAGAAAATAAAATGTAATAAATTTTTCGACTTTTCTTCAAAGTTTAAAGTAAAAAAAGCTAAGAAAAAGGCTAAAAAAATCATAATTTTCTTAATTCAAGAACTGATATTTCTTAAAGTACTAGTTTAAATGTATTAATGAATTATAGATATATTCATTAGCAGAAAAAGTAAAGCTTTGGAAAATCGTTTTTTCTTCGAACTTTAAAGTAAAAATAAAAAAGCTAAAAAAATCATAATTTTCCTAAATTTAAGAATTGATGTCTCTTAAAGTACTGGTTTAAATCTTAAACTTTGTATTAATAAATTATAGATATATTCATTAGCTTTTAGAAAATCGCTTTTTGGCATTTTTGAGTAATGATGACAAATGTGGGCGCGCCTCTGAAAAAAGTATTAAAACAAAGACAAATTTTATATTAAATTTATTCTAAAAATAAAATCTCATTATAGAAAAAAAAAGTTTCGTCGTTTGGGGCCCTATATCTATAAGAAAAAAAGTGGCTTTGGTTCTTGTAATAGCCAAAAGTTCAAAGTTGTTGCCTAGTGTAATTAGTGAAATTTGAAATGTTTTGTCGTTGGAAATTTTATGCGCGCGGCTAGATTTGGCAGAAAACTTCGAAATTTCGCGTGCAAAAGCGAATCTGTGAGTTTGGTTAAGAAATTTCAAAAATTAAAAAAGTTTTTCATATTAAAGGTTAATTTAAAACCGACGTTCATTTGGCAGCTATATTATATAGTCATCCGATTTAGACCAAATTTAAACAGGGTGTAACATTTAGTAAAAAGACATATTCTGTGAGTTTGGTTGAGGTAGCTCAAAAAACAAAAATAATTTTCATACTAAGAGTTAATTTCCATCCAATTGTTCCAATATGAATTTATTTATTTATTTATTGTCAAATTATAAGCAGCCGACACTTAACTACACTGATAAAAAAAATGTTCTTAAATCAAGATTTTGGTCTCAGAACTAAGATTTTTGGTCTAAAAAATGCGTCGAGAACATCAAATTCTTGAATTTAGAGAACACATCTTGATTTTAAGAACATTTTAAATAAGACCAAGTTCTTATTTTTAGAATAAATGATCTTAAAATTAAAATCAAAAAATTAAAAAAGTGAAAATTATTTTTTATATTTATATTTTTTTTACTTTTAAATTTTGATGTATTTATATTTTATTCTGTGTTAGTAATTTTATAAATGTTATTTTAATTTGTTACGAGTGGGATTCGAACCGCCGCCTACTGCTTCACAACTGAAGCGGCCTCTCAAACCAGAGCGCCACGGTGCGTGCCATCATTTGTTTGATACGAAATAGTACCTATTTATACTTTCCTAACAATTTAAGATTTTTATTCTTATATTAAGATTTTAAGATTTTTTAGATTAATAATCTTAGTTTTAGTAATTTGGTCTTAAAATAATCTTATTTTAAAAACAAAATATTTAAGATGAATGTTCTTGATTTTAGAAGTTGGTCTTTTTTTCAGTGTATACATTTAAATTAACAATTAAATTAAAATATTACTGTGTAATGTAAATGTAAATATAAATATTAATACTCTGGGAGTATCTAAAATGAAAAAGAAAACGATTGGTCCAACATTTGTTGCAAGGATTGGGGAAAACCCAGAAAACCCAATCAGACCAAGATAAAAATTAGAGATTAGTTAGTTAGTAAGATTAGTTAGAAATACTAATATAGAGCTTTAATAGTAAGCGAAAAACACTCGAAACTAATCGTACGGTATAGATTGTTATAATCAGCACCCAGAATACGAAGAGGTTCATGCAAAGCCCAGTTAGTGGTGCAATGCGGATGATACAGAGGATTAAAGTTTCGAGTTAATCTTAAAGGTATGTTGAAAGTAATTTCTTCCATCAAACTAACTGAGTCTACTTGACCCTGTAGTAATTTATGGACGAACATTACTCCAAGCATAATTCTAATTAGTAAGAGAAGGAAGATTGACTAAGCGATGCATAAGACCAACTTATATGCAAATTTTATCAGTTTAGTTAAGATATCCTAAAAACCAAAAAAGTTTTTCATGCTAAAACTTGATTTTGGACCGATCGGTCCTATGGCAGCTATATGATATAGTGGACAGATTCGAACCAAAATTGGTGAAGATGTCAAGGACAACATAGAATACACAATTTGTGAGATTGGTTAAAATAACTTAGAAAATAAAAAATGTTTCATACTAAAGGTGGATTTTCGACCGATCGTTCCTATAGCAGTTATATTGAATAGTGATCCGATTTGAAACAAATTTCGTAGGGATATATAACACATACAGATTATGTGCGATTAATTGATAAAAAAAAATCTCTACACGAGGTAAAAGTCTAGTGACGAGCAATTTCAATTTTAAATAAAAATATAAATTAATGAAAAAAAAGGGTGAGCTTCTTTGTACATAAAATTACCTTTTGCGCAGTGCCGAATGAACATTTTCATTTTTTTTTTTTTTGTTTATATTTTATTTAAAACTTTTATATCAAACTGAATTTTGTTCGTCAAAATTGGATATCAGAAATTTTGGGGCTTGAAATTGCTTTCGTCACTAGACTTTTACCTCGTGTAGAGGTTTTCTTTGTGGGATATCAGAAATTTTTGCAATTGCATTTGCTTTGACATTGTAACTTTATTATTAATGCAGGCAGATAGTAAAATATATAAATTTAGTTGTTGAATTTCTTTCAAATTTAAAAAAAAAAATTTTTTTTTAATTATAAAGAAAACTAGGGAGACCCCGTACTTACTATGAAAAAATAAGTTTTTCATGCTAAGACTTGGATTTCGCCCGATCGGTCCTATGACAGCTATATGATTTAGTGGTCCGATTTGAACCAACTTTGGTCAGGATATATAAAACCAAGTTAAATGCATATTGTATCAGTTTGGTTGAGATATCTTATAAAACCAAAAAATTTTTTCGTAATAAAACGTAATTTTCGACCGATAGAAAAATGGATAAATTCATTTAACAGGTAATATCTTCCAAACCCTCAGCCAAAATTTATGTTTCATATACCCAAAAAACGCAAAATTTTATGTACCACAACAATTTAATAAAAATCTTTAGAGCCGTTTTTTCAAAAATTGCCAAAATGGAAGCTAAGAAACTTTATTTCACCTGTAAAATGTTACCTGAGTACTTTAGAAAAAAAAAGGCTAAAATGATATATAGAACATATCTGTAGCTTCTATGGTTTGGAAACTATTGAGGTTTCAAATTTAGCGTTTTCCGCTAAGCTAGCGGTTTTTTTAAAAAGTCGTAGAACAAACATTTCTAGAATTTTGAAATGGAATAGCTCCCCATCATGTCATGTAAGCTTTTTTAACGCTTTGATACAAACCGACAAACAAACCAACTGACTTTCATTTCATTTTGAGAGGTCCACTAAAAATTTCAAATTTATTTATCTTTTGAACCAGTTATCGGATTTGGGTGATCGAGGTATCAATCGACGCGTGTTTTAAATTGGAGTTTGTAAAAAATAAAAACAACATGGAGGCTCCGCCCCCTGCTCGCTTTGCACGCCTACCCCCGGCTCGCTTCGCTCGCGGTGAGGTGCGGCTACAGTCGAGCACGCTCGACAGTAGGATACCCTGAGCCCATGTACTCTTTTCTAAAAGTTGATTGTTGCCCATTTTCAATGGGCTCAGGGTATGACTCACTGAACTAATACATCACTCGATTACGATTACGACTTGCGATTTACCAATTTATCAATTTCTAATTAATTTTAAATAAGTTAATATAATACCTTTAATATAATAAACTTATTTAAAATTAATTAGAAATTGATAAATTGGTAAATCGCAAGTCGTAATCGTAATCGAGTGATGTATTAGTTCAGTGAGTCATACCCTGAGCCCATTGAAAATGGGCAACAATCAACTTTTTAGAAAAGAGTACATGGGCTCAGGGTATCCTACTGTCGAGCGTGCTCGACTGTAGCCGCACCTCACCGCGAGCGAAGCGAGCCGGGGGTAGGCGTGCAAAGCGAGCAGGGGGCGGAGCCTCCATGTTGTTTTTATTTTTTACAAACTCCAATTTAAAACACGCGTCGATTGATACCTCGATCACCCAAATCCGATAACTGGTTCAAAAGATAAATAAATTTGAAATTTTTAGTGGACCTCTCAAAATGAAATGAAAGTCAGTTGGTTTGTTTGTCGGTTTGTATCAAAGCGTTAAAAAAGCTTACATGACATGATGGGGATCTATTCCATTTCAAAATTCTAGAAATGTTTGTTCTACGACTTTTTAAAAAAACCGCTAGCTTAGCGGGAAAACGCTAAATTTGAAACCTCAATAGTTTCCAAACCATAGAAGCTACAGATATGTTCTATATATCATTTTAGCCTTTTTTTCTAAAGTACTCAGGTAACATTTTACAGGTGAAATAAAGTTTCTTAGCTTCCATTTTGGCAATTTTTGAAAAAACGGCTCTAAAGATTTTTATTAAATTGTTGTGGTACATAAAATTTTGCGTTTTTTGGTATATGAAACATAAATTTTGGCTGAGGGTTTGGAAGATATTACCTGTTAAATGAATTTATCCATTTTTCTATCGGTCGAAAATTACGTTTTATTACGAAAAAATTTTTTGGTTTTATAAGATATCTCAACCAAACTGATACAATATGCATTTAACTTGGTTTTATATATCCTGACCAAAGTTGGTTCAAATCGGACCACTAAATCATATAGCTGTCATAGGACCGATCGGGCGAAATCCAAGTCTTAGCATGAAAAACTTATTTTTTCATAGTAAGTACGGGGTCTCCCTAGTTTTCTTTATAATTAAAAAAAAATTTTTTTTTTTAAATTTGAAAGAAATTCAACAACTAAATTTATATATTTTACTATCTGCCTGCATTAATAATAAAGTTACAATGTCAAAGCAAATGCAATTGCAAAAATTTCTGATATCCCACAAAGAAAACCTCTACACGAGGTAAAAGTCTAGTGACGAAAGCAATTTCAAGCCCCAAAATTTCTGATATCCAATTTTGTGACGAACAAAATTCAGTTTGATATAAAAGTTTTAAATAAAAATATAAACAAATAAAAAAAAATAAACGAAAATGTTCATTCGGCACTGCGCAAAAGGTAATTTTTATGTACAAAGAAGCTCACCCTTTTTTTTTCATTAATTTATATTTTTATTTAAAATTGAAATTGCTTTCGTCACTAGACTTTTACCTCGTGTAGAGATTTTTTTTGTGGGTATCAATTAATCGCACAGGTTGTATATCTGGTAATGTGTTATATATCCCTACGAAATTTGTTTCAAATCGGATCACTATTCAATATAACTGCTATAGGAACGATCGGTCGAAAATCCACCTTTAGTATGAAACATTTTTTATTTTCTAAGTTATTTTAACCAATCTCACAAATTGTGTATTTTATGTTGTCCTTGACATCTTCACCAATTTTGGTTCGAATCTGTCCACTATATCATATAGCTGCCATAGGACCGATCGGTCCAAAATCAAGTTTTAGCATGAAAAACTTTTTTGGTTTTTAGGATATCTTAACTAAACTGATAAAATTTGCATATAAGTTGGTCTTATGCATCGCTTAGTCAATCTTCCTTCTCTTACTAATTAGAATTATGCTTGGAGTAATGTTCGTCCATAAATTACTACAGGGTCAAGTAGACTCAGTTAGTTTGATGGAAGAAATTACTTTCAACATACCTTTAAGATTAACTCGAAACTTTAATCCTCTGTATCATCCGCATTGCACCACTAACTGGGCTTTGCATGAACCTCTTCGTATTCTGGGTGCTGATTATAACAATCTATACCGTACTATTAGTTTCGAGTGTTTTTCGCTTACTATTAAAGCTCTATATTAGTATTTCTAACTAATCTTACTAACTAACTAATCTCTAATTTTTATCTTGGTCTGATTGGGTTTTTCTGGGTTTTCCCCAATCCTTGCAACAAATGTTGGACCAATCGTTTTCTTTTTCATTTTAGATACTCCCAGAGTATTAATATTTATATTTACATTTACATTACACAGTAATATTTTAATTTATTTGTTAATTTAAATGTATACACTGAAAAAAAGACCAACTTCTAAAATCAAGAACATTCATCTTAAATATTTTGTTTTTAAAATAAGATTATTTTAAGACCAAATTACTAAAACTAAGATTATTAATCTAAAAAATCTTAAAATCTTAATATAAGAATAAAAATCTTAAATTGTTAGGAAAGTATAAATAGGTACTATTTCGTATCAAACAAATGATGGCACGCACCGTGGCGCTCTGGTTTGAGAGGCCGCTTCAGTTGTGAAGCAGTAGGCGGCGGTTCGAATCCCACTCGTAACAAATTAAAATAACATTTATAAAATTACTAACACAGAATAAAATATAAATACATCAAAATTTAAAAGTAAAAAAAATATAAATATAAAAAATAATTTTCACTTTTTTTATTTTTTGATTTTAATTTTAAGATCATTTATTCTAAAAATAAGAACTTGGTCTTATTTAAAATGTTCTTAAAATCAAGATGTGTTCTCTAAATTCAAGAATTTGATGTTCTCGACGCATTTTTTAGACCAAAAATCTTAGTTCTGAGACCAAAATCTTGATTTAAGAACATTTTTTTTATCAGTGTAGTTAAGTGTCGGCTGCTTATAATTTGACAATAAATAAATAAATAAATTCATATTGGAACAATTGGATGGAAATTAACTCTTAGTATGAAAATTATTTTTGTTTTTTGAGCTACCTCAACCAAACTCACAGAATATGTCTTTTTACTAAATGTTACACCCTGTTTAAATTTGGTCTAAATCGGATGACTATATAATATAGCTGCCAAATGAACGTCGGTTTTAAATTAACCTTTAATATGAAAAACTTTTATAATTTTTGAAATTTCTTAACCAAACTCACAGATTCGCTTTTGCACGCGAAATTTCGAAGTTTTCTGCCAAATCTAGCCGCGCGCATAAAATTTCCAACGACAAAACATTTCAAATTTCACTAATTACACTAGGCAACAACTTTGAACTTTTGGCTATTACAAGAACCAAAGCCACTTTTTTTCTTATAGATATGGGGCCCCAAACGACGAAACTTTTTTTTTCTATAATGAGATTTTATTTTTAGAATAAATTTAATATAAAATTTGTCTTTGTTTTAATACTTTTTTCAGAGGCGCGCCCACATTTGTCATCATTACTCAAAAATGCCAAAAAGCGATTTTCTAAAAGCTAATGAATATATCTATAGTTTATTAATACAAAGTTTAAGATTTAAACCAGTACTTTAAGAGACATCAATTCTTAAATTTAGGAAAATTATGATTTTTTTAGCTTTTTTATTTTTACTTTAAAGTTCGAAGAAAAAACGATTTTCCAAAGCTTTACTTTTTCTGCTAATGAATATATCTATAATTCATTAATACATTTAAACTAGTACTTTAAGAAATATCAGTTCTTGAATAAAGAAAATTATGATTTTTTTTGCCTTTTTCTTAGCTTTTTTTACTTTAAACTTTAAGGAAAAGTCGAAAAATTTATTACATTTTATTTTCTATTTTATTTTCTTAGCTGCATTAATTACGCGTCGTTTAAGATATGATTCATTACAATCTATGGAGAGACGGCGATAAAATATTACATTGTGTCTAGGCATGTTTTTGTCGACTTTGATGACTTCCTTGTGGAGCGGCATGACCTTTAGTAAGAAAATTTGTTGTGATTTTTGAAATATCTAAACCAATCTCACACAATATAAATTAGTTGTTATTTTACACACTTTGATTATATTTGGTTCAAATCGGTCTACTATATCATATAGCTGCCATAGAAACGATCGGTCCAAAATCCAGCAAGTGGGAGGGAACAAATTTCAATGATTTCAGCTAATGGGGCTTTTGGGTCCTTTTTGTTTTTATTTTTTACAAATTCCAATTAAAAACACGCGTCGATTGATACCTCGATCACCCAAATCTGATAACTGGTTCAAAAGATAAAAAAATTTGAAATTTTTAGTGGACTTCTCAAAATGAAATGAAAGTCAGTTGGTTTGTTTGTCTGTTTGTATCAAAGCGTTAAAAAAGCTTACATGAAATGATGGGGATCTATTCCATTTCAAAATTCTAGAAATGTTGGCTCTACGACTTTTTGAAAAAACCGTTAGCTTAGCGGGAAAACGCTAAATTTGAAACCTCAATAGTTTCCAAACCATAGAAGCTACAGATATGTTCTATATATCATTTTAGCCTTTTTTTCTAAAGTACTCAGGTAACATTTTACAGGTGAAATAAAGTTTCTTAGCTTTCATTTGGCAATTTATGACAAAACGGCTCTAAAGATTTTTATTAAATTGTTGTAGTACATAAAATTTTGCGTTTTTTGGTATATGAAACATAAATGCCTCACTGAACTAATACATCAGTCGATTACGATTACGACTTGCGATTTACCAATTTATCAATTTCTAATTAATTTTAAATAAGTTTATTATATTAAAATTATTTAAAATTAATTAGAAATTGATAAATTGATAAATTTGAATTTGAATTTGTTGCGTACGAGGGAGAGAGTGAGAGAGGAAAATTGCCAGATCTGCCAACACCAATTTTCCTCTCTCACTCTCTCCCTCTTACGCAACAAATTCAAGCCTGCCTAAGGCTGCTGCAGCTCGCTCGAAATTTGAAATAAAAGGCAATGTCTAATTTTATGAGATTCTTAAAGCGGAAAATGCTAAGATTTTTTTTTACAACGATAATAAGCAGATACTTTTTATATATATATGTAAGGAATCGAAAATATTAATAAATAAAATTATTATTTTGCAGCTTTCAGTGCTCGGCAAAGATGCAAGAGTAGTGCTGCAAAATGATCGCTATTTCTCTCATGCAATTTCATACATACATAGCTATCAGCTTCTGCTGATTTTTGCCATGCAAAAATACATATTTATATATTAACACAATTATATTTTAATCAAATTGTATATCACTGCGGACGGCAGTTCGCGTTAGTGACGAAAGCAGCACGAAGGGTGCGAAAGGCGACTAACTATATATACAGCTAAGTTGGAAAATTTGCGCCGACTGTCCGATCAGATCAAGTTATATACCGATCGAAAGGTTTAGTCCTAACTTACAAAATGGCATTCTAAAACTTTTTCTAATTCACCTGGGTAATGAGATACGGGGGTGTAAGTGGGAGGGGAAAAATTTGTATGATCGCAGCTTGTGGAGGCGTTGGGGCTTTTTGGTAAAATTATTTATTTTTTTTCAAAAATACGCGTCGATTGATACCTCGATGACCCAAATCCGTTAACTGGTTCAAAAGATAAATTAATTTGAAATTTTTAGTGGACTTTTCAAAATGAAGTGAAAAGTTAGTTTCTTTGTTTGTCTGTTTGTCTGTTTGTATCAAAGCGCTAGAAAAGCTAAAATGTAATGATGAGGATTTATTCCTCTTTGAAAATCTAGAAATGTTTGTTTTACGACTTTTTCAATTTCCCGCTAGCTTAGCGGGAAAACGCTAAATCCCGCTAAAATATAAATTAATAAAAAAAAAAGCGAAAATAGGCATTCGGCACTGCGCAAAACGTAATTTTTATGTACAAAGAAGCTCACCCTTTTTGCTCACAGTGCACAATGCCTATTTTCGCTTTTTTTTTTTATTAATTTATATTTTTATTTATAATTTTTAGATTAAACTGAATTTTGTTCGTCACAAAATTGGATATCAGAAATTTTGGAGCTAGAAATTGCTTTCGTCACTAGACTTTTACCTCGTGTAGATGTTTTTTTTGTGGGTTTGTATGTACATAAATTATACATTAACATTTTCATTACATGATATCGATAATATTTTTGCTTATCGCTTAATTCTTATTTGGTACCCAAAAAAAAAAAATGGGTACTTATTCGTACTGTCTTTGTGCGCGCCTTGCATACAAACGTATACATGCTGTCTTGCCCGCACGTTTGATTTGCATTGCAAATGTAATTATTGAATTAAATGTAAATTCCGAAATAACTTCTTTATTTTTGGGT
This sequence comes from Drosophila innubila, assembly GCF_004354385.1. NCBI lineage: Eukaryota > Metazoa > Arthropoda > Insecta > Diptera > Drosophilidae > Drosophila > Drosophila innubila. Next base: position 39,127,903 of record NC_047626.1, on the reverse strand, counting down.
CAATCGCTTTAAAATTTTCAGGGTCGTTTAATACGCATACTTCTCAACTGATTGTTCAGTTAGGGAGTGCTATGTCAAAAATTGAGCCTGTAAATCTTTTTATTTAATTTGTAGGCGAAGGGGGCGTGGCACCTAAAATTGTAAACAAACTTGACCTGCGTATGGTATGCAGGAGCCTACATAACAGATTTGAAGTCTCTAGGTCATATAGTACTTGAAATCGAAACCCAAAAGAAAATGTGTACTATTTCGTACTGTCTTTGTGCGCGCCTTGCATACAAACGTATACATGCTGTCTCGCTCGCACGTTTGATTTGCATTGCAAATGTAATTATTGAACTAAATGTAAATTCCGAAATAACTTCTCTATTTATGGGTCAATCGCTTTGAAATTTTCAGGCTCGTTCAATACGCATACTTCTCAACTGATTGTTCAGCTAGGGAGTGCTATGTCAAAAATTGCGCCTGTAAATCGTTTTGTGCAATTTGTGGGATTAGGGGGCGTGTTATCAAAAATTGGAAACAAACTTGACCTGCGTATGTATTCACAAACCTGCACTCCAAATTTGAAGTCTCTAGCACTTATAGTATCTGAGATTGACGCGTTCAAACAGACGGACAGAAGGACAGACAGACGGACAGGGCGTAGCACCTAAAATTGGAAACAAACTTGACCTGCGTATGGTATCCAGGAACCTACATAACAAATTTGAAATAGGGAAATCGAAACCCAAAAGAAAATGGGTACTATTTTGTACTGTCTTTGTGCGCGCCTTGCATACAAACGTGAACATGCTGTCTCGCTCGCACGTTTGATTTGCCATGCAAATGTAATTATTGAATTAAATGTAAATTCCGAAATAGCTTCTTTATTTATGGGTCAATCGCTTTGAAATTTTCAGGGTCGTTTAATACGCATACTTCTCAACTGATTGTTCAGTTAAAGAATGCTATGTCAAAAATTGCGCCTGTAAATCATTTTGTGCAATTTGTGGGATTAGGGGGCGTGTTATCAAAAATTGGAAACAAACTTGACCTGCGTTTGTATTCACAAACCTGCACTCCAAATTTGAAGTCTCTAGCACTTACAGTATCTGAGATTGACGCGTTCAAACAGACGGACAGAAGGACAGACAGACGGACAGGGCTAGATCGACTCGGCTGTTGATCCTGATCAAGAATATATATACTTTATGGGGTCTGCCACCCCTCCTTCAGCCTGTTACATACATTCTTCCAAACACATTATACCCTTTTTTGCCCATTTTCAATGGGCTCAGGGTATAAAAAGGCCCCAAAAGCCCCATTAGCTGAAATCATTTAAATTTGTTCCCTCCCACTTGCACCCCCGTATTTCATGACCCAGGTGAATTAGAAAAAGTTTTAGTAAACATGTTATTTTGTAAGTTAGGACTAAACCTTTCGATCGGTATACAACTCGATCTGATCGGACAGTCGTTGCAAATTTTCATTGTCAGCTGTATATATTGCTAGTCGCCTTACGCACCCTTCGTGCTGCTTTCGTCACTAGCGCGAGCTGCCGTCCGCAGTGATATCTCAAGAAATAATACAACTTTTGATATAACCGATGGATTTTTGACCGATCGTTTCTATGGCAGCTATATGATACAGTAGACCGATTTGAACCAAATATAATCAAAGTGTGTAAAATAACAACTAATTTATATTGTGTGAGATTGGTTAAGATATTTCAAAAATCACAACAAATTTTCTTACTAAGGTCATGTCGCTCCACAAGGAAGTCATCAAAGTCGACAAAAACATGCCTAGACGCAATATAATATTATATCGCCGTCTCTCCATAGATTGTAATGAATCATATCTTAAACGACGCGTAATTAATGCAGCTAAGAAAATAAAATAGAAAATAAAATGTAATAAATTTTTCGACTTTTCCTTAAAGTTTAAAGTAAAAAAAGCTAAGAAAAAGGCTAAAAAAAAATCATAATTTTCTTAATTCAAGAACTGATATCTCTTAAAGTACTAGTTTAAATGTATTAATAAATTAGAGATATATTCATTAGCTTTCAGAAAAAGTAAAGCTTTGGAAAATCGTTTTTTCCTCGAACTTTAAAGTAAAATAAAGCTAAGCAAAAAGCTTAAATAAAATCATAATTCTCTTAATTCAAGAATTGATGTCTCTGTATGTACTGGTTTAAATCTTAAACTTTGTATAAATGAATTATAGATATATTCATTAGCTTTTAGAAAATCGCTTTTGGCATTTTTGATTAATGATGACAAATGTGGGCGCGCCTCTGAATAAAAGTATTAAAAAAAAGCCAAATTTTAAAAAAATTCGTGAAATCTCTAAGGGCTACCACACTTTCCGTATATTTATACCCGTTACTTAAAAAATAAGTTAAAGGGTATATTGTGTTCGTTGGACTGTATGTAACAGGGAGAAGAAGGCATCTCCAACCGTATAAAGTATAAATATTCTTGATAAGCATCAATAGCCGAGTCGATATAGCCATCAGATAACTGCAACGGGTATGTTCGAGTATGATTGAGCACCACAGCGACAAATAAACTCAGAGAATTGGTCGCAACGGGTTCGATCGAGTCGCGGGTATGATTTTTTGCTTTCGAACAATTCGGGTCGACTGGCGTTCGAGTCATGCGATCTGATTTGATTTTTGAGCGTTTGTGAGCGTTCGTTTCGATCGAGTCACGAGTCAGGATCGAACTTGCTGACTGATTTGATTTGATTGTGATTGTTCGAGTACGATCGAAAACGACAGTGTTGATTTTGTATTTTTTTTCTGCTTCTTCTTCTAAGTAAATGTGCGCATATATGTACATACATTTATATATATGTAATTATATTATATTTATGTAAATGCATATTTATATAAACGCAATTATGTACACACATTTTATTAAAACTATTATTTATAATTTATTTATTTATTATTAATTATTTATTTAATTTTAAATATTTTTTTATTTATTTAATGTCAACTTAGAATAGTTTATAAAATATAAAATAAAATGATGAAAAATGTCTGTTAAAAAGTTAAATTTTAAATTAAAAGTAAAATGAAAAAATTAAATTAATTAATATTATAAAAGTATAATTTATTTTATATAATTTAAAGTTTGATAGTTTTTTCCAGTCTGTAAAAAAATAACAATATTATTATTTTATTATGGGCATGTGTAATTGCATGAATGTACATATGTATATACCAGCGATGCATCGCGATGTCCAAAACTTGAAAAGGCAGCCACGCGTGGTTGGCAAACCAAACTCTGCCGGCGTCGCAGCCGACACATGTATAGAGAGAGAGAATATGTGTATTCTATAAATAGAACGCTTGGCAACTTGCTCTCGCACGATGCGCGTGTTCGGCTGCATTTTCTCTCACGACTCATGTGTTCGGCTGAAGCTCAAAAGTCAAACGCGCAGTCAGTCACTGTGCTAAATTCAATGAGGACAGATCATAGAGCGCACGATTTTTTACCACACCGAAAAAAATCTCAATTGGGAAAATAAATTATTTTTCATTGGGAACATGGATGGTAATGCTCAATGTTTATTGTGCAATTACGTTGCATGTCGATTTACCCTTGACGTAATTAATAGGCACTACCAACTTTGCCACGGGGGCTATGATGAAACAAAGGGGAGGGAGAGAGATTTAAAAGTTTTAGAGATGCAGGCAAGACATTTTTTAATATTTATAGCTGACAAGGAAGAATTCAAAAATCCTGACAACAATAAAATTGATAAAACTTCGCTTAACTTAGCATCTTATACAGTTGCTTTAGGTCTGGCCAGACAATGTCGCCCATTTAGTGATGGAACATTTTTCATGAATTTGACGACAGATGTTTTACAGGGCTTTGGAGAGCAGTGCCAGAAAGCCGTTGAAATTTGTAAAAGTATTCCCATATCACGTAATATTCTTGCACGCAGAACCGAAGATATAGGCCGCTTGTTTTATTCCGAAGCAAGAAAGCGCCTGGAAAATTGCACATTTTTTTCGATATCGCTAGACGAGAGTACCGACATCAATAACATTTGCCAGTTAATAATTTGTGTTAAAACAGTTGATGCTAATTTAAACTGCTTTGAAGAAGTTTTTGATATTGTTTCTTTGCACGGCAATGTAACAGGAAAAGTTTTATATGACGTTTTAGAATCCCGTGTCTTTTCAATTGTGAATAAAGAAAAAATGAGCGCCATGTGCACAGATGGTGCAAAAGTAATGAGAGGGAATAATATTGGTCTCATGGGAATAATGCGAAAAAACGGTCTGTCTTGTCCAACATTCCATTGCATTATTCACCAGCAAGCACTTTTCGCAAAGGAAGTAAAAATTAAAAACGTTATGGACACGGCAATTAAAATTATAAATAAAATAAGAGGCGGACACAATGCACTGACCCACCGAAAATTTAAAGTTTTTTAGACGATTTGCATGCAGACTATGGAGATCTTTTGCTGCATACAGAAGTGCGATGGCTCAGTCGCGGAAAGAGTTTTGAGCGTTTTTTAATTTAAGACAAGAAATTGTATTATTTTTTAAATCGTCACCAACACCGACTACCGATGAGTTTGTCATTGCATTGGAAAATAAGGAGTTTCAACTGGACTTGGCGTTTTATGCGACCTAACCGAAATGCTAAATGACCTGAACTTATCTCTTCAAGGCAAAAACACCAATATAATAACTCTTGTAACAATAATACACCATTTTAATAGAAAGCTGCATTTACTTAAAGACCAACTCAAAAACAAAAGCCTTAAATCTCTAACGAAAACTTCACTCATTTTTTCTGGCTTGACATTGAAAAATTTGGATTTCTTTCAAAACTATGCCAACATAGTAACATCAATTGAAAATAATTGCAACCAAAGATTTCAAGACATAAGCTGCATTAAAAATTTGATAGATCTGCACGACTACCCTCTTATATGCGAAGTCCAGGAACACAACGCAGAAATCCAAAGCGATCTAAAAGAATTAAGAGATTATATTGAAATTCCTTTAAAAAGTGGCGAGCATTTCTGGCGAGAACTCGATAATAAATATTATTGTCTTAAAAAAGAGATAGGTAGACTATACTCAATGTTTGGTACAATATACAATTGTGAGGTTCCATTTTCCACTTTGAAAATAATATTTAGTAAAAGTCGCATCAAATTAACCGATCAGCACGTATCAGATCTCTTACGGATTAAAGAATACAAAGGATACATCGATTTGGGTGAGTTATGCAAAATATATTCGGAATGAGGTAAAAATCCTAACCTATGCTTTCTTCTTTTCAGCACGCCAATATCGACGATACAATACATATATGCTGCGCATCGATTTAAATTGTTTTATGTTTGTATCGCACGCACTTTATTTTTTCAGTGTAAAGCAGTAAAACGTCACGTTGCAACGCGTTGCTTTCGGGTTTCGCTGATTCGCACACAAGCGCAAATCTTTCATTGTGTGAGTTTGGACACCACTGGTATATACATATATAACATGTACGTATGTATACGCAGCCCGTAATAAATTTTACAATAAACGTCTTAAGCATAAATACTAATGCATTTATATACATATTTATGCACATAAATACATATCATTGCAAGCGCAAACGCTGCCACGTGCGCGCTCTGCCTCGCACATTTTCTGACAAGTCAACTCGAGTATGACTCGATAATTGATTCGATCGTTTGAACAAAACGGGTATGAATCAAATCAAATCAACCAGCAAGTTCGATCATGACTCGTGACTCGATCGAAACGAACGTTCACAAACGATCAGCATGGTCGCGGACGATTTGATTCGAATCAAACGCTCAGTTCGAACTATCCGCTCCGATCGCTTGAACAAAGTGAAAAAATCACAACGAGTACGAGTCAATGTTCGAGTGTGATCGAACATCTCTTACCCGTTGCAGTTCTCTGATAGCCATGTGTGTCTGTCCGTCCGTCCCTATGAACAAAAGGATCTCAGAGACTATAAGTGATAGAGATACCAAACTTTCTATATACCCCACGCAGATCAAGTTTGTTTCAAATTTAAGACACGCCCCCTCCGTCCCCGCAAATCGCGAAAGACCACCACACCCTCCGTTTTTAAGATAATTCGTTTTTTGTGATAATTAACGTTTTCTATTAGTATTATCTATTATCTCACTGAATCGCATCAAGATCGGACAAGTAGAACGGCAGCTATACACGTGAATACACGTTTTCAGATCAAAAAAAGTATTTTCTTTAAATTACTCTTATTTATATTGAAGTAAGTTACGGGTATCCTATGGTTGGGATCTCGACTATAGCCTTTCCGACTAGTTTTTAATTTACCTTGCAGCTCAGCACATTAGATATGGAGCAGCTGTGAACAGCGGAAATCAAATCTGTAACAAAACCAAATCCGAAACTGCCTTAGGGATACCCCCATTGTTCGTTCTCAGCAGTTGCCTGTATCGTAAATTAATATTGATATGTTATCGAAATCATAATTTCGAAAGCCATCCCTATATCGAACTTTCTTACGTCTCTATTCTCAGTATAAATCATTTTATTATTGCAGTTTTATAACTAATACTTAGTTTTTATTTATTTGTATTAAAACCGCATAAATTCCTGGAAGCCCTATCGAGTTTCAGAGTCTGAGAGTTCGTCAAGCGCAATCATTTATGGTCGAACAAACCATAATAAAGACATTACATATAATTTGTTAGACACAAAACAAACATGGTATATATCTATGCATATTTTTATTTTGTATCCTTAGTGTTTTTATGTGATTTCAATTATTGCTAGTTATTCCTTTATAATTGCAGTTTAACTTATTGGTGCCTACACATTTAAATATACAAATATTCTTAAAGTCAAATAAATTAACAGCGTTAATGCAGCATTCAAAATTTGCTGCATCCCAAATGAGTTTGACAAAAATAGAACAAAACAAATACTTGTCTATATTGCATGGCCCGTGTCCTTAATGCAAAGCTGCTTTAAGTATAATTAAAGCTGAATTGTGTTTTAGCTTGTGTTATGTCTATTCCTTGTATCAAGCAATGACGTTTGATACACATATGTACGTAGGTTAATGTTTCTGTTAATACATACTTTTTCAAGTTTTTTATTCTTTATTATTATCAGCAGCCGAGTTGATTTAGCCATGTCCGTCCGTCTGTTTGAATGTGTCGATCTCAGAGACTGTAAGAGTTGGACTTAAAATTGGTATGTAGGCTCCAAGGATACCGTACGCAGATTAAGCTAGTTGTTATTTTTGAAGCTGACTTTATCATCTACGTGTAGATATCATAGGAACGATCGGTCGAAAATCGAATTTTAGTATGAATACTTTATTTTGTCTTTTGATAAGGACAAAAGCGTTAAGACTTTGGCGTGCCGCAGAGCATCTTAGTGCCTGCGCTCAGGGTATCCTATTTTTAACTTTTTTTTTGACTTATGTGCAAATATCAATAACTCCTCTATGTTTACAATTATATAGGATATCCAACAATTAGAAGTATTGTGCAAGCAACTATATGAAGCTACAGATGCTGGCATACGTGCCGATGCTGAAAAGAGTCTTGTGTCTTTTGTCAATAGCCAGGATGCCTTACCAAAGTGTCAGTTACTGTTGGACCGAGCTGATTCCAGCTACGCACAGATTCTCGCCGCGTCTACCCTAACAAAACTTATACAGGGTATAACCCTGGGGCAACGCATCGATATACGCAGCTATGCTCTCAACTACTTAGCAACCAGGCCCAATTTGCAGCACTTTGTAGTTCAAGCTCTCGTTACGCTTCTAGCGAAAATCACAAAATACGGTTGGTTCGATTCATACAAGGGTGAACTTATCTTTCAAAACTTGCTTGAGGATGTCAAAAGATTTTTGCAGGTATGTTTTTCTATTTCCTATTACCCCAAGATTTATGACCAATTTTTTTTTTTTTAATATTTGTTATTTATATCCGTTTAGGGTTCCGTTGAACATTGTACAATAGGCGTACAAATTCTCTCACAACTAGTATCCGAAATGAATTCGATTGTGGAATTAGATGCACATTTGTCTTTTTCAAAGAACCGAAAGATAGCCACATCCTACAGAGACCAGCAACTGTTTGACACCTTTCTACTATCTTGCTCACTTTTGAATACAGCACGGGATAATAGCAAGAGCTTAAACTTTCTGGATGAAACCCAACAGGCGTAAGTTTATTTTTTCTCGAGCTTAAAACGAGCTGATCCCGAGAATAGAATCATAGGGGATCGTTATCTTTTATACTATTAACTTTGTTGGCATAAGTTAAAACAACGGAAGAAAACAACGGATCGTCGATATCAACAGCATGTTTAACAATTTATATCAATTTGATGGGCAAAATTTAATAATTTGTAATTTTAAATTGAATATTTTTATCTTATTAATATTAGTTTTGTGCTATTTTGATTAACATCCAAGTTTTTGTCTGAAATGAAGAACATGAACCGTAACATATAAAGGTTTTAATAGTGCCAGTTTTCAGTCGCAGTGTACACCAAAGCGACAAAGACCTGCTTTCTTTGAAAGTCGTACATATACTGACAATCATTTTGCTCTTTCGACGATTTTCAGAAATTTCTGGTCCAGAACTTAAATTTTGTGATATCGAGAGCACAGTTTCGCTTGCCTTGAGGTGAGTTTCGACTAAATCTATTGCAGTCATAACACTTTTAAATTTGTTTCCAACATAAAAGTTTGCATCCAAGAATAAAGTGAGATATGCTAGGGACAGATAATAACGAACAATTATGACAAGATGAAGGGCTTACCTGAAAAAATATTCCGTTTTGGACAGGTAGCACTTTTTTGGCTTCAATGCTTTACATTCACGATGTGTTAAAACCATCAACAAAAAATTATAAAGCGCCTTTATACTAAAAGTACAAACTCAAGTTATTATTTATTAAATGTTAAAACTGCTGATGAAATCAACGATCCGTTGCTTTTTCTCCTTGTTTTTATACCCGTTTCTTAAAAAATAAGTAAAACGACACAGGCATGCTAAAAGACAGCAAACGGCAGAGCACTCTCCAATACACATAAATAACAAGTGGGCGTCTACAGTAGGGCACGCTCGACAGTAGGATATTCTGTGCCCAGGTTCTATTTACTAAAAGTTGATTTTTGACCGATTGTTCCTATGGTAGCTAATGATATAGTGATCCGATGTGAACCAAATATGGTCAGGATGTTTAATATCAACCCAGATGCATATTCTATAGGTTTGGTTAAGATATCTCAAAAAACAAAAAACTTTTTCATACTAAGACTTAATTTTCGATTGCGCGTCCCTATTGCAGCTATATGATATAGTAGACCGATTTAAACCAAATTTGGTCTCTGAAATCGACGCTTTCAAACAAACGGACGGACGGACAATTGAATCGGCTGTTGATCCTGATGAAGAATATATATACTTTGGGGGTCTGCCACGCTCTCTTCTGCCCGTCACATACATTCTGCCAAACACATTATACCTTTTTATGCCCATTTTCAATGGGCTCAGGGTATGAAAACACAAAAAGATTGAAGCGATTAATTGTATACCCTGTGTCCATTAAAAATGGCGAATAAAGGGTATAAGGTGTTTGGCAGCATGTTTGTAACAGTCAGAAGGAGGCGTGTCAGACCCCGTAAGGTATATATATATATTAGAGTGCATCGATTTGTGTTGGCAAAAAAAAATTGACCATTGGTAACCCAAGAAACCATTGTCCTAAAATCAATTCCTAGTCCCGCTTTTTAAGTTAAAAAACGTGTTTTTTGATATTGTAAGCATATCTTTAGTATTGTTAGTACGATCCTGACAAGATTGGTATTAAAACTCGTGTTAGGCCCAGGACTTTTCAATACAAAGACAAATTCTCCTTAAAACATAATATTCGTCCTTGGAAGGGCTAAAAACGAAAAATTTGTCAACTCAAAAGCGGGGACTACGAATTTATTTAAGAACCCCTAATATATATTATCAATCAGGATCGTCTGAAACGAAGCTTGCTTTTTTTTCTTGGATCGGACCTCTAAATCAGCGGTGGGCACGTTTTTCATTTTGCGTTGCAAAAATCATATCTTTCGAACCAGTAAAAATATTTTCAAAATTTAAAAAGCATTTGATAGAAAACTTCATAAGCTTTAAAATAAGTGCTTTTAGTGCGTAATAGGCCTACTAGTTGATTAAGTCCTTTCGGTCAAAGCTGAAAAATATTTTCAGTGCATATTTTACATGTAAAATTTTAAAAAAAATTATTTATTTTTTGTTCGAAATATAAATTTCAATCTTTTTTTGTTTAATTGTTTAATATATAAAAAAGTTTTATTACGCTTGTTTCAAAAAAAAAAAATTTTGTTTTTTGGATAAATCTTGTATGATGCCTGGCATAGGGAAAACGTATGTAATTGCACTGCGTTCTTCTTCTTCTCACACCAGTAAATTGAGAGGTTGCTTCAGTTTTCGACTAAAAGTGTGCTTAGGCGCACCCAGATGCATGAAAGACCGGGGTTATTTCGTTAGAGAATTGATTAACAAAGACTCCTGTGGTAGTGAGATCGAGTCCAAATGAGTCAAATTTTAGTTCTATTCCATCAAATTCAAAAAATATCCTAATTTTGGTGCTTTTTTTAAACATCGCTGGGATAAAAGGTCAACAAGTGACGAAGCAAAATCCTACGGCATAAACATAAAGATCGGTCATATAACTTGTCATCAAATCAGTTTTGAAGTTTGCATTTTGTATAAAATTTTCACATTTTTGCGTGTTTGTTGTTTAGTTTTATTGGGGGTCATAAATGATTTGCGCGCAGCGTCAAAAGTTGTTGTTGTAGCCGGAGCACTGGGAGAAGCGAGAGCAAGGGCTTGCCTACCGCTGCTCTAAATCATATAGCTGCCATAGGAACGATAGGTCGAAAATAATGTTTGAGTATGAAAAACTTCTTGGTTTTTTGAGCTATCTCAACCAATCTGTCGCAATATATATCTGGGCTGTTATTATAAATCTTGACCAAATTTTGTTCAAATCGGTCTATTATTTAGCTGTCATAGGACCGATCGGTCGATAATCAAGTAGTAGGATGAAAAAGTTTTCTGAAAAGATATCTCAACTAATCTGACAGAATATGCATCTGGGTTGGTATTATACATCCTGACCAAATTTGGTTCAAATCAGTCCACTATATTATATAGCTGCCATAGAGACGCGCAATCAAAAGTCAAGTTTTAGTATAAAATTTTTTTTTTGTTTTTTGAGATTTCTTAACCAAACTGATAAAATATGCATTTAAGTTGGCTTTGTACATTCTGACTGAAGTTAGCTCAAATCGGTCCACTATATCAAAAAGCTGTCATAGAACCGATCGGTCGAAAATCAACTTTTAGTACAGAGTACCTGGGCGCAGGGTATCCTACTGTCGAGCTTGACTGTAGCCGCACAACACCGCGTGCGAAGCGAGCAGGGAGCGAAGCCCCTTGTCTTTGTTGCACTGGGAAGAATTTTTTTTTTTTTTTAATTTATATTGCCTTACTTACTTACAATAAGTTAATCAAATCTTATATTTAAAGCTTAACTAACAGTCATGTTGACTTTATATGAACTACGGTGCCTCAAGGGTTTATTGCTGGGCTGAAAGGTCGTTTCGTTTAAGGCGGGTCCGACTGCAAACCCGAGCTAATCGCCGAGCCAGAGGATTTGGGTGCAGGGATAGCTTAATGTTGTAATTCGCCTTTTGCTGTGCTATCTCATCTTTGACGTATATAACGTGCAAATCTCTATGAATGTTCTCATTTCGAACATACCATGGTGCCCCAGTGATATTCCTTAAGATTTTTGATTGTTCTCGCTGGATGATATCAATATTGCTACTGCACGCGTTTCCCCATAGCTGCGAGCCTTAGATCTACACTAGTTTTATGGTGAAATTGTAAAGTAGGACCTTGTAGTCCAAGCTGAGAGGAGATCGGAGGTTCAAAAGCCAATAAAGGTTATTAGCTTTCAGCTTAATCTGCGTTTTGTCTGCTTCAAGGTGACGACGCCAGGTGAGCCGCCTATCAAGAAAAACGCCAAGGTACGTTACTTCTTTGGCTTGTGGAAGTTGCGTGTTAGACATTGTTAACGGAGGACATGTTTGCATGTTGAGAGCAGAGCTCGCAAATAACAGTTAACAGTTTTTTTCAATTCGATCGTATTCAATCGTATGTTCTGCTCAGCAAAAAAAAGTGCCTGTCTACGAATAACAACCAAAAAGCGTGAGCGAGCGCTCACGAAACAACTGTTAGCAAATGAGCAAAACACAAAAGTGTCAGCGAAAAGTGTCTTTTGATGTTGTTGTTGTTTTAAGTGCGTATACCAGATGAAGCGACACGAACTTTTAAGCCGCTCGAAAATGTACGTACAATTGTTATTGTTCAAAGTTGATTGTATGATAAATAATGCGTATTTATTTATTTATTTTTTATTTATGTATATATTTAGATAAATAGAACCTTCAAAAGCAAGTGACTCTTGCTTAATATTAGTACACCAGTACAGTATAGTACACCAGTATAGTACACCACACTCACAATCACGCGTACATACGCAAAAGACACTATCGAGGTTTGCTCTCAACAAAAGTGTAACATAAGCAAAAGGAAAACAAAAATAACTATTTTTTCTTGAGCGCTTGACAATTGAGCAAAAACAGAACTGAGAGTGTCTTTTCGATCTCTTTTTCAGTGTGTCCGTTCGAGAAGTTTTTTTTTGCGGACACTAAAAGTATTCTGTTATTTGCGAGCTCTAGTTGATTGTAAACGTGATGTGTTTACACTTTTGTTTATTTATTTTAATACGCCAGTCGGCTAGCCATTTCTCTACTACCGCCAAATGTTCAGCTGGACGTGCTGTTGCTTGAATGGGAAATCTGGAGCGACTAAGGATTGTGGTGTCGTCGGCAGACTTAGATGTTGTTAGTCGCTCGTTTATGGGGATGTCCGCTGTGTATATTACGAATAGTGTTGGTCCTAATACTCTTCCCTTAGGAACTCAAGCTTCTATAATATGATCATAAGATGAAGTACTGTTAAATCTCACTGCGGAGACTCTATTGTAGAGACTCTATATCGAGTAGCTTATGAGTGTACACCGGGAGCGTCGTTTTGATTTTATGCATGAGGCCATCAAGCCACACTCGATCGAAAGCCTGGGAGACATCGAGGAATATTGCACTGCAGTATTCCCGATGATCATATGCTGTACGTATTTCTGATGTTATTCGGTTAACTTGCTCAATAGTTCTTTTCTCGGAAGCCAAATTGATGTGTTGGGATTGTGTTGTGTGTTCTCAGATGAGAAATTAAGCGCGTCAAGAGGCATTTTTCAAAAAGCTTAGACATGAACGGTAGTAGGCTAATTGGTCTATACGATGATGGTATTGTATGATCTTTTCCAGGTTTGGGAATCATTATAATGACCGATTTCTTCCATTTTTTTGGGAAGTAGGATGCTTGGTACTGGTTTATGATAATTGCTATATGTAGCGGCGTTGGTCATCTGCTTCTTCATGCTTTAGAGCAGCGGTGGGCAAGCCCTTGCTCCCGCAGCTCCCAATATTCCTGATACAAAAACAGCTTTTGACGCTGCGCGCAAATCATTTATGACCCTCAATAAAACTAAACAACAAACACACAGCAAATGCTCGAGTTTCGGCTGCGACGCGTACGGTCATAAAAGTGTTCAATTTGCTATAATTTATGACTTCAGCAGCGTCTTGTACACTGTGTGAAAAAGTAAAGTTGGTTTTGATGTGTTTTGATGCGTTTTGATTTTCACCACATAACAAGCGTTCAAGTTGCAAATAAAATTAATTATAACTTCTTTTAGTGTATAAATGTTTTGGTTTGTTAAAACCAACAACAACCACACAGATTTTTCATCGCGTCGCACAGAGTCATAAATGTGTTTATTTTGCTTTAATTTATGACTTTAGAAGTTGTGTTTGTTGTAGATGTTGTTGTAGTGCTCCCGATTGCAAATTTCGTGCCCACCGCTGCTTTAGAGCTTTGCTGAGTCTGCGTGAAGCATTTTTAAAGCGTTGCTTTGTAGATGGCGACCGGTGAGACTGCCATCCACGTCGCAATCGTCGCTTTTCCAGAACAAGTGGTTCTTCTTGAAGATTAGTTTTGCGTTTATTGGTCTGCACATGCGCGTGTTGTGGAGTAGAGATCTTAGCTGCTGCAACAAGTACAGATTCTAGAAAATCAGCACAGCCGTCGATGTCCGCTTCGATGTTGAACTGCGGGGCAGTAACGAGGTGAGAGCTAACGTATTTCTTGTACATGAGTCAGTTGGTTCTGTGTGTTGTAAGTCTATTAGGATATTCCACATATTCCGGGGATTGGAGATAGATTTAATAACACGGGGGTGTGGTCGGATAAAAGACCAGAAAGTGCTTTGGCGCCTTTCAGTTTGCGTGGGATGTTTTTTGTCACAGGAAAATCTATTTATGTCTGGTTGCTTGTTAGGGTCTGCTGGCCAATATGTAGGACTACCCGGGGAAAAATATTTGAGTTTGTTGCTTGGTTTTATGATTGCGTTGTTTAACTGCCTTCCTTTTGTGGTCACAAGGCAAGAGCCCCAGTGCGGGTGTTTCGCACTGTAGTCTCCTGCTGCTATAAATCGCTGTCCCAGTAAATTGAAGAATTGCATGAATTAAGATTGTAAAGCGGGGAGGACAGTATACAGCGGCAATAGTAAGATTGCTGAAGTTCGATTGTACAATTATTTGTGAAACTCATGTTTGATGCGGCTTCTTATTAGAATACCGGTTCCGCCATGTGCTTTTCCATCCGGATGATCTGTGCCGTAGAAATTTACCCGCGTATTTGAAAGTTATATTTATTATTAAGGTGCGTCTTAGAAAGCAGCATTACATCAATGTGATTGTCGTATAGGAATTGGGTAAGTTCAAGTTTATAAAGTCAAAATCTTTGAAATTGTTGATAGTGGTCAGTTAGCTTCCAAATGCAACGACCAATAGAAAAAAGTCATAAGTTTCTACGCAGAGCACACACACGTTATTGTTTGCAAGGGTTAGTATTTTGTAAACTTGGTGCCCTCCGTCTATACGATCGTTGCTTTCCTATCGTCGGTGCAATTACAAAAGCAAAGCGTGCCCACAGAGCATACATTTTTGCCACGCCTCCTTTCACCCCCGCGAATCGCAAAAAACCACAACACACACCAGTTTCAAGATATAACGCGATTTTCGGTAGTTAACTTTATCTGTTATTATCTATCATCCTATTTAATCGCATTAAGATCGGTTAAACAATGGCAGTTTTTATTTTTTAAGAAATACCGGCTCCTAAAAGTATGTAACGGGTATTGCTATAGTCGTCGTCTCGCCTATAGCCTTTCCGCCTAGCAAGGGCATAAGCAACTTTGTGCGAAGGGGGCCAAACAATTTTTTTCCCACTACACGAACCTCTAGATTTTTAAAATAATTGCTTTTGCGAACTGCCCTTTAAAAATTTCGGAGTTCATAAAATATCAGTGATATCATTTTTTGGCTATATGTATTTCTGATATGTATCTAAAGCGGACTCCCATGAATTAATTTCAAATTGCAACCGAGCTATAAACTCTACGTATATATATAAAATTCTTTGTCCTGACTGACTGATTGATCATTGCACAGTCCAAATCATAAGATCTAGGTAATTTTCACACAACATAGATGAGACAATTTTATCGTGCAATAAGTCGACGTTTTGCGATATTCGAATTGCAATTAAATTCGGGTCAAAGTTCACACTTTGAGAAATTGCTTAGTATCAATAATTTTGTTAGTCTCAAAGCTATCTCAGCAAAAGTCACAGAATATTTATTTAACATACTGATCAAATTTGGTTCAAATCGGATGACTATTTATATCTTATATCTGCCATAGGAACAATCGAAAGCAAATTAGCCTTTAGTATGAGAAGCTTTGTTAGCTTGAAAGCTATCTCAACCAAACTCACAGATTGCGTCTTCTTTACCATATGCTACACCCTGACCAAAATTGGCTAAAATCAGATGACTATATCATATAGTTATAGGAACAATCGGGTTCAAAGTAACGTTTAGTATGATAAAATTAATTGTTTCTTAAGATATCTCAACCAAACTCACAGATTTTGTCCTTTTTACCATATGTTACACCCTGACCAAATTTGGTTAGCATCGGATGAGTATCTCATATAGCTGTCATAGGAACAATCGTTTTCAAATTAACCTTTAGTATGAAAAAACTTTTTTGTTTCTTAAGATATCTCAACTGGGACTGCCTGTTTTACCCCGACCAAATTTGTTAAAAATCGGACAACTATAGCTGCCAAATGAACAATTAGGTTCAAATTAACCTTAAGTATGAAAAACTTTTTTTGAGTTTTACGAAATCTTAACCAATCTCACAGATTAGCTTTCGCATTCAAAATTTTTAACTTTCCCGCCAAACAGCCTTTTTCCGCCAAATAAGAACTTTTTCCGCCAAATCTGGAAATTTTCCCGCAAAATTTGATTTTCCACAGAGTTAAATTCAAGCTAACATTTAAAACAGCGGACAGTATAAATATAATTTTTTCGTTCTTTTCGTAATTCGTAATTTTTTGCGATGAAAAAAGGATTTTCAAGAAAAATAGTAGAAGAGCTCCTCCTTTCACAGGAAGCGAAGCCCCTAGTGTTTTATATAATTAATAAGTCTCCAATTTTCCTATAAATTTTTTTCCGCTAAATATGGCGATTTTCTCAAAGTCCAATTGCAGGGGCAGCTGACAGCGTGAATATAATTATGAATATAATATCTCTTTCAAAAAATGTTATTTCCAACAACAAAAAATGGCGAATTCTTCTCAAATAACTGAGAACTGATAATAGTAGCTTCGTACGAAAAGTGAAAAAACGTAGTAGTCTCATTTGTACAAGATGCTATCATGTCATTTAGCAGGTACTGATTACTGATCTTCATCAGAAGTAAAGAAGGCAAAGAAGGCAAAGAAGGCAAGAAGGCAAACCTGTCGAATAAACCCAATGTTGGAAATAACGACCCTTTGCTATTGAATGACAATAACTGCAGTTGAAATGCATTTTCTTGCACATATTTTTCTACTTTTATTCTTTTCTTACATACAAACACGTTAATATGATCGGATTTCAGGATCAATAAATTTGTGTGGTGTCCGGGTTACAAAGTATTTTTTTATGGATAATAATTGAGTGTTCGAAATTTCAGGTTGTCCTAATTAACAAGTGTCCGCGGTATTGGAATGGAACAGTAATTTATTTTTGCGTAAAAGAAGTTAATTCAATAAAAATTTTAGAAGAAGCGAGCAGGGGGCACAGCCCCCTAGTAATTAATTAAAAGTTTACATTCAGAATATAAATTCATTCAAATGTTTTTACATTTAAAAAAAATTAATTTTATGCAATACATTTTAATAAGTCTTTCTAGAATCTTTATGGAATTGGTTGCTTGGATTCAGGAATACCAACTTTTGGTTTGCTTTAGAGCAGTGGTCGAAACACGCCGTGCGTCGCGTACAGGGATTTTCTCTAACTTTACAAGCGTCGTATCTGTAGTTGCGCACACAAACGCAAAGTTAAAGTGATTATGTTGGTGCCTAGACTTTTGTGCGCACGTACCACACCTCCATACAAGTCCGACCACTGTGCAACCCAGAGATAATAGGTTATCCGTTAGTAAATTTCATCTGTATACTAGATAATGAACCATATTCATCTGAATTTAAAAAAATGTTTGACATTTGGCACTGCGCATAAACGCTATTTTTGGCAATAAAGAATCGGGACCTTTTTGCGTAATGTGCCGAATGCAACACATTTTTTTAAAAATTACTTATGTACCAAATTTAATATCGTTCGTGACAAAATTGAGTATAAAAAATCCCACAAAAAAAACCTCTACACGAGTTGAAAGTCGAGGGACAAAAGAAATTTCTATCCCCAAAATTTCTGATATCCAATATTGTGACGAACAAAATTGAGTTTAATATACAAATTTTAAATTAAAATATAAATTAAAATAAAAAAACGAAAATTGGCATTGTGCACTGTGCGCAAAAAGGGTGATCTTCTTTGTACATAAAAATTACTTAATTTATATTTATTTGTATTTACGTTCTACAACATATTCAAATTAAATAAAAATCGTTAGAGTCGTTTAGTCATAAATCGCCAAAATGTAAGCTAAAAAACCTAATTTCACCTGTAAAATGTTA
Source organism: Drosophila innubila (assembly GCF_004354385.1). Lineage (NCBI taxonomy): Eukaryota > Metazoa > Arthropoda > Insecta > Diptera > Drosophilidae > Drosophila > Drosophila innubila. Next base: position 39,109,617 of record NC_047626.1, on the reverse strand, counting down.
CCTGAGTACTTAAGTTGCTTAAGTTTAAAGGTACGCATAAAGGACCTCAAACACACCTTTCCATATCATATATAGAGCATACCTGTACCTTCTATGGTTTGGAAACCGTTGAGGTTTCAATTTTACCGGGATTTAGCGTTTTCCCGCTAAACTAGCGGATTTTTTAAAAAAGTCGAAGAACAAATATATCTAGATTTTTGAAAAGGAATAAATCCACATCATTACATCTAAGCTTCTTTAGCGCTTTGATGCAAACAGACAAACAAACTGACTTTTAATTTCAATTTGAGAAGTCCACTAAAATTTTCAAATTTATTTATCCAGTTATCGGATTTGGGTGATCGAGGTATCAATCGACGCGTATTTTTAATAAGATTTTTTTAAAAAAGAAAAAACTTTACCAAAGGGCCCCAACATCCCCATTAGCTGCAATCGTTGAAATTTTTCCCCGTCCAATTACACCCCCGTATCTCTTGACCCAGGTGAGTTAGCAAAAGTTTTAGTAAGTTAGGACTTAACCTTTCGATTGGTATATAACTCGATCTGATCGGACAGTCATAGCAAATTTAGCTGTATATATTGCTAGTCGCCAACTGCATTCTCAAAATTTAAAAATCAAATCACAATTACATAAAAACAAGCGGAGCAGTCGACCGCACTCGACAGTAGGATACCCAGTACTCACGCATTTGGAATCTGTTCGACACGCCGAAGACTTGATGCCCTTGCGAAACGCTGCATTAAATTTTCGACGGATTGCTCTAATGACAGCTATATGATACACTCCACGTCAAAAGCTTTGACGCTAATTCAACTCTTATAAAAATACACGAGTACTCATTAAACGGAAATAAATAAAAATTTAATATAATTTGGAATTGTTCCTTAAACTAAGCTCTTTAATGTATATTATAAATCCCAAGCCTTAACATTATAAAAGAAGACGAAAACAGGGTACAATTTTCTCGTAAAATGATAAGACGAATGATATTTTAAGTTTCCGTTAAACGAGCGCTTGTCCCCCGACAATTTTATTTTCCAAGAAAAAAAACCGTCGGTGTCGTGTTAACACATTTCCACTGATGGAAATAGTACACGTCTTATTGCATCAGTTTTGCGTTCAACGGTCAAGCCACTAAAGTGCAAAAAGATATAACAAAGTGTTGCCAGATTTTATGAGAAATTCACCCTTTTGATTTGTGTGTGAAAACCGATGCAAATTAGATGAACTTAAAAACACAGTTAAAAAAAAAATGACAGATGACCGAGATCAGTCAAAACAAGAGCAATTGGCTTAAAGAGTGGTGGCACGCCGTGCTCGCTTAGGTGGTAGGGAAGTTGATCCAAAAAACCCCACTTGAGCCTCCTACGTCTAAGGAAATTTTCATCAAAAGCTAATGTATTAGCCATCGCACTATGGCGTATTTCAGGATAGTACGTGGCAAAAATCAATTTTAAGTTGTTACGTTTAATTTGAATGTGGTTCGATTGAGAATTGGTTCTAGTAATTTAAACAGAAAATTTCATATTTTTAGTACAATTTTTGTGGCGTGTGGAGAATTTCGAAGTTATGATAATTTTTGAAAAATTTGAGTTTTAAGTGCAAACTTTTCATCAGTATGTTTTTAAATCGAGGTGAGGTTTGGTATAAAACTTATTTTTTTGTTTAAGCTGACCTCTATTTAAAAATAAGTTGATACAAAAAAATTTATTTAAAAAATTTTTTTTTCCCTTTGAACCTATACTACGAGGGCTGCTATATATATTTCTGGCCTAATAATGAAAATGCGAATATTTATCATCAAAAATTGTTTTATTGTTTTTCAAAGTATTCTAGAGAATACACTTTTGCATGCGCTCAAACCAATTGTCGAAGCACTTTTTCCACTCCGATTGAGACACCTCCAAAACATGGTTTTTGAACGCTTCAACAGCATCTTCTGGGCACGAAAATCGTTGACCACGCATTTTTTTCTTGATGTGCGGGAATAAAAAGAATTCATTGGGTGCCAAGTCAGGGCTGTACGGCGGATGACCCATCAATTCGACGTTTTGGCCGGTCAAAAAGGCGCTGGTTTGAGCCGATGTGTGAGAGCTCGCGTTGTCATGGTGAAGAATGATTCGTCTTCTCTTGTTTGTTTTTCGAATTTCTCCGAAGACTTCAGGCAAACAAATTGTGGTGTACCACTCAGAATTGACCGTCCTTCGTTGCTCAAGCGGAACAGTCGCCACATGACCAGTTTTGCCGAAGAAACAGGCGACCATTTGCTTCGAAGTGCTTCTTCCACGAACAATTTTTGTTGGATTTGGCTCGTTTTCGAAGACCCACACGGTCGATTGTTGTTTTGTTTCGGGCTCATACGCATAGATCCAAGATTCGTCACCTGTGACGATCTTATGAACATCTTTTGAAGCACCGCGATCGTATTTTTTCAACATTTCTTTGCACCAATCGACACTAGCCTTTTTTTGAGCGATTGTCAAATTGTGCGGGATCCAACGACAACAAACCTTTTTTACGGTCAGGTGTTTATGTAATATCGAATGTATGCTGGTGGGAGAAATGCCCAAGGATGCCTCTATCTCCCGGTATGTCACATGACGATCTTGCATTATTAGTTCACGCACGGCATCAATGTTCTCTGGCACAACGGACGTTTTTGGACGACCTTCACGGAATTCGTCGTTGAGCGAACTGCGACCACGATTAAATTCGTTATACCAGTTTTTCACGGTGCTATAGGATGGTGCTTGATCGCCATACAAAGACTTAAGTTCATCGATGCACTCTTGTCTGGATAATCCACGTCGAAAGTTGTGAAAAATGATCGCACGAAAATGCTCATGAGTCAATTCCATTTTTTTAACGGAATTGAATTGTTCAAAGCTCTGTAAGTTTAACAATTCACGATTAAATGACAACACGTTCTGAGTGATGTTATGCTAAAAAATGTCAACCTTTCCAATGGAAATATCAGATTGCACCTGGCAACACTTATTGTTGCCTAGGCCAGAAATATATATAGCAGCCTACGTATAATTTTGGCGATTTTCTTGATTTTCAAAGCAGAGTCCACCAAATTTGACTTTTGTTTTCGATTCTGTGAGTATTCAGGAAGAGATTAAGAAAAAACCATTGCTACTTTTGTGTCCAATTGAAGATTTTTGACTTTTAGTGACACAACCCACGGTATTATTCCATGTTACGCCATAGAGATAGCCTATGCTCAGGAGCAAATAATTTGAAAGGTTCAATGGCTTTACTATGGCAGGTTTGGCTGAAGCTGATGGGAAAAAGCTCTAGCTATTGAACTGGGTGGGATATCGGTCTGAAATTTAATATATATATTTAGAACACTTCAGAGAAAATTCCAACCACAAAATAAAAGAAGGCATGTCATGGAATGGGCGAAATTAACGGTAAAAAGGGCTAATTGACCTAAGAAATTGCAAAATTTATTTAGTATGGCTCAAGGAGATTTGTTCCAGCTAATATTTAAGATGGATATCGCGTAAATGAACACCCTTAGCTTTGATAGCAAAATGCAAAAATATTTCAGACGATATGGCGGCTATTTCAAATGTTGACTTTCAGTTGAGCGGAGGTCTTTGGCTTACTAGCGTATACCTTGGATTTTAAATAATGTCACAAATAAACAAGGGGGCTCCGCCCCCTGCTCGCTTCGCTCGCCTACCCCCGGTGCGGCTACAGTCGAGCACGCTCGACAGTAGGATACCCTGAGCCCATGTACTCTTTTATAAAAGTTGATTGTTGCCCATTTTCAATGGGCTCAGGGTATCAAAAATTACACACGCGAAACTATGAACAACTTTCGGTTTTCTAAAGTCACTGTGCTTATCACTGCAGACTACGTTATTCCTGCCTCACTTAACTAATACATCACTGATTATGATTATGACCGATTTATATTTATCAATTTCTAATTAATTTTAAATAAGTTTAATATAATAAACTTTAATATAATAAACTTGTTTAAAATTAATTAGAAATTGATAAATTGGTAAATCGCAAGTCGTAATCTTAATCGCTTGCAATCGATGTAGCGTGTGTCAAGAGTAGCCACAAACTACAACTTTGCTCAGCCTGCAATCTGGCAGCACCCATTTTCCTCTCTCACTCTCTCCCACTTACGCAACAAATTCAAGCCTGTCAAAGGCTGCTGCAGTGCGCGAAATTTGAAATAAAAGGCAATGTCTAATTTTATGAGATTCTTAAAGCGGAAAATGCTAAGTTTTTTTTACAGCGATAATAAGCAGATACTTATTATATATATGTGTATGAATCGAAAATATTAATAATTAAAATTATTATTTTGCAGCTTTCAGTGCTCGGCAAAGATGCAAGAGTAGTGCTGCAAAATGATCGCTATTTCTCTCATGCAATTTCATACATAGCTATCAGCTTCTGCTGATTTTTGCCATGCAAAACTACATATTTATATATTAACACAATTATATTTTAATCAAATTGTATATTTGTATATACATAAATTATACATTAACATTTTCATTACATGATATCGATAATATTTTTGCTTATCGCTTAATTCTTATTTGGTACCAAAAAAAAATTGGTACTAATTCGTTCTGTCTTTGTGCGCGCCTTGCATACAAACGTGAACATGCTGTCTCGCTCGCACGTTTGATTTGCCATGCAAATGTAATTATAAATAACTTCTTTATTTATGGGTCAATCGCTTTGAAATTTTCAGGGTCGTTTAATACGCATACTTCTCAACTGATTGTTCAGTTAGGGAGTGCTATGTCAAAAATTGCGCCTGTAAATCGTTTTGTGCAATTTGTGGGCGAAGGGGGCGTGGCACCTAAAATTGGAAACAAACTTGACCTGCGTATGGTATCCAGGAACCCACATAACAAATTTAAAGTCTCTAGGTCATATAGTACTTGAAATCGAAGCCCAAAAGAAAATTGGTACTATTTCTTACTGTGTTTGTGCGCGCCTTGCATACAAACGTGAACATGCTGTCTCGCTCGCACGTTTGATTTGCCATCCAAATGTAATTATTCAACTAAATCTAAATTCCGAAATAACTTCTATTTATGGGTCAATCGCTTTGAAATTTTCAGGTCGTTTAATACGCATACTTCTCAACTGATTGTTCAGTTAGGAGTGCTATGTCAAAATTGCGCCTGTAAATCGTTTTTTTCAATTTGTGGGCGAAGGGGCGTGGCATCAAAAATTGGAAACAAACTTGACCTGCGTATGGTATTCACAAACCTGCATTCCAAATTTGAAGTCTCTAGCACTTACAGTATCTGAGATTAACGCGTTCAAACAGACGGACAGAAGGACAGACAGACGGACAGGGCTAGATCGACTCGGCTGTTGATCCTGATCAAGAATATATATACTTTATGGGGTCTGCCACCCCTCCTTCTGCCTGTTACATACATTCTGCCAAACACATTATACCCTTTTTTGCCCATTTTCAATGGGCTCAGGGTATAAAAAGTGGTAACGTCAAATCTGGTAATTTCGGTGGCCAGTCAAAATCACCACTTTTCGATATCAACCGCCCGGGGAACAATGGTTTCAATAAAATAATTGGTTCTTTAGCTGAATGGTATGTCCTGTTAATCCAAGAAGTTATGCGTGTCATTATAGCTATGACTTATGCGTCGGAGAGTGGCGATAACTGGGTGTCGTCGCATGTTGAGATATAGATAAAAAAATATGTCTATATTGTTGTTATTTGTTTTTATAAGGGACTGTGCCTTCGTGTCGACATAACGGTAGTTTCCTAAGCAAACAGCAAAAGAACAAAACAGTCGCAACTGCGACTTGCAGAAGTCGAACTGTTGCTGCTGCTGCGACTTACGCTTTTGAACAAAAGCAGCAGCAAAGCCAAATGAGAACTTTTGAAGCAAAATTTTTTATTATTGAAATATTTGGTAAATAGACGTTTTAAATGAGCTTTAGGTATTTTCATTTTATTTAAAAATCAATTTTATTTTATTCAATAATTTTGATATTTATAGTAATAGTTGCAAAATTATGTGCAACGGAATACATTTTAGCTGCAGTAAACGCAAATGATATATAGTGTTGGCGTATTTTTCTTTCTTTTAAGAACTATGGGTCGTTATTTCTAACATTGGAGTTATTCAGCATGTTTTTTAATCAGTTATCCCCCGTTACTCCTGATGGATCAGCAATCAGTACCTGCTAAATAATTTGATACCTTCTTGTTCAAATAAGCCTAATACATTTTTTTACCGTTTGTATACTCAAACTTCTAAAAATAAATTTTAAATTTTTTGTTGGAAATTTCCTGCATTAAGTAATGAGTAGAAACAAATTTATGTGAGTTAGATTATTAACGCGAAAGTTTATTAAGGATGAAAATATAATGAAAATTTAAAAATTGGTAAATTAAATTAACTGCGTCGTATTTCTTGCTGTCTGCTGCGTATTTCTGCGTATTTCTCTTCATCTTCTCTTGGCGTCGGCTTGGCAATTGTTGCTCTATCCTCTTTTTTTGTCGATAATTCATTATTCGCCACAGCTTCATAAAGTCACAACTTGTGGATGTGTTGATCGGACCCTTTACATCAGCTGCCTTTCTTACGTCATAACAGCCCTTTCTCTGTACATTTGTCACCTCATACGATCCTAAATATTCGCTGGAAAGCTTCTTTCCTGCCATGAATTGCGTGCGGCGTATGGCGACTACATCTCCTCATCTGTTTGCCTCATTTGCTGCCGTTCGTTTTCAAAATTTGCATAAATTGCTTCTTCCAGAATCTTCTTTAAGCGATCAGTGGGCTTATTGTTCATCTTCACACCAAACATTAGTTCAAAGGCGATTTTTTTGTCGGCGAGTGTACATGTGAATTTACAGCTCTCTGCACCTCTGGTACTACCTTGAACCACCTGGATGTGTCATCAGCCGAAATCTTTCAGATGGTCGAAAGGATTGTGTGATTTACTCTCTCTATCTGACCGTTTCCTCGAGGTACTCCTGTTGTGCTCCATATGTGTTCAATACCCTTCTCCTGAACATACTCTGCCAATAAATTGGCTGTGAAAGCAGAACCTCAATCAGAGACTATCCGTACTGGGTTTCCGAAAACTTCTGACAAGGTCTCGATCGTCTTCAGCGTCTCTTTGCAACTTGTTGACTTTGTATGGAAAAGCCATATAAACTTTGAAAATGCGTCCACAATCGCAAATATATATTAATATACTGTTTTGCAGTCGCCTCCATAGTGTGGTGTATCTCCTTTATCAATGCAATTAAGGAACCCTTCCTCCTTGCCCAGCTTTTTGTTGAAAAGTGTGCATTTAACGCAGTTCTTCACAAGCTGCTGCACCATTTGTTGTAGATGATGAATCCAATAAGATTTCTGAACAGCGTGTATAGTTTTTTTGAACACTAAAGTGCCCGTTGTGAGCATCTGCTCACTTATTTCCACCTCTTATTTTGTATCCCTCATAGGGAAGACTTGCTAAAATCTCCACCACTGATTTAAGTATCTCGTCTTTAGCTTGAGCATTCTTGATGCGTGCTGTTATCTCCAACGATGCCAGCATTACCCGACTCGGACAGCGACTCAGACAATCAACAGGCTTAAGCCTTTCGCCAGGTCGATGTTCAACTTCGAACTCGAAATCCTGCAAGTAAATTATCCATTGAGTAACTGCTTTTGAAACATCCGTCTTGTTCAGCGCTTGTTTAAAAGCGGTGCAATCTGTGAACAGCTTAAATGGCGATCCCAACAAATAATGTCTAAATCTCGTCACCGATAGAAATGTTGCCTTTGCTTCCAGGATGCAGCTATGTTGACGTGACTTAGCTTCTGAGGTCTTCTTGCTCCAAAACTGTACAGGATGGAGTTTGCCTTCTAACCACTGCAAAAGCGCCGCTGCAAATCAGTCTTTCGATGCATCCGTATGCAACTCTTAAGCACTAGCTCTTTTGTTAACGCATCCTTCAAAAACTGAAATGCTTTCATCTGAGGTTCAGCCATTTGAAACACAGCATCTTTTCGCAGCAAATCCGTTAAGGGACGAGAAATCTGAGAACAATTCAGCACGAATTTTCTGAAAAATCTTGTTAATCCCAAAAATGCTTGAATTGCTCTGACGTTCTTCGGTACTGCAAATCTGCTGACTGCTGCCGTCTTCAGGCCAAACGCTTCCATTCTCTGTGTAGTGACCCAAGAAGTAAATCTTTGTCTTCAAAAAATTACATTTTTGCCACTTAATTTTTTTTAAGCCAAATGCTCCGTCTTTTTTAAAAAAATGTGCCATCTTCTCTAGACATGTCTCTGCAGTCTCAGCGTGAATAATTATGTCATCCATATACAAATCAAGTACATCCTTGTTAATCAGCTCTTGAAATACAAAATTTACATATCGAATGAAAACTGCCGGGAAATTTCGAAATCCAAACGGGATTTGACTAAATTCAAGTCCTGACTTGGTGATAAACGCTGTGTATTTCTTACTGCTCATCTCTATGAAAACATGGTAAAATCGGTTTTCCAAATCCATCACGGTGAAATACTTCGCTGTCTGCAGCGAAGTCATCGATGACAGGAACTGGAAAACAGACCTTCAACATCATGGAATTCAGTTTCCTGAAGTCTACGCAGATTCGACGAGAACCATCCTTTTTGTTTACCAGCAGCAGACGACTAGCAAAGTTCGATGACGACTGCCGAGTGATTCCAGCTGCGATTATCGAGTACTTCAACTCGATCATTTTGTTTACGATCTATCAAGTTGATTAAATCGATTTCCATGAAAACATCGACAACTCACAAGAGTTTGTTTATCGTAGTTTATTTGCAGAACTATATAATCTACAATCGAAACTTTTCTTGAAATTAAGCACTTATCGAGAAGTTATGTGAATTTAAGCGCGCGGTAAAGGTCTGATATCGGGGGCCTCCCCAAAAAAAAAACAAAATTTAAATACAAAAAGATGGCGATTTATTAGGAATTTAGCCATCAAAATTAATTTTAAGACTAAACTAGTCTATTAAAAAAACTTTAATTTTATAAAAATCTTTGAAGTTTCTGACATTGCAAATTGTTTTTTATTTTTGGCAACAACTCGATATAAAACTTGATATATCGTAATTTTTTGCCAATATATCGACAACTCAATGATTTTTTGGGGCGATTTTATATTTTGATATTCAACTCGATCTGAAATTTGGATTTACACCACTAGATATCAGCATTTGAGGAGACCACATTGTACATACTTATCTTATTTGGTTCCTCACAAGTCTTCTTCCCCTTGCGGGAATGAAAATTCGTATCCATCTGCTGACGACGAAAAATTATATTTTGAGATCAAGTCAAGTCCCAGGAGCGCGTCGTACTCCATGTCTTCATCCGAAACAACAACAAATTTATGTTCGGCCAGCTCTTCATCGACTGCACCATCGACTTTAAAAAATCCAACTGAACATGTAATCTTGTTGCCTAGTCTACGTAGCTTTGAAGCACAGCTCTCTAAGTTGACGTCAGGAACAGTGTTATAAATACATTTTTAGACCCCGTACTTAAAAAAAGTACAGGGGTCTATTGGGTTTGTTTTACCGAATATGTGCGTAACAGGTAGAAGGAGGCGTGGCAGACCCTATAAAGTATATATATTCTTGATCAGCATCAATAGTCGAGTCGATATAGCAATGTCCGTCTGTCTGTCTGTCTGTCTGTCCGTCTGTCTGTCTGTCTGTCTGTATGAACACCTAGATCTCGGAGACTATAAGAGCTAGAGACACCAAACTTGGTATGTAGGTTCCTCTATACTGTAGGCAGATCAAGTTTGTTTCAAAAATCAGCCACGCCCCCTTAACCGCCTGCAAATCGACATTGAAAATTTCATATCCAAATTATAAGAGCATTTTGAAAGCCAGAAAGTCCAGATTTTGCACAGATGAAAATATAATTGTCCTAAATTTTTGCTGAAAATTTCATTCTGATCGCACAGTAAATAGCGAAGATATTCAAATAATAAATTTTGCTGTTAAATTCATTGATGGCGCGTTGGCAGTAATTAAAACTTGAATATCTTGATAAAACAAAAAATTTATATTAACATATTATATAAAAAATTGGCGTCCATTCAGACGTGAGCTTCGGTGGCGCAGTGTACTGAGTCGCGGAGTCGGACAGTGCTCGTGGGTTCGAGTCCTGCCGTGGGCGAAAGATTTTTAATTTATTTATGTTCGAATTCAATTTCATTTTATATTAAAACAAACTCAGTGCTTATTTAAAATGTAATATTAACATTAAATGTTAAAATATAAATTATTTCTTTTACTTTTTAATTGAGCACTAAAACAAGCAATAAGGCCATTTAGGAGGATAAAGACATAAGTGCGAGAGTGGCTCAACACTTTGAGCCTTTGTCTTTTTGTGTTTATATAAACGTTAAGTTAAAATTCTATGTTAATTTCATGTTTATTATAAATTTACTGTGTAAATTTATGTTTTTAGTAAATTTGTCTTTTTTTGGTTTTCAATTATTTTACTATTTGATTTAACATTTAGCATGTTTAACATGCAGTTTTAATTTATTCTCTGTTAAGGTTTCACTTATGCTTAACATAGCCAAATATGCATAAACGCATGTTTATATATATGAATGCTTAGCTATAAACTTCTTTTGTTTTGGCGCGTGCCAACATATGTATGTATGTGTGCACTTAACAGATCTTTGAATTGCACATATGGATGTCCTGCTCTTCCTAATGATTAATGCATATGTATGTATATTTGACTTTAAACTGACTCTTTTTCAACTCTTTTGTGCGCGCTGTGTACAAGTGATTTTGAAATTTGATTTTGTTGTGCTACCAAGTGTTCCATTTTAAGATAATTATCACACTAAGCAAATTCGAGCGGCGACAAATTTAATATATAAGAGTTTATGGTAATCTTAAATATTATTTAGTTTTTAGAAGTGACTGATTTTGGATAGTAAGTACGGGGTCTCCGACAGTCGAGTATGCTCGACTGTAGCACCGGCCGACTAGTTTTAAGATGGATACGTCAGCTCCAGTATCCACTAGACAGTTTATTTCCTAATCAATTTCTTCAAAGCAATGATTCCTTTTATTATTGGTTTCATTCGGCTTCTTTTGATTTTGAACAAACGGCTATGAGCTTATTTCAGCATTTTGCTCGAAGATTTTATACTGCTTTTGCAGCTCTCTGAATGACTTACAGCTATAAAGCGTATATTTAAAATCGCTCTTTAACTGTAGACCATCCACGATGTAGCGAATATACGATTGTGCATCGACTTTTCCAACTGCTTCAATTTTTCTCGTTAGCAGAAAATACTCGTGAAATGATTCCTGCTTCTGCTTTCTACGATTACGAAGATCTGCATGCACATCCGCGCTGCTGAATTTGCGGCTTAACTCGTCTTCCAACAGCATCCTTAGCTCAGAGTACTGATAGACGCACGTAGACTCCAAAAATAACTTTGCTGTTTTGGTCATTTTGCCACGAGCTTGCACGTACATTTGTTTGATATTCAGACCGTAAGCCTCAGCGTTCAACTCAAAGTTATCAAACCATTTCTTGATTTTGCAATTTTTCCTCTCCTGCTCTTCAGCTCCCATTTTTAAAGCAAGCAGCTGAACAAGTTCCTGCAGCGCTTTTGTAGTTTCTGCGATCGACGTGCTTTCATTCCTCGTTTGCATTGACAGTTCCGATTTCCAATTTTCGATTTTTCCGATTTTCCAGCTGTGGTATTTCTCGGTTTTGCAATTTCTTCCAGCTTCAATGTGTCATCCTTGCCTATGTCCATTTTCTGACCTCACGCTTGTCTTGCTGCCGCTCTAGTGTAGTGTGCTCTCGGCTGTATTTCTTTGATTTGTATTCTTTGATATTTGATCAGGCTGTAACAAGTAGTCCCAAATACACAATTTGTGAGTTTGGTTGAGATACCTAAAGAAACAAAAAAGTTTTTCATACTAAAGACTAATTTATCAGGATCTAAGTATAGAAAAGTATAGTATACAATATATGTTTGGTTGAAATAATTTTAAATCTAACAAAGCTTTTCATACTAAAAAAGTTTGTCGAAGTGTGAACTCTAACCCCGAATTTGACTTCCTTGCAATTAAAATTTTGCCAAACACCGTCTTATAAAAAAAATGGTCTCAACTATGTTGTGTACAAATTTCAGCCTCATAGGTCTTATGGTTTGGGCTGTGCAAGATAAGTCAGTCAGTCAGTGATTAAGTCAGGACTATAGGTGGACACGGACCATGACGGTCCTTGCTGCCCATGGCTCATATCGGGCCGGGCCGGGCTCGTGCCTAACTTTGAGGCACGAAACACATCTAAAGCTAACGATCTACAATCAAATTATTAAAAATAAAATCTTTTCGCCTTATGATATTATGCGATGTTTATAACTTCAGAATATTAATTTGGAAAATGTTGTACTTTGCCCTACCTAAAAAAAATTTCATCAATTATAAATAAAACAAAAACAGTTTTGAGCAATTCCGTGCCGTTTGGTCGGCAACGCCAAATTCATCTTTCGTTTTTTCACCTTCCTACATACGAATTTATCTAAGAATTCGTCGAACGATTACAACACAACTTCATTCAGAGTCATACAAATAATCCCTCTGTTCATCACCAGCTGCAGGATGATATAAATTCTTTGAGTATCTGGTGCTCAGCTAATTATCTGTTCCTTAACCACTCCATGGCATTTGTCAAAAATTTTCAATATTTAGGTTTCATGCTATATAAAAATATTAAACAATTTTATTTCACACTAAAACTTTATGAAGGCAATTCTAGGTAAGTTAAGATCTAAATGGCATTTGACATCGATACAACACAACCTGTAACTTACAAGTCGACCTCGGACCCCGACGGTCGTTTACTCCTGTAGGCTTCTTCTTCTCAATATTCCATCTTAATTAATCGTAGAAAAAATCTTGGTGTTGTGTTCCTTAACAAATTGACTATTGGGGAGATTTATTCTAGTTTCCTATTGAGACTCCCACAATTTTTCGTTCCCCTGTAGGTCTACCAGAAATTATCAGCTCTTATTCTTACCGACATGCACATTGTTTATGCTTTGCTCAACTCATTTTGTATTTTATGCCCTAAATATAATAGCCTTTTTCACGTTACTTCACAAAACCCCCTCACTCACTTGAAACGCTCAAGGTAACTTCAGATATGCAAAATATTTAACACAATCAGGCCTGTTCCGGTTTTCACCTCCGATTTGATCGGATTTAAAAAAATTTAATTTTTTACGTTGCATTTGGGCTAAACATTTTAAAATTTTATTTTATCACTTTATTGGACTTAAATTCACCAATTAAAAGTGAATTCAATACGCAAAATATTTCAATGGGAAAGTTGGCAATGCTGATTTTGTACAAAATCGGATAGCGTGCCAAACAGTTCTTGAAGTGTTCACAATTTGCTACAAATTTATTTTTGTAAAAAAATGACAACTTAACGTCTACTTTTCTCAATGCTTTGCATTATGCATTGTCATCGTTGAATGATGGAGTCGGCAAACAATAAAATTTATTATATTGTAAGTATTGCTGCTGCATCAATATATGCACTTTATGCTGTCAAGGAGATAAGAGAAATAAATAGAAAGTCGATAAAATTAAATAATTCCTGACATGGAAATTCTATTCGATGAAATATTTAGTGATGTAAATAAACATCGAAATATCGACAACTCGATTTTGGCGGAAGCGATTACACTAGGCAACAGCCAAAAAATTACAAGAACCAAACCTACTTTTTTGGATAGATTGGGGGCCCCAAACGACGAAAACATTTTATTTTTTTATGGTGAGATTTTTTTTTTTTTTTTTTTAGAATTTTTTAAAAATCTCGCTTTTTTCTTATTACTTTTTTTTTAGAGGTGCGCCCACATTTGTCATCATTACTCGAGAATGCCAAAACTGACATTCCAAAGCTTTACTTTTTCTTAAAGCTAATGAATATATCTACAGTTCATTAATACAAAGTTTAAGATTAAAACCAGTATTTAAAGAGATATCAATTCTTTAATTAGGAAAATGATGATATATTTTTTTAGCCTTTTTCTTAGTTTTTTTATTTAAAATTCCAGGAAAAGTCGAAAAAAGTGTATTACATCTTATTTTCAATTTTACTTGCATAGATGCATTAACTACGCGTCGTTTAAGATGTAAAATCTATAAAGAAACGGCGGTGTAATATTATTTTGTGTCCAGACATGCTTTTGTCGACTTTGATTACTTAATTATGGAGCGGCACGATCTTTAGTATGAAAATTTTTTATGGTTTGTGAGATATCTTATCCAAACTCACAGAATTTGAATTTGCTATTGTCTTACACATTACGATCAAAGTTGGCTCAAATCGGTTAACTATATCATATAGTTACCATAGGAATTTTAACTAAACTGACAGAATATGCATTTAAGAAGGTTATTTGAACTATTAAATTTGTTTCTATTAATATAGCTATATAAATTACCCATCGTTAAGTATGTTTACCGTTAAAATCTATGAAAAGACAGGTAAGTTATTAGCAAAAAAAAAAATGATAAAACAAGTTTTTCGCAAAGGTTGATTTTTGACTGATCGGTCCCATGGCAGCCATATGTTATAGTGGTCCGATTCCAAATCAAATTTGGACTGGTTGTATAAGACAATACGAGATTCTTAATTTGTAAGTTTGGTACAGATAACTTTAAAAATAAAAAAGTTTTTCGTATTCGTTGCTTATCGACCGTTCGAATCGATCGTTCCTATGGCAGCTATATGATATAGTGCTCTGATTTCAACAAAATTTGATAAGGATGTGAAAAGCAACTAAATATAACCAATTCATGAGTTTGATTGAGATATCTCCAAAAACAAAAAAGTTTTTTGTACTAAAACTTGATTTTGGACCCATCGGTCCTATGGCAGCTATATGATATAGTGGACCGATCTGAAGCAATTTCGGTAAGGATGCATAAGACCAACTTATATGCATATTCTATCAGTTAAGTTAAGATATCTTAAAAAACAAAAAATGATGATGACAAATGTGGGCGCACCTCTAAAAAAAAGTAGTAAAAAAAGCCAGAATTTTTCGACTTTTCCTCGAATTTTAAAGTAAAAAAAGCTAAAAAATATATATTCATTTTCTTAATTCAAGAATTGATATCTCTTAAACTGCTGGTTTAAATCTTGAACTTTATATTAATGAGATATAGATATATTCATTAGCTTTCAGAAAAAGCTTTGGAAAATCGCTTTTGACATTCTCGAATAATGATGACAAATGTGGGCGCACCTCTGAAAAAAAGTATTAAAAAAATTTTATCAAATTCTTCACCACAGAAAAAAAAATAAGTTTTTCGTCGTTTGTGGCCCCATGTCTATCAAAAAAAGTGGGTTTGGTTCTTGTAATAGCCAAAAAGTTTAAATTTGTTGCCTAGTGTTATTGAGTAATTAGTCGTTAAATTTTTTGATGAGCGACAGTAATAAATGACCTACAAAAATGTTAAAGCTAAAGTTAAATAAGATTTGTGCTATAAGTATGCGCGTATATTGTGATTACAAATGCGTTTTCAAATTAAAGAACTCTTGAGAAAACTCGATATTTGCAACTCGATCTATAATTTTCGAATGTATCGACAACTCGGTACTTTATTTGGTCGATATTCTATTCTAATATAAAATTCATTCCAAAGTTTGGACTTACATCACAAGAAATATCTCTATGAACAAAATAGTTTTTTGTACTAAAACTATATTTTCGACAAAGCGTTCCAATTTCAGCTTTATGATGTCGACCAAAATCCACTTTATGTGCAATTTTGTTCTAAAACTCCAAACGTAAAATATTTCAGCAAAAATCTGTATAAATACGCCAGAATTTGACTGTCAATTTTACCGTACGTGAAAGTGTTTTTTCAAATCGTATGTCCCATACAAAAATTACAGAAAATTTATTTTTTAGTCAAAATGTGAATGTGAGCTTTATCTACTCATTTTGTCTATCATTTTTATTTAATTTGCATCAAGTTCTATTTCTTTTTTTCATCACGTAACGAATGTATATAATTAATTAATACCGATATTAAAATGTCAAAAATATTTTCCACCTTAGCCCCACCAAATAGATTGAAGAAAATTTTGAGCATGCTGTGTACTTATCAATTTATCTGCCGTGTGACCAAATCAGTGTTGGTAAACGGACAATAGTAGTGACAAATTGCACAAAACAAATTTCGAAGATTTTTAAAAACTAAACTAAGTGAGTCCCCAATCTAATTTTCACCCTTATTGGGGTTTTTATACCCTGTGCCCATTAAAAATGGGCAAAAACGAGTATAATGTGTTTGGCAGAATGTATGTAACAGGCAGAAGGAGGCGTGGTAGACCCCATAAAGTATATATATTCTTGATCAGGATCAACAGCCGAGTCGATCTAGCCCTGTCTGTCCGTCCGTCCGTCTGTTTGAACGCGTCGATCTCAGAGACTATAAAAGCTAGAAACTTCAAATTTGGTATGCAGGTTCCTGGATACCATACGCAGGTCAAGTTTGTTTCCAATTTTGAGTGCCACGCCCACTTCGCCTACAAATCGCACGAAATGATTAACAGGCGCAAATTTTAAGGTAGCACTCCCTAACTGAACTGAACCTATTAAACGACCCTGAAATATTTCAGAGCGATTGACCTATAAATAGAGAAGATATTTCGGAGTAACGTTTAATTCAATAATTAAATTTGCATGGCAAATTGAACGTGCGAGCGAGACAGCATATATACGTTTATATGCAAGGCTCTCGCAAAGTAAGCGCACAAAGAGAGTACGAACTAGTACCCATATTTTTGGGTACCTAGCTAAAATTCGATCGATAAACAAAAGTATTATCGATATCATGTAATGAAAATGTTGATGTACGAGTATAATTTATGTACATTCAAATATACAATAAGATTGAAATATAATTGTGTTAACATATAATCCCACAAAAAAAACCTCTACACGAGGTAAAAGTCTAGTGACAAAAGCAATATAAAAATTTTAAATAAAAATATAAATAAAGAAAAAAAAACGAAAATTGGCATTGTTCACTGTGCGCAAAAAGGGTTAGCTTTGCCAATTTTCGTTTTTGGTTTTTATTAATTTATATTTTAATTTTTATATTAAACTGAATTTTGTTCGTCACAAAATTGGATATCAGAAATTTTGGGTCTAGAAATTACTTTTGTCAATAGACTTTTACCTCGTGTAGATGTTATTTTTGTGGGATATCAGAAATTTTTGCAATTGATTTTTCTTTTGACATTGTAACTTTATCATTAATGCAGACAAATAGTAAAATATAAATAAATTTAGTTGTTGAATGTATTGCATATTTAAAAAAAAAATTTTTATTTATAAAGAAAACTAGGGGGCTCCGCCCACTGCTCGCTTGGTTCGCGTTGCTACAGTCTAAAAAAATTTGTAATACTCAGACTTGGATTTCGCCCGATCGATCCTATGACAGCTATATGATATGGTGGTTCGATTAGAACCAACTTTGGTCAGGATCTATAAGTCTTTCTTCAATGCATATTCTATTAGTTTGGTTACGATATCTCGTAAAACAAAAAAGTTTTTCATACTAAGACTTAATATTGGACCGATCGGTCCCATGACAACTATATGATATAGTGGTCCGATTTGAACCAACTTTGGTCAGGATATATAAAACCAAGTTAGGTGCATATTGTATCAGTTTGGTTGAGATATCTCATAAAACCATAAGTTTTTTGTACTAAAACGTGATTTTTGACCGATAGAAAAATGTATTTATTCACTTAACAGGTAATATCTTCCAAACCCCTCAAAAAACGCGAAATTATACGTATTACAACATATTAAAATTTAACAGAAATCGTTAGAGCCGTTTTGTCAGAAATCGCCAAAATGTAAGCTAAAAAACTTTATATCCCCTGTAAAATGCTACCTGAGTACTTTGGAAAAAAAGTTTAAGGGTACGCCTAAAAGCCCCCAAACACACCTTTCCGATATAGAACATATATGTAGCTTCTATGGAAACGGTTGAGGTTTCAAATTTTGCGGGACTTAGCGTTTTCCCGCTAAAATAGCGATTTTATCAAAATGTCGTAGAACAAACATTTCTAGCTTTTCGAAATGGAATAAATCACCACCATTACATCTAAGCTTTTTTAGCGCTTTGATGCAAACAGACAAACAAACTGACTTTTCATTTCATTTTGAGAAGTCCACTTAAAATTTCAAATGTATTTATCTTTTGAAACAGTTTGGGTGATAAAGGTATCATTCGACGCGTATTTTTAATTAGAATTAAAAAGAAATAATAATTTTACCAAAGGGCCCCAACATCCCCATTAGCTGCAATCGTTGAATTTTTTCCCCTCCCACTTACACCTCCGTATCTCTTGACCAAGGTGAGTTAGAAAAAGTTTAAGTATGCCATTTTGTAATTTATGACTAAACCTTTCGATCGGTATATAACTCGATCTGATCGGAAAGTCATAGCAAATTTTCCAAATTAGCTGTATATATTGCTAGTCGCCTTTCGCACCCTTTGTGCTAGCGCGAACTGACGTCTGCAGTGATTTTTTTTTTTTTTCATGGCAAAATTCCATATGACGTCACACTTTGCAATAAAGTCATACAGAAGCTGATTTCTATGCATGAAATTGCATGAGAGGACAAGCGATCATTTTGCAGCACTACTTTTGCATCGTTGCCGAGCACTGAAAGCTGCAAAGTAATAAGTTTAATTATTAATATTTCCGATTCTTCACACATGTATTCAATGAGTATTATCATTGTAGAAAAAAACTTAAAAATCTCACAAAATTCGCCATTGTCTTTTATTTCTAATTTCGCGCGCAGTGCAGCAGCCTTTGGCAGACTCAAATTTGTTGCATGAGAGAGAGAGAAAGAGTGAGTGAGGAAAATGGGTGCTGCCAGAATGCAGTCTGAGCAAAGTTGTAGTTTGTAGATATCTTAACCAAACTGTTAGAATATGCATTTAAGTTGGTTTTGTACAGTCTGACCAAATTTGGTTTAATTCGGCTTCATATATCATATAGCTGCCGTAGGAAAATTGGTCGAAAATCAACCTCAGTACAGAGTACCCTGGGCACAGGGTATCCTACTGTCCCACTATTTTTTTTTTTTTTTTTTTGAGATCAGACCGACAAAGACATTTACCTTCCTTCTTATTATTTTATTTTATCTCATCATATATGTAATAATATTTAATACTAAGGGGCTCCGCCCCCTGTTCGCTTCGCTGACCAACCTCCGGTTCGATTCGCTCGCGGAATTGAATCATGAAAAGAGGAGCACTTCTTATATTTTTTTGAGTAAACTTTTTTTATCACGAAAATAAATTACTCGACAATTTAAATACTTCGGACACTTGTTAATTCGGACAACCTAATAATTCGACACTCAATTTTGTTCTATGAAATATTCTGTAACCCGGGCAAAACACAAATTTGTTGTTTTTGAAATCCTTTCACATTAACGGTTTTGTAAGAACAGTGCAATGGAATGCATTTTAACAGCAGTGAACGCTGATTATTTAGTCTTGGCATATATTTACACTTTCGAGAACATTAGGGTCATTCGACAAGGTTTTTAATCAGTTACCACTTCTTTACTCGTGGTGGTTCAGTAATCAGTACCTGCTCAATGATGTGATACCATCTTATACAAATCAGCCTACTACGTTTTTTTCCCGTTCGTACAAAATAATAATTATCAGTTAGCATACTATTTGACTTAAATTTTACATATTTTGTTGTTGAAAATTTCCTGCTGAATGCATAAAGAAGTTACAAATTTATATTATATAACATTTTTTTGTAAAAAAAAGGGAAAAATTAAATTCAAGCTTACCGCTGTCTTAAATGTTTGCCTGCAATTGAAATATGTGAAAAGGAGGAAAGTTGCCAGATTTGGCGGAAAAAATACCTATTTGGCGGAAAAAGGTATATTTTGCTAGAAAAAGGCTAGATTTGGGGGGAAAATTCAAGACTTTGAATGCAAAAGCTTATCTGTGAGTTTGGTTAGATTTCGCAAAAATCAAAAAGTATTTCATTCTTAAGGTTAATTTGCATCTGATGGCAGCTGTCATAGGAACAATGAGGTTTAAATTAACCTTAAGCATGAAAAACTTTTTTGTGTCTTAAGATATCTCAACCAAACTCACAGGTTGTATATTTGGGACACCCTGCCCAAATTTGTTTAAAATCGGGTTACTATATCATATAGCGGTCATAAGAACAATCGGGTTCAAATTAACCTTTAGTATGAAAAACTTTTTTGATTTTTGCGAAATCTTAACCAAACTCACAAATTAGCTTTTCCATTCCAAAGTCTCGAGTTTTCCCATTAAATCTAGCCTTTCCACGCCAAGTGAGGATTTTTTCCCGCTAAATCGGGCGATTTTCCCACAAAATCTGTCGTTTTACCGCAAAACTTGATTTTATCACAAAGTTCAATTGTAGGCACACATTTAAAACCGCGGGCAGCGTGAATTTAATTTGTTCGCTTGTTTGTTATGTACTTGTTTTTATCGTTTGTGTCAGCTAGATGTTTTTGTTTGTTGTGTTTATTATTATCGGCTTAGTCGATATGTTTTGTTATTTATTTAAATTGTATAGTTAAAGCATGTGCAAGGGGGTGGTCACCGTATCTTTTAGATCAGGTAGGGAGCCAAATTTTTTTTTGGGTTTGAAAGAGGATCCCTGGGTCCGGAACCGGGATCCTGGTTGGACGAGAGGTGGATTAGTTTATTTAATATGAATGCTTGTTCGTTTACTTACCGTTTTGTTGTTTATTGCAGGTTTTGTTGTCGTCTGTTGTTGATTTCTGTAGTCTTTTGTTGTAGTGTTGTAAAGTTTGGTATGTATCGATGGTGTAATCGATTGTTTAGACTGCGGGCCAGGGATGGGACTCTACCCTGAGAACCGATGAGCCAGCCGGCGCGGCCCACCGAGAAAAAAGCAGTTCATAACATGTTTTTACAAAAAAATGCTATATATTATACATTTGTTACTACTTCATTAATTCAGCAAGAAATTTCCAAAAACAAAAAATATAATAACTGTGAATAATTATTGAGGTAGGCTGACTTGTTGAGAAGATATCATATCATTGAGCAGGTACTGATTACTAATCTAACACGATTAAGAAAAAGGTAACTGATTAAAAAATCCTGCCGAATGACCCAAATGTTCTCAAAAAGGTGATAAAAATATGCCCAGATATATAATTTGAGTTAGCTGCTCTTAAAATGCTTTTTATACTTTTATTTTGTACTTACATACGAATCCTTTGATGTGACCGGATTTCAGAAACAAAAAATTTATTCTGTGCCCGGGTTACAGAATATTTCATAACCAAATTATTAGTGACCGATTTAAACAAGTGTTCGAATCATTGATATTGTACAGTAAATTATTTTTTATGCGTAAAAAAATTTATTCAAAAAAATACAAGAAGTGCCCTTCTTTTAAAACGTCGATTCCGTGACCGAAGCGAGCAGGGGAAGGAGCCCTCTAGTATAATATATATTTTATAAAAAATACCCGCCAATTAATTCTTCAATCACCCAAATCCGACAACTGCTCACTGGCAGGGAATTAAGAATGGATAAACCAAAAAATATTTTGTTAACAATTCCTATTTGTCATTTATGTGTATTGTTTTATTTTGTCTAATAATGAAGAAAATTCAGGAAAAATGCTTGTCTTCTGTGGAGTAAAATCCAACTTTCTGCGGTTTTCTGCGATCTATAATGTATGTTAAAATAAAGTAGAACGTGATTATTATTTAATGTTTGTAATGCTATTTAGGGCATTTTCGGTACTTTTAATTTGCAGACAAGCTTGTGTTCTCTCATGCAACGCTGCTGAACGATTAAACGACAATATCCAAATATATATTTGTGTGCCAATTTCCATTTCCTTTCCAAATAGAAATGAAAAGTCTGTTTGTTTGTCTGTTTGAATCAAAGCGCTTAAAAAAAAATTTGATTCGACGATAAAGATTTATTCCTCTTCGAAAATCTTTGCTCTCCGATTTCTTGCAAAAGCGCTAGTAATCAAGTAAAATTTTACAGGTGAAATAAGGTATTTAGGCAACTTATGACGAAATATCTGTAACGATTTTTAATTATTTGTAACACGTAAAGTTTCTGGTTTTTTGGGTTATGATACATAACTTTTGGCTCAGGGGTTTGGTGGTAAATGAATATACCCATTTTACGATCGGTCCAAAATAACGTTTAAATACGAAAATTTTTTTTTGTCAGTCTTATACGTCCGGACCAAATTTGCTTCAAATTGGTTCACTATAGTTGCCATTGGAACGATCGGCCATCAATCATCATCATTATCTATGACAGATTTTATTTTTTTTTTAATTTTTTAAAAATCTGTTTTTTTTTTCTTAATGTTTTTTTAGAGGTGCTCCCACTTTTGTCATCCTTACTTGTTAATGCCAAAACGGATTTTACTTTTTCTAAAAGCTAATGAATATATCTATATTTCATTCATACACAGTCTTAGATTTAAACCAGTAGTTTTAGAGCTATCAATTTTTGAATTAAGAAAATAATGATTTTTTACTTTAAAATTCAAGGAAAACTCGAAAAAAATTAATTAAATTTTCGTTTTTATTTTATTTACATAGCTTTTTTAATTACGCGTTGTTTAAAATATGATTTATAAGAATCTATGGCGAAACGGCGATATAATTTTTCTTTAATCTGTATCGATGTTTTTTCGACTTTTATGCCTTCCTTTTGGAGCAGCATGACCTTTAGTATGAAAATTTGTTGTGTTTTTTGAGATATCTTGAGATATCTCACACAATATCAATTTGTTGTTATTTTACACATCTTGACCATATTTGGCTCAAATCGGATTACTATATCATATAGCTGCCATAGGAGGGATCGATTCAGAATCAGCCTTTGGTATGAAAAACTTATTTGTTTTTATACCCAGAGTCCATTGGAAATGGGCAAAAAAGGGTATAATGTGTTTGGCAGAATGTATGTAACAGGCAGATGGAGGGGTGGCAGACCCCATAAAGTATATATATTCTTGATCAGGATCAACAGCCGAGTCGATCTAGCCATGTCCATCTGTCTGTCCGTCTGTTTGAACGCGTCGATCTCAGATACTATAAGTGCTAGAGACTTCAAATTTGTAATGCAGGTTTGTAAATACCATACGCAGGTCAAGTTTGTTTCCAATTTTTGATGCCACGCCCCCTTCGCCCACAAATTGCACAAAACGATTATTAGGCGCAATTTTTGACGTAGCACTCCCTAACTGAACAATCAGTTGAGAAGTATGCGTATGAAACGACTTTGAAAATTTCAAAGCGATTGACCCATAAATAGAGAAGTTATTTCGGAATTTACATTTAATTCAATAATTACATTTGCATGGCAAATCGAACGTGCGAGCAAGATAGCATGTATACGTTTGTATGCAAGGCGCTCACAAAGACAGTACGAATAAGTTCCCATTTTTTTTTTTGGGTACCAAATAAGAATCAAGCGATAAGCAAAAATATTATCTATATCATGTAATGAAAATGTTAATGTATAATTTATGTATACTCAAATATACAATTTGATTAAAATATAATTGTGTTAATATATAAATATGTATTTTTACATGGCAAAAATCAGCAGAAGCTGATAGCTATGCATGAAATTGCATGAGAGAAAAAGCGATCATTTTGCAGCAGTACATTTGCATCTTTGCCGAGCACTGAAAGCTGCAAAATAATAATTTTAATTATTAATATTTCCGATTCCTTACACATATATATATAATAAGTATCTGCTTATTATCGTTGTAAAAAAAAACTTAGCATTTTCCGCTTTAAGAATCTCATAAAATTAGACATTGCCTTTTATTTCAAATTTCGCGCGCACTGCAGCAGCCTTTGGCAGGCTTGAATTTGTTGCGTAAGAGGGAGAGAGTGAGAAAGGAAAATGGGTGCTGCCAGATTGCAGGCTGAGCAAAGTTGTAGTTTGTGGCTACTCTTGACACACTCTACATCGATTGCAAACGATTTACCAATTTATCAATTTAATTAATTTTAAATAAGTTTAATATAATACCGAGTGATGTATTAGTTCAGTTAGGCATTAATAACGTAGTTTGCAGTGATAAGCACAGTGATTTAAGAAAACCGAAAGTTGTTCATAGTTTCGTGTGTGTAATTTTTATACCCTGAGCCCATTGAAAATGGGCAACAATCAACTTTTATAAGAGTACATGGGCTCAGGGTATCCTACTGTCGAGCGTGCTCGACTGTAGCCGCACCTCACCGCGAGCGAAGCGAACCGGGGGTAGGCTAGCGAAGCAGGTAGGCAGCGAAGCAGGGGGCGGAGCCCCCTTGTTTTAGTTATGTTAACTAAACTGATAGATTTGGTTGAAATAGGACCACTAAATCATGTAGCTGCCATATTTTATTTACATAATTGCATTAATTACCTGTCGTTTGATATATGATTCATTAAAATCTATGGATAGACGGCTAAGTTATTAGCATATAAACGAAAAAAAATTTCACGCAAATTTTCGGCTGATTGGTCCCATGGCAGCTATATGTTATAGTGATCCCATTCCAACAAAATTTGGACAGGTTGTATAAGATGATACGAGGTTTACTATTTGTAAGATTTGTACAGAAAACTTAAAAAATAAAAAAGTTTTATGTACTAAAGGTCGCTATCGGTTCGTATCGATCGTTCCTATGGCAGCTATATGATATAGTGGTACGATTTCTACCGAATTTGGTAAAGGATGTAATGGGCAATTAAAGATACATAATTTATGAGGTTGATTAAGATATCTCAAAAAACAAAAAAGTTTTTCATACTAAAACTTGATTTTAGACCGATCGGTCCTATGGCAACTATATGATATAGTGGACAGCCTTGAACCAAAATTGGTGAAGATGTAAAGGACAATGTAAAATGCACAGCTTGTGAGTTTTGTGGAAATATCTTAAAAAACAAAAAAGTTTTTCATACTAAAGTTGGATTTTCAACTGATCGTTCCTATGGCAGCTAGATTGACATGTCAACCGACTTGAACCAAATTCGGTAGGGATATTTAACACATTACCAGATACACTACCTGCGAGATTGGATGATATATCTTAAGAAACAGCAGAAGTTTTCATACTAAAGGCTGATTCTGAACCACTCTCTCCTATGGCAGTTATTTGATGTAGTAGACCGATTTGAACCAAATATGGTCAAGATGTGTACAATAACAACAATTTTTATATTTTGTGAGATTGAGTAAGATATCTCAAAAATCACAAAAAATTTTCATACTAAAGGTCATGCTGCTCCAAAAGGAAGTCATAAAAATCGAAAAAAACATCGATACAGATTAAATAAATATTATATCGCCATAGAATTTTATAAATCATATCTTAAACAACGCGTTATTAATACAGCTATGTAAATAAAATAGAACCGAAGTTTTAATTAATTTTTTTCGAGTTTTCCTTGAATTTTAAAGTTAAAAAGCTGAAAAAAGCTATGCAAAAGATCATAATTTTCTTAATTCAAAAACTGTTGTCTCTACTACTACTGGTTTAAATTTAAGACTGTGTAAAAATAAATAACAAATATATTCATTAGCTTTTAGAAAAAGTAAAGCTTTTGAAAATCGGTTTTGGCATTAACAACTAAGGATAACAAAAGTGGAAGCACCACTAAAAAAAAAAGTAAGCCGGATTTTTAAAAAAATTCTATAAAAAAAACTCTCCGATAGAAAAAAAAACATGTTTTTCGTTGTTTGTGGCCCCAATTCTATCCAAAAAAGTGGGTTTCGTTCGTTTAATTTTTGGGCTGTTGTCTGGTGTAATTATTCGGTATGTAGAACATTTTGCACAAAGTGCCAAATGTCAGTGCTTTTATTACTAAACTTATACCTCGTATGAAGGTTTATTTTTAATTGTATTTTAAGAATTATAATAGTTATAATCCCGGAAAAAAGATGACAATTTGGTTTTTGTTTAACACAGGTTAATATCACAAGTGTTACGCCTTACAAAGAATTGTCTAAGCTTTGACTTTATTGGCAGCTCAACAGATGAGTCAGCTGATGATATGAACAATGTTCAGGTTCGTATATGTCATAAATGTAATTTGAAAAATATTAAATATTTACCCTATACTCACAGATACCGACAGCTTGGCGTCCTGCTTTTCTTGATTCGAACACATTAAAATTGTTCTTTGATTTATATCAAATATTACCGAATAGTTTAGCGAGTTACTCACTATCGTGCCTGGTGCAAATGACATCTGTACGCAGATCACTATTCAGCAACTCAGAGCGAACAAAATTTCTTACTCATCTGGTTGAAGGTGTAAAAAATATACTCACCAATTTGCATGTAAGTTCAAAATAATTTTAAACAACATAAGCTTAATTAATAATTTAATTTGCGTTTAGGGTCTTAGTGATCCTGATAACTATCATGAGTTCTGCCGTTTGCTTGCGCGGTTGAAGTCTAATTATCAACTGGGTGAACTCATTGCTGTTCCCTGTTATCCAGAAGCTATTGAACTCATTGCTAAATTTACAGTACAATCTCTACATGTGAGTATATTTTGGAAGTGTTTAAAAAACGAAATACAAAATTTATTTCATCCTCAGATGTGGCTCTTCGCTCCAAATAGTGTACACTATTTACTCACCCTTTGGCAGCGTATGGTTGCTTCAGTACCGTACGTTAAATCACCGGACCCGCATTTTCTTGGCACCTATACCCCTGAAGTAGTTAAGGCGTATATTGAGTCGCGTCTAGATGCTGTGCCTTTGATTGTTCGTGATAATATGGAAGATCCTTTGGATGATCTGTGCATGGTGCAGCAACAGCTTGAACAGTTGTCGGTGATCGAACGTTGCGAGTACAATAAAACTTGCAACTTTTTAGTGCAGCATTTTGATCAAAAAGCTCGTGAATACGAAAATCTTGTACAAATGGTAAATGCTAACCCTACAGATATAACTGTGCATGAGTTACAATTAACTTGGTTGGTGTATATAATTGGATCTGCCATTGTCGGCAGACTTTCTGTAACAACCAGCGACGAGCATGACAATATGGATGCAGAGCTAGTTATTCGTGTACTGCAACTAATGAGTTTAACTGACTCACGCTTACCCCAAACTGGCTGTGAGAAGCTAGAATTGGCAATTCTGAGCTTCTTAGACCAGGTTCGTAAGATGCACAGCAGTGACCAGGCACAAAAAGCAACTGTATACAAACGGCTTAGTGAAGTATTTGGATTAAACGACGAACAAATGCTACTAAGTTTTATTAACCGTAAAATGTATGTGTTTTTATCGTAAGTCGATTTTTAAGTCACATGTTCTTGTTTTTGCAGCATAACTAACTTAAAGTTTTGGGGTCGTTCTGAACAAATAATAACAAAAACATTAATGTTATTATCGGACCTCTCTGTGCACTTTAATTCAGTGCGTAAATTGGCACGTCTAGAAGAAGTACAATTCATGTTGACACATCACACAAGCGATCATTTTCCTTTTCTTGGTACTAGTTCTTCACTAAACGAAATGCGTTGCCGCACCATGTTTTACACATCACTGAGTCGCTTATTAATGTTTGACTTGGGAGAGGACGAAGAGCGTTTTTACCATTTTTTAACACCTCTTACAAGTAAGTCGAATTCGAATAAAAATATATAAATATATATTATATACCACTTATTTCAGATCAGTTTGAATCACTGGGAAATGTATTAATGGACACAAAATGTTTTCCTAATGATGAAGTCAAGAAGGCAATTATTGGCTTAGCACGGGACTTGCGTGGTCTTGCATTGCCTCTTAATGCTCGAATTCAATATACCATGCTCTTTGAGTGGCTGTACGTATAAAATAATATATATTTTTGAGTCAATGCGGGTGGCAGTCCGCGCTAGTGACGAAAGCAGCACGATGGGTGCGAAAGGCGACTAGCAATATATACAGCTAATATGGATAATTTGAAATGACTGTCCGATTAGATCGAGTTATATACCGATCGAAAGCTTTAGTCCTAACTAAAAAAATGGCATACTAAAGCTTTTGATAACTCACCTGGGTCATGTGATAAGGTGTAAGTGGGAAGGGAAAAATGGAAATGATTGCAGCGAATAGGGCCGTTGGAGCCTTTTGGTAAAATTTTAAAAATTTCTCATGAAAAATACGCGTAGATTGATACCTCGATCACTCAAGTCCGAACATGTTTGTAGAACATTCCTGAATGCTCTTTAAGATTATGTATGGTGAGCGTGCACAAAATGCTGGTCTCCAAAAAAAATCTTAGCTTAAATCTTAAATTTGCGAAAATTCACGAAATGTGGGTATTCCTGAACGTATGCTGTAAAGTTTCAAATAAATTGTTAAAAGATTTGTTAAAATTTAAAATGTTTTGCATTATATTAAAATATTTTTAAAATACTTAAAATTACGGGAACTAAACCCACTTTTTTGGATAGATTTGGAGCCCCATATGACGAAAAACATTTTTTTTTTTAGAATTATTTAAAAATCTGACTTTTTTTCGTACATTTTTTTTTAGAGGTGCGCACACATTTGTCATTATTGCTCGAGAATGACAAAAACTGATTTTAAAAAGATTTTCTGAAAGCTAATGAATATATCTATAATTCATTAATACACAGTTTAGGATTTAAACCAGTAGTTTAAGAGATATCAATTTTTGAATTAAGAAAATTAAGATTTTTTTAAGCGTTTTTTTTTAGCTTTTTTTACTTTAAAATTCGAGGAAAAGTTGACATTCAATATGTTAAAGTCAATGAAATTCTGCGTTTTTTGAAATATCACACATATCTGTTTCTCTTTCTCAAGATATTAACAAATAAGTGTATATATACATATTACGTTAAATCAAAATATGATAGCAGCAATAACGTGACATAGCAAAAAACCTATGTAGCAGACTGCTTTTGAGCGGCAGAAATAATCAGTGCTGCCAGAAATTTTTTGTAGCATATATTTTGCGTTGCAGTAATAACCAGTGATGCCAGACAGTTTTTTTTGTAGCATTACGGGCAGTTATAAGCTAACAGATTTAATGGTTGCGGTATTTCTTCAGCTTTTTTTTTAATTATTTGTGAAATAACAATCAGGAAAATATGAAACAGATAAATTTCTGATTTTTCCAAAAAAAACCTTCTTACGAGGTAAAAGTCTAGTGACGAAAGTCTAGATGCCCCAAAATTTCTGATATCCAATTTTGTGACGAACAATATAATATATAAATTATATAAATATTATAATTATAATTAAAAAAATAAAATTGTTCGGCACTCGGCACATTCCTCGACATTCCTTTTACCCAATAATAGCTTTTTATTTATATAGACCGAAGACCGCAACCATTAAATCTGTTAGCTTATAACTGCCCGTAATGCTACAAAAAAAACTGTCTGGCATCACTGGTTATTACTGCAACGCAAAATATATGCTACAAAAAATTTCTGGCAGCACTGATTATTTCTGCCGCTCAAAAGCAGTCTGCTACATAGGTTTTTTGCTATGTCACGTTATTGCTGCTATCATATTTTGATTTAACGTAATATGTATATATACACTTATTTGTTAATATCTTGAGAAAGAGAAACAGATATGTGTGATATTTCAAAAAACGCAGAATTTCATTGACTTTAACATATTGAATGTCAACTTTTCCTCAAATTTTAAAGTAAAAAAAGCTATAAAAAAAAAGCTTAAAAAAAATCAAATTTTTCTTAATTTAACAATTTATGTCTCTTAAACTACTGGTTTATATCTTAAACTTTGTATTAATAAATTATAGATATATTCAATAGCTTTCAAAAGTAAAACTCTTGAAAATCGGTTTTTGGCATTCTCGAGTAATGATGACAAATGCGGGCGAACCTCTGAAAAAAATAATATTAAAAGCCAAATTTTAAAAAATTAAAAAATAAAATCTCACTATAAAAAAAAAAAATGTTTTTCGTCATATGTGGCCCCAAATCTATCCAAAAAAAAGTGGGTTTGGTTCTTGAAATTTTTTGGCTGTTGCCTAGTGTTATATAGTAGTTTAGGCTGAGGGGTTTGGAAGATATTTCTTGTTAAAGGACCGTATTGAGTAGACCAAAAAACTTTCTGGTAGGTCAAAATTCCATATAAAAATTTCGGTGGCGAAAAGAGAAGAAGATTTTGACAACTATTCCATAGTAAACTTTCCGCCGGCGGAAATTTCTGGTCTACTCGAAACTGGCCTTTACTGAAAATATATACATTTTTCGGTCTGTCGAAAATCACGTTTAGTAGTAAAAACTTTTTTGTTTTTCGAGTTATCTTAACAAATTTGACAGATAATGCATTTAAGTCTGTCCTATAAATTTTCTCTCGTATTTCCGTTCCTGAAAGCTCTGAATTTAATTTTTCATCTATCCAATGCGAATATGCGTGTATTTTCTATGTAGTGCTGTTTTTTTTACCTTAATAATATTAATATTTGTCGTGCGGTAGGTCTACGACGACATTTTTTCTCGAGATTCATTTATTCACTTATTTTTTTGTAACATCACACTGGGCCAGATCGCAAAATATTTGGCATACGTAGTTGGTCCTAAAAGTAATGAGCCTTACAATGTTAAACACTTTTAAAACTTTTTAGTTATTTTATTTTTCAGTCTAGTCTTATTATGAGTCACCACACTTCTTCAAAAGACGCTCCCACAATTTTAACCCCTTGAAAAATTATTTGCCGTCCGGGTCTTTAAAATGGTTAATTTGAAGGTAATAGCCATCTCATTTGATGAAAATTTCTGTCTGTCAAACGCAATTTTAAGTTTAGGATGTAAAAATAAGTCACTTGGGGTTAAATCTAAAGAGTAAGGAGAGTTCCGAATCAGCTCAAAGCATTATTCATGAAATTTTGTCAATACCTTTGTGATGGCTCATTTTCTTAGTGAAACAAAAATGTAAGCAAACGCGGATGGTCGGACTGCCCACGTAAAGTCGAAAGCTCCATGGAAATAAAACAAAATTTAAGTATAACATAATCAAAGTAAATACTTTATCTATGAATAATTGATAATTATTTTCGGTATTACTGCAACCGTTCAAGTTTTATCGGGCTTTAGGTGTTTAGTCAGCTGTTTGTATTGATAAAATTGGCGGGAAATTTTTATTGACTTTTCGCGCTTGGCATTTGCACACTTTTAGATCAAAACTTATTGTTAATATTGGATATTGAAGGTCAGGGAATGAAGAATAGATAAACCAAAAAATATTTTGTTATCAATTCCTATTTGTCATTTATGTGTATTGTTTTATTTTGTCCAAAAATGAAGAAAGCTCAAGAAAAATTATCGTCTTCTGATCGTCTTTCTGCGGGTTTCTGCGATCTGTAATGTATGTTAAAGTAAAGTAGAAAGGTTATATTGATTAATGTTTGTATTGCTTTTTGCGGCCATTTCGGTACTTTCAATTTGCAGGTTAGCTTGAATTCTTTTATGCAACGCTGCTGACCGTTTGATCGCAAAAATCCGAATATATATGTAGTTTTGACCACCTAAAATATTTGTATGTTTTCATATTTTTAACTATTTTACATTACCAAAAATAATTTAAAGTCTCAATTTCCATGGCAATTTCCTTTTTACATGAAGATTACGTATCCACAATGTGGTCTTATATGGGCGGTCAGGGTGGGAGTGGTCAAATGAACTAAAAATTTTGTCTACATATTTTGCTTACTATATTTATTATAAATATGCCAAGTTTCATATATCTGCAATTTTCAACTTTATGTCAAATATTTTGCGATGTGGCCCAGTGTGCACACTTAACTGATTTGATGGTATTCAAGACTTCAGTTACCACTTGCTGTGTTTTATTTAAAAATAAATTTTATTTTATTCCATAATTTTTACATTTAAAGTAGCCATTGTTGATTTTTGGAGCATAGGCTATTGCTTTTTCTATATTTTTTTTTGGAAAAATGTTTGTAGAACTTTCCTGAATGCTCTTTAAGATTTTGTATGGTGAGCGTACATAAAATGCTGGTCTCCAAAAAAATCTTAGCTTAAATCTTAAATTTGCGAAAAATTCACGAAATGTGGTTATTCTTGAACGTATGAAACGTATGCTGTAAAGTTTCAAATAAATTGTAAAAAGATTTCTTAAAATTTAAAATGTTTTGCATTATATTAAAATATTTTTAAAATACTTAAAATTACGGGAACCAAACCCACTTTTTTGGATAGATTTGGAGCCCCATATGACGAAAACATTTTTTTTTAGAATTATTTAAAAATCTGACTTTTTTTCGTACCCTTTTTTTAGAAGTGCGCACACATTTGTCATCATTACTCGAGAATGACAAAACCGATTTTCGAAAAATTTTCTGAAAGCTAATGAATATACCTACCACAAAAAACACCTCTACACGAGGTATAAGTCCAGTGACGAAAGCAATTTCTAGCCCCAAAATTTCTGATATTCAGTTTTGTGACGAACAAAATTTAGTTTAATCTAAAAATTTTAAATAAAAATATGAATTAATAAAAAAAAGCGAAAATTGGCATTGTGCACTGTGGGCAAAAAGGGTGAGCTTCTTTGTACATACAAATTACTCTTTGCGCAGTGCCGAATGCCAATTTTCGCTTTATTTTTATTAATTTATATTTTTATTTAATATTTTTAGATTAAACTGAATTTTGTTCGTCACAAAATTGGATATCAGAAATTTTGGGGCTAGAAATTGCTTTCGTCACTAGACTTTTACCTCGTGTAGAGGTTTTTTTTTTGGCTTTTGACATTGTAACTTTATCATTAATGCAGGCAAATAGTAAAATATATAAATTTAGTTGTAAAATGTATTTCATATTTAAAAAAAAATTTTTCTTTAATTATAAAGAAAAACTAGGGGGCTTCGCCCCCCGCTCGATTTGCTCGCGTTGCCACAGCCGAGCATACTCTTCTGTCGGAGACCCCGTACTTACTATGAAAAAAAAAAGTTTCTCATACTAAGACTTGGATTTCGCCCGATCAGTGCTATGACAGCTATATGATATAGTGGTTCGATTAGAGCCAACTTTGGTGAGAATATATAAGTCTAATTTAAATGCATATTCTATTAGTTTGGTTACGATATCTCGTAAAACAAAAAAGTTTTTCATACGAAGACTTAATATTGACCGATTGGTCCTATGACAGCTATATGATATAGTGGTCCAATTTGAACCAACTTTGGTCAGGATATATAAAACCAAGTTTAATGCATATTGTATTAGTTTGGTTTAGATATCCCATAAAACCAAAAAGTTTTTCGTACTAAAACGTGATTTTCGACCGATAGAAACAGTTAACAGGTAATATCTTCCAAACCCCTGAGCCAAAATATATGTTTTATATACTAAAAAATGCAAAAATGTTACGTACTACTACATACTCAAATAAATAATAATAATAAAAATCGTTAGTGCCGTTTTGTCAGAAATCGCCAAAATGTAAGCTTAAAAACATAACATCACCTGTAAAATGTTACCTGAATACTTTAGAAAAAAAGTTTTAAGGTACGCATAAAAGACCTCAAACACCTTTCCAATGATATATAGAACATATCTGTAGGTTCTATGGTTTGGAAACGGTTGAGGTTTCAATTTTAGCGGGATTTAGCGCTAAACTAGCGGGAAATTGAAAAAGTCGTAGAACAAAAATTTCTAGATTTTCAAAGAGGAATAAATCCCCATCATTACATCTAAGCTTTTTTAGCGCTTTGATACAAACAGACAAACAAAGAAACTAACTTTTCATTTCATTTTGAGAAGTCCACTAAAACTTTCAAATTTATTTATCTTTTGAACCAGTTAACGGATTTGGGTCAATCGAGGTATCAATCGACGCGTATTTTTGATAAGAATTTTTAAAAAAATAAATAATTTTACCAAGAAGCCGCAATCTGCGATCATACAAATTTTTCCCCACCCACAATTAGAAAAAGTTTTAGTATGCCATTTTGTAAGTTAGGACTGAACCTTTCGATCAATATATAACTTGATCTGATCGGACAGTCGTAGCAAATTTTCCAACTTAGCTGTATATATTGTTAGTCGCCTTTCGCACGCTTCGTGCTGCTTTCGTCACTAACGCGAACTGCCGTCCGCAGTGATAATTCATTAATACAAAGTTTAAGATTTAAACCAGTAGATTAAGAGACATAAATTTTCGAATTAAGAAAATAATTTTTTGTTTAGTTTTTTTGTAGATTTTTTCTTGTTTAAAATTCAAGGAAAAGTCGAAAAAAATGTGTTCCATTTTATTTTATATTTTATTTACATAGACGGACGGCTAAGTAGTGTTGGAAAAATATATCGAAATATCGACAACTCGATTTTCGCAGAAGCGATTATCGAGTCCTATAGTTCGATAATTTTTTTCACGATCTATCGAGTTGAATAAATCGATTTCCAAAAAAAATCAACAACTCCCTGTGGATTGTTCGTGGTAGTTCATTTATACCAGCGGTGGGCCAGCCCTTGCTCCTGCTGCTCCCAGTGCTCCGACTACAACAACAACTTTTGACGCCGCGCGCAACTCATTTATGACCCCCCAATAAAACTTAACAAAAACACACAGCAAATGCTCGAGTTTCGGCTGCGACGCGTACGGTCATAAAAGTGTTCATTTTTCTATGATTTATGACTTCAGCAGCGTCTTGTACACTGTGTGAAAAAGTAAAGTTGGTTTTGATGCGATTTGATGCGTTTTGATTTTTACCACATAATAAGCGTTCGACTTGCAAATAAAATTAATTAGAACTTCTTTTAGTGTATAATTGTTTTGGTTTGTCAAAACCAACAACAACCACACAGATTTTCGTCGCGACGCAGAGAGTCATTAAAGTGTTCATTTTGCTTTGATTTATGACTTCAGAAGTTGTGTTTGTTGTAGATGTTGTTGTAGTGCTCCCGATTGCAAATTTCGTGCCCACCGCTGATTTATACAATTGAATTTGGTAGTTAAATTTTTGATGAGCGACTGTAAGAAATAACCAAACTAAACGATTAAGGAAAATAAAATTTTTACTAAAAGAACGCGTGTGTTTGTGAATACAATTGCGTTTTTGAATTAAAATAAATTTATTTAAAAAAAACTTGATCCTTGCAACTCGATCTACTATTTTCCAATATATCGACAACTCGATACTTAGTTTTGGCGATTTTCTATTTCGATATAAAACTCGATCTAAAATTTGGATTTACATCACATTAGCACATACATAATGAAACAAGAGGAAGCTATATGTTATAGTGGTCCGATTCCAACTAAATTTTGTTGTAAAGGCAATATCAGGTTTATAATTTGTAAGTTTGGTACAGATAACTTAAAAAATAAAAAAGTTTTTCATTTCAGGTTGCTTATCGACCGTTCGTATTAATCGTTTATATGGCAGCTATATGATATAGTGGTCCGATTCCTACCAAATTTAGTTAGGATGTAATGGGCAATTAAGGATACTTAATTTATTAGTTTGATTGAGATATCTCCAAAAACAAAAAAGTTTTTCATACTAAAACATGATTTTCTACCGATCGGCCCTATTGCAGCTAAATGATATAGTGGACCGATTTGAACCAATTTCGGTAAGGATGCATAAGACCAACTTATATGCAAATTTTATCAGATGAGTTAAGATATCTCAAAAAACATAAAAGTTTTTCATACTAAAACTTGATTTTATACCGATCGGTCCTATAGCAGCTATATGATTTATTGAACATATTCGAACCAAAATTAGTGAAGATGTAAAGGACAACATAGAATACACAATTTGTGAGTTTGGTCGAGATATCTTAAAAAACAAAAAAGTTGTTCATACTAAAGTTGGATTTTCGACTGATCGTTCCTATGGCAGCTATATTGAAAAGTCAACCGATTTGAACCAAATTTGGTTGAGATATATAACACATTACCACATACCCAACCTGCGAGATTGGATAATATATATTAAACCGATTATTCCCAGCGATACCATGTGGTAACAATCAATTGACATTTTCTAAAACTTCATTTTTAGACAACATATTAAGATTAGATTAACTTTAATATGATATTCTAAGAGTAATTTGTTGTCTTTAAAGATGCCCACACACGACAAACATGTGCGCTGAGCATGCTCGGCTCGTTGAAGTTTTCCCTTTCCCACAGACGGCGAGCGACTCGTTAATAACAAGCCTACTTGTTACGTTTTCAATTAATGTTTTGCTCAATTTTATCTCATTAACGTTTAAACCAAAGTGACGTTTTGTGTGCGACAAGCATGTGATCCGCTCGTTGGAAATTAAAATTTTACAATACCAACGAGCCGCTCGCCAACTACTCCACACACGATTAAAAATGTACGCGATCCGAGCATGCTCAGCGCGCATGTTTGTCGTGTGCAGGCACCTTAACCGATAAAAAGTTGATTGAAACAATCCCTCGAAGTAAGCTGATCGAAAAATGCGCTTTGAGTTGCTCACTATATTCTGCAGTGCAAAAAAACGGCATTTGGCAATTCGTCGCATGTAAATTTTAATCTTTTAACTAATTTTGGTACTGAACCATAGGCAATGCACACATAATTAGAAAGGTAAAAGAGTGCTCTTTTTAATTATAAAAATAAATTTGGAACGAAAAAACACTTTATTTCTGTAAATTTACACTTTTTATTTTCGTATTACCATATGGTAAAGCTGGGAAGTACAGGGTACACAGTTTAGTTGAGATATCTCAGAAAACAAAAAAGTTTTCCATACAAAAGGTGAATTTTACCCCGATCGTTCCTATGACAGCTATATGATATAGTGCACCGATTTTTACCAAATTTGATCATATATATCGAGGAGGAGCCCCCCTGTTGGATAAAGCTGTGTTTGTTAGACTTTTTCGCATATATTCGCATTTTGTAGTATTAAGAAAACCTGTACCTTGTTGGTACTACCGTTACCCTATGGTAACAAAAAAATGGTCCTGTCTTTTATACTGACAAGGACGAACAAAAATAATGTTTTTTTCGGATTCAGCGACCTCAAATTTATCAGTCCTGAAAGTTTCATGAAGAAACTCGAAAAAAAAGTTGCTCAGGATGATTAAGAAACGGCAGAAGTTTTTATACTACTGTATAGACTGATTCTGAACCGATCTTTTCGATAGCAGCTATATGATATAGTAGACCGATTTGAACCAAATATGGTCAAAATGTGTAAAATAACAACAAATTTATATTTTGTGTATATCAAAAATCACAAAATATTTGCATACTAAAGGTCGTACCGCTCGACAAGGAAGTCATCAAAGTCGACAAACAAAATAATATTACGCGGGTGGTCCGACAAAGTAATGGGCCTCACAATGTTAAACAGTTTTAAATTTTTTTTTATTTATTTTATTTTTGATACTAAAAATAAGTCACTTGGGTCTAATGAGTAAGGAGAGTTCCGAATCAGTTCAAAGCATTATTCATTAAATTTTGCCATTGCCTTTGTGATGGCTCATTTTCTTGGTGAAACTAAAATGTGAGCAAACGCGGCAGTCATCTCTCAGGCCCAATATTGCGTGTAGGATATAACCCATGCGGTTTTTGAGGTGCCTACTGTCTTAGCTAACTCGCGTACCAAAAATCGGCAGTCTGATAATACGTGATCATAGCATTTTGTTACGATTTTGTTTGCTGTATCGGTTTGAGAGACACCTGTATGGTGTACGACAAAAAACGACGCACAGTGGGGCAGATCCTCATTTTGCGTTGCAAAAATCATATCTTTTGAACCAGTGAAGATATTTTCATAAATAAATTTAAAAAGCATTGAGCAATGAGTGTTTGCACTGCGTAATAGGCCTACTGGTTGATTCAGGGCTTTCGGTCAAAGTTGAAAAATATTTTCAGTGCATATTTTACATGTAAAATTAAAAAAAAAATTATTTATTTTTTGTTCGAAATATAAATTTCAATCTTTTTTATTCTTTAAACAGCGTCGTTTAATATATAAAAAAGTTTTATTACGTTTATTTCAAAAAAAAAAACTTTTTGTTTTTTTTATAAAATTGTATGATGCCTGGCATAACGAAAACGTATGAAATTGCACTGCGCTCTTCTTCTCACACTAGTAAATTGCAAAGTTGCTTCAATTTTTCGACTAAAAGTGTGCTTAGGCGCACCCAGATGCATGAAAGACCGGGGTTATTTCGTTAGAGAATTGATTAACAAAGACTCCTGTGGTAGTGGGATCGAGTCCAAATGAGTCCAATTTTTGTTCTATTCCATCAAAGTAAAAAAGTAGCCCAATTTTAGTGCTTTTTTTAAACATCGCTGGGATAAAAGGTCAACAAGTGAAGAAACAAAATTCTATTCTAAATTAATAAGAAATGAATGTACTTTTCATATGAAAACAAAAACATAAAGATCGGTCATATAACTTGTCATGAAATCAGCTTTAAAGTTTGCAATTTGTATAAAATTTTCACATTTTTGCGCGCACTGAAAAATGGGTCCATTTTGAAAGGCTGTTACGCCCACAATTTTTACCTGATTTCAAAAATCTTTTGGATTCGTAATCTTTGAAGTTTTCTCTATCGAATGCCATTATTACTTTTTACGAACGCTTTCGTCAAAAAAATGATTTTTGCCACGCTTTTCGGCCTCCTGCCCCAGTGTGTGACGTGCAAGCACGTTTGAGTTAATTAATCAAATTTTTAACAGTCGCCAACGAAGGAGAAGAGTCACCGTATACAGCAACCAAACGCTCATTGCTTTAGCTTCGCGATTTCCCTTCAAAAACAAAAATCGGATCACCGATCGATATTACTCTTTTTAAATTTTTTTAAAATCCGCAAACATGTTTTCTTTCATACGCTGTCAAAATCAAATTAAGGTCTGAATCGTCTGAAATTTTGACAGTGCCCGTCTAAAAGAATTAACTACCCGATAGTACATTACTCTTGCGATACTGGCGACCTCAGGGGAAAAAGCGCACTACTTACCGGACTGCCCACGTATATCGCCGTGTCTCCATAGATTTTAATGAATTATATCTTATCGACGTGTAGTTAATTCTCCTATGCAAATAAAATAGAAAAGGAAAGCGAACACATTTTTTTCGACTTTTCCTCAAATTTTACAGTAAAAAAATCTAAAAAAAAAAAAAAACTGGAAAAAGTCATAATTTTTTTAATTTAAAAAATTATGTCTCCTAAACTACTAGTTTCAATCTCAAACTTTATATTTATTAATTATAGATAAACTTTCAGAAAAATTAAAGCTTTTGAAAATCGGTTTTGCATTCTCGAGTAATGATGACAAATGTGAGCACACCTCTAATAAAAGTAAAAAAAAAGACAAAATTTTAAAAAATTCGAAAAAAAAATCTCACCTTCGAAAAAAAAATTGTTTTTGTCATATGAGTTTGGTTTGGATAAACACAAAAAATTTCATACTAAAGGTTATGCCGCTCCACAGGGAACTCATCAAAGTCGACAAAAACATGCCTGGACACAAAATAATATTATAAAATGTTTTTTTCGACTTTTCCTCGAATTTTAAATTAAAAACAATAAGAAAAAAGCTACAAAAAAAAAACATAATTTTCTTAATTCAAGAATTGATATCTCTTAAACTACTGGTCTTAAACTTTATATTAATGAATTATAGATATAATCATTAGCTTTCAGAAAAAGTAAAGCTTTGGATATTCGGTTATGGCCTTTTTGAGTAATGATGATAAATGTGGGCGCACCTCTGAAAAAAGTATGAATAAAAAGCGAAATTTTAAAAAATTCAAAAAAAAAAAATCTCACCATAGAAAAAAGTTTTTCGTCGTTTGGGGCCCCATATTTAAAAAAAAAAGTGGGTTTGGCTCTTGTATAAGCCAAAAAGTTCAAATTTCTTGCCTTGGGTTATTTAATGATCCAAGATGTGTTGCAGGGATTAGGGAAAACGCAGAAAAACGCCATTAGATCAATACGTGTTAATAATGGTATTTGTAACACAAAAAAAAGCTCTACACGCGGTAAAAGTCTAGTGACGAAAGCAATTTCTAGACCCAAAATTTCTGATATCCAATTTTGTGACTAACAAAATTCAGTTTAATATAAAAATTTTAAATAAATATATAAATAAATAAAAAAAAAAACGAAAATTGGCATTGTGCACTGTGAGCAAAAAGGGTTTCTTTGTACATAAAAATTAAAATGAATTTTTTTAAATGAATTGAAAATAGTTTTAAATAATTCTGATCGGATATAAAAGGAAAATTAAAGATTGAATGTTTTTAATTTTGAATTCATAACAGCTCTGGTTCATGTCGATATTAACAAACACATGCACAAGATAGGCAATCAGCTGGTGGCAAAATGTAATGCAAAATGCAAGCAACAAATAACCATAACTGCCGGCATTTTGCAGAAATAACTTAGCAATTTACATTATTTTAGCAATTCCTACTTCTTCATTGGCTAAAACAGCTGATACGATCGATGAGTTACTGTTATCGAAACGTTTTCAAAACCGAGTTGAAAAGTAAAAACGAATCCATTTCAGTCGGAAATGGGAAAAGCTAAGCTGTATATATATTTTTAACGAAATTATCTTCAAAAAAAAATATATATATATAATTCTTTGTCCTGACTGACTGACTCACTGATCATTGCACAGCCCAAACGATAAGTCCTATGAGGCTTAAATTTTCACACAACATAGCTGAGATAATTAAATATTGCAATAAGACGGGGTTAAAGATCTTACTTTTGGAAAAATGCTTTCCATGAAAAACTGTTAGTTTTAGTTTTAGTTTTAGAGCTAGCTCAACTAACCTCACTGATTGTGTATTTGAGACTGCCTGTTACACCCAGACCAAATTTGGTCAAAATCGGATGTCTATATCACATAGCTGTTATAGGAATAATCTGATTAAAGCTAACTATTTGTAACCTTTAATCTTGACGTATATTTTAATTGTTGTTTTTCTTTGATAATTATGCATTTTTTCTGACTGGTTGTATTTATAATTATTCCTTCATGTTTGGATCGCCTTTTTCGCAGCAGTTCCTGCTGTGCTGGCCGGTCTGAAATGCAAAAATTGCTATTAAATTTTTGTGTAAATATTATTATTTAGATTATAATTTATCAATAAGGACTACAAAAAACTGCTCCTTTTTTTATTTTTTATATATTTTCTCAAATTAAATTTAACAAACTGTCCCTGTGGAATTCGAACTCCCATTTATTGAGACTGACGCGCCATGGAATATTATTAAGATATAGCTTGATAAAACTGAAATAAAATGAAAAGTAAAACGTGCAAGAACAAGCGGACAAAGCAGAGACAAAATACGATTTGAAATCTCTTCGTTTTTATTCGTATCTTTGCGTATCTCTTGCTTGCACTGTTTTTCGTTTGTTAGCCTAGCACATTCAGCAGTACTTGAATCTTACGACTTGGTTTACTACCAGTGATGCATCACGGTGATATAATTTGCCTATTTGAACCTAATGACTTAGTTTGCTACTAGTGATGCATCATGGGGCTAGAGCAGGGTGTTGTCTTACCATCAGCCGTTCTGCCGAGCTGTTATTATAATTATTTTATAAATTTAGTTGAATATTCAAGTCTACAGTAAATTACTTTGATAATGCTTCAATTCTGTCACAACTACTTTTTGTATCAATTGTACTTTTAGTTGAAATTTTCCAGTTGACATTTTAAATGCTTGAAAATTCAAGCTTACAGTAAATTATTACTGGCACTGGTTTATGTTCCAGCACCAGCAAATATTTATTTATTTATTTCCCTACCAGTACAATTTTACTTGACATTTTTTCAAAGCATTAAAAATTTGCTTGGGATTTTTCTTACCAGCATACTTTTTATTGGGATATTTAGATCCACTATTTAATTTTTTGGGATATTATACTTCAGCATATTTTTACTTTAAATTTTATACTCCAGCAAATTCTTAATTGGGATTTTTACCTCCAGCCTATTTTTACTTGAATTTTTTCATTTTCAGCATATATTTACTATATCATGCTCAAAAGACCGTTTGCCGAATTTTTACGAAGTAAACGGTCTCGAGTGACACTGACCCAAGCGAGCGAACAAAAGTGCTCATCGGTTGAGTGCAGAGCAAGTCAAAGACAAACGAAGTTTGAGTGTTTTCTTGTGACAGTTTCCCATCGAGTCACTAGACAAGTGGTTTTTTTCTGACAACAAGCTCGAGAGGGAGCAATTCTTTCGAGCTCTGAATTTAAGTTAGACATGTTATATCAATGTTATGTAAGTATAATTTTATGTTAATATACATTTCTTTTGTTAATTCAATTGTTGGTTTAGTTAAATTTTAAGTAAAAATATGCTGAATTATAATATGCAAAAAAATTAAATAGTGCATCTAAATATCCCAATAAAAAGTATGCTGGTAAGAAAAATCCCAAGCAAATTTTTAATGCTTTGAAAAAATGTCAAGTAAAATTGTACTGGTAGGGAAAAAAATAAATAAATATTTGCTGGTGCTGGAACATAAACCAGTGCCAGTAATAATTTACTGTAAGCTTGAATTTTCAAGCATTTTAAATGTCAACAATTAAAATAAAAAGAAGTTTTGACAGAATTGAAGCATTTTCAAAGTAATTTACTGTAGACTTGATTACTTAACTAAATTTATAAAATATTTATTTTTCGCTGGGAACATTCAACTAAGTAAAAATATTTATTCGAAAAAAAAATTAATCAGTATTTCCAGCCCTGACTAGTGCTTAGCTTTACTTTTAGAGTTTTTGCCGTTATATAAATTTTTTTCCTAAGGGCTAATGGGGAGGGGATTGTCCAATTTACAAAAAAAATTCTAAATGCCATTTAAGTCTAACTGACGTACATCAAAATTTTAACTGTCCAACTTTACATTTGGACAATTCACCAAAAATGTCAACCACAGCCAAAAACTTGAAATTGATCAAAAACTCACATCTTGTGAAATAATCTTCCAGAAACATTTTCAAGTTACTTTAAACATTTTACACATAAATTAGTTAATTAGTTTGAGCATACCGACTTCATTTTTTGAAATAATTAAGTTTTTCTATATTTTTGGCTTAT
The DNA here is from genome assembly GCF_004354385.1 of Drosophila innubila. Classification (NCBI taxonomy): domain Eukaryota; kingdom Metazoa; phylum Arthropoda; class Insecta; order Diptera; family Drosophilidae; genus Drosophila; species Drosophila innubila. Next base: position 39,066,375 of record NC_047626.1, on the reverse strand, counting down.
TAGGGAATAAAAAAGTTAAAATAAAATTCATACGAAGTAAACAAAAAACATAAAATACAGGGTGGGACAAAATGTCGCGTGCGATAGTTATCAAAGCTAAATAAAAAATAAATTACTTAATAAATTTAAATCAAATAATAGACATTATTAAGATGCATCCATGCATAACATTCATAAATTAATCGCATTAAAATATTTCCTCAGGCTTCGCTGAAATTAGTGTTTGAAGTGTCCGCCGCGAAAACGACTTCTGTTTTGTGTCGCATGCGAATGCTTTGGTTTTTTGAATTTTTTTTTTTTTAAACCAACCATTTCGAAAGATCAACATTAACAGTAATTATAGCTCTTATCCAGCGGTGGGCAAGGAATTTGCAATCGTGAGCACTACAACAACATCTACAACAAACACTACTTCTGAAGTCTTAAATTAAAGCAAAATGAACACATTTATGAATCTGTGCGTCGCGACGAAAAATCTGTGTGGTTGTTGTTGGTTTTGACAAAAAAAAAAATTATACACTAAATGATTTGCGCGCGGCGTCAAAAGTTGTTGTTGTTGTTTGAGTTTTGTGAGTAGCGCGAGCAAGGGCTTGCCCACCGCTGCTCTATGCTCATATGCTTTTTTTCACTTTGAATGCGTACGAATGTCTTATTTGACATTAGAAAATTGTGCATATGGAGCTTATGCCGCCAGTGCGTTCACGTAACTAGAATGCACATTCAAGTGGTCCACTTGCGGATCCCATTTGACGTAGGAAGCCAAGGAGCGCTGTCGCATAACGAACGACACGTTCGCGGTGGACAGAAATGAGAAAAAAAAATATTAATACAAAACGGGCATGCGGGTAGAAAGTTGCGGACAAAAAATGGGAAGAACGGAAGTTGGAAATATAGGTTAAAATATATCTAACCAAACTAATTATTAGCTAAATAAGTTATAAATAAACTTTTTAAGTGGGAAACGAAGTTAGCTGTAAGAAATGAATTAACAAAAGTCTTCTAGATTACGAAGGAAGTCTAATTGGCTATTTCCACGACCACTCACATGTGCCACATTTGCTCACATTTGAGTGTGGCACATTTTTGGCTTTCCACGACCAAATGTGAAACTGTTAACCCATTTGCCATTCACGAAAAGCAAATCAGGGTTTCGGTTTCTAAGCAAAAATTATAAAAAGCTGACAATAACAACATTTCAATATTTGTTTTGATATTATAATTGGCGCAAATTTAATGCCTACCGTTTTCATTAAAGAAAACAGCTGGTTAAGGTGACAATTGCTTTTTTCACGAGCTTATCGATAAGCATCGCGTGTTCGATAAAAAATTCGGAATTTCTCCAGGGTGAGTGGCAAAAAATCTTAACATTCATTATGAATGAGCCAAAATGATCATTTGGATTTTGTACTGAAATGAAGTCAACATTCGGGCCGAATGATGAAAATGGCGTCGAATGTGCCAAATGTGCTGTCGCCACAATGTCGATTCCACATTCCAATTAAGTAAACGCCGTGCAAGTAAAAGGGAGTTTATTTTTGCATCACTTTAGTGCGATCGCTAGACATAAGCCGTATTCCAAATCTGGACGGGCTAACAAGATATATAGAGTTTTAGTTGTAGAGGGGTCATCGAATTCTATCGACCACCTCTTCATAAAACCAGGAACTGACATGGCTTTTTTTTACCATCTTAGTAATATTGTCGGAAAATTAAAGTTTGTGATCTAAGAGTATATCCAGATCATCAACAGCAGTACTCCAACAAAGATGACCACCATACAGTGAGTATGACGCCAAATAAGGGTTAATACGAGTTAAGTCAATATAGTACATTTGGAACAGTTTAAATTTAAAAGATTCAAAGAATCAATATCATCCTGCAATTTGATGTGACATGCCCAATCTTTATATTGCTGACAAATTTTAAAATCATCAGCATACATAAGTTCTCGAGAATGTGCTAAAACTGATGGCAGATCATATATGAACAGCGTGAAAAGGAATACAGTTCCGGCTCCGGTTCCGGTGCGACAAGTGTCTGAGAGGAATACCAATCGGATCAGATTCAGAGAAAAGTGGTTTGAGGATTACAATTTCGACTCAGATTCAGAGAAGTTGGCGAGAATAGAATTCCGGCTCAGATTGAGAGATGTGTTGTTGTCTACGTTTAAATGTATCGTGTATTTTGCGAACAAATTAATTTGTAATATATATTTACATTTAGTAGTAGTAGAAGTAGTAAGTTTTATTCAAAATTTTCAGCATGGCAATATGTCGTTAAATATGTATTATTGTAGATCATTCTAAATTATTATTATTAAATTCATATATTATTACATTTTCATTTTCGATGTAACGCTCTTATGGCAGCTATATGATATAGTGGACCGATTTTAACCAAATTTGGTCAATAAGTATGTATTATACCAGCCCGAATTGACAAAAAACAAAACTTAACTATCTGGCAACACTGGCTTTTTCTGCAACACAAAACAGAATTTTCTGGCACTACTGGTTATTTTTGTTACGCAAAAGCTGTCCGCTTCATAGGTTTGCTGATTTGCCACTTTATTGCTGCTGTCATCTTTGAACTCTTAGTAATATGTATGTATACACTTAATCGGTAATATCTTGCCGAAATAATTTTTTACAGATAGGAGTGACATACCAAAACACGCAGAATTTCATTGACTGTAACCAATTGAAATTTAATAAAGATGTCATGTGTAAATTTTTCAAAAGTCGCTAAAATGTCAGCTAAAAACCCTTATTTTACCTGTAAAATGTTACCTGAGTACTTAAGAAAAAAAGTTTAAAGGCTCGCCTAAAAGCCCTCAAACTCAAACTCTGTACTTCTATGGTTTAGAAACTATTGGTGCTTAAATTTTATCGGGATTTTGCGTTTTCCCGCCAAACTAGTGGTTATTTCAAAGTCGTAAACCAAACTTTTCTAGATTTTCGAAAAGGAATAAATCCCCATTATTACATCTAAGGTTTTTTAGCGCTTTAATGCAAACAGACAAACAAACTGACTTTTCATTTCATTTTGAGAAACCCACTAAAAATTTAAAATTTTTTATCTTATATCGGATTTGTGTGATCGAGGTAACAATCGGATCGTGTTTGTAATTAAAATTTGTAAAAAATAAAAAATGTTACCAAAAAGCCCCAACGGCTCCACAAGCTGCGATCATACAAATTTTTTACCTCCCACTTACACCCCGTATCGCATGAGCCAGGTGAGTTAGAAGAAGTTTTAGTATGTCATTTTGTAAGTTAGGTCTAAAGCTTTCGATCGGTATATAACACGATCTGATCGGACAGTCGTAGCAAATTTTCCAACTTAGCTGTATATATTGCTAGTCGCCTTTCGCACCCTTCGTGCTGCTTTCGTCACTAGCGCGAGCTGCCGTCCGCAGTGATTAGGGAAGTTTTCCAGCGTTTGAAAATGCTACGCTACTCCGTAGTTTTTCGATTTGCTCTGGCTACCGCTCTCACTTTTGACGAGAGCCGTAGCAGAGCCATAGCCGAACGAAAAAATGTATTAGCTCTGCTATGCTCTCGGATTTTGTCGTGTTAAAATCTGTAGCAATAGCAATAGCACAAAACGAAATGAGCGACTATGCGTAGCCGGAGCGATAGCCAAAAAACGAGAGCGAGATGAGAGCAGAGCATACGCAATTATTTTTTTTGCTACGGCTCTCTTGTGTATGTATTTGTTGTTGTTGCTGCGTTGATGCAATTCGGCGATCGTTTGTTATTGCTGGTTCGTATTATGAGATAGAACTTATGAGATTATGAGAAAAAAAATTCAAAAATTTTCAAAATAACAAAATTTATAAAGTTTTATTCAGTCGAAATTACAAGAAAATAATAAAATAAAAAAAAAAAAACTCATACGTATAGTTAAAAGTTTATGGTTAGATGTCGTTTTCAAACAAACTTAGGTTGTCGATGGCACTATCTAAGTGTGTTGAATTTAGCTTGACAAGAAGTATATTTTCTAAGGTTTCGTGGCTAAATCTATTTCGGTTATCCGACAACACCAGTTTCATAGATGAAAAAGCTCGCTCTATTGTAACCTGGAAATATTAAAAAATTTAACCACTTGTTTATTAATTTTTTTTTTATAAATTAGTAAGTAATACTTACTTGCGTTGGCGGTATAGCAAAACATACTTTGCTTAGAGCATAAAGCTCTGGATCGTTTGACTTTCTGTCTTTCCAAAAATTTAAAACGTTTACATTTGATTTCATAAATGGTAATTTTAACGTTTCAATCTTCTCGTAGACATTTGTTGACTCATGTGGAAGTACCATGCTTTTTTGCATTTAACATGCTCCTCGTCACTTTCATCGAAATATTTAAAAACGCTTAAGGTTTTCTTTTGCGGCTCCATGTTTACTCTCGAAATGATTTTAAAAAGTGCCAAAATTATCTAACTGCAACGTATCATAGGAAACATAACGGAACTTTACGAACCAGCAATAACAAACGATCGCCGAATTGCATCAACGCAGCAACAACAACAAATACATACACAAGAGAGCCGTAGCAAAAAAAACAATTGCGTATGCTCTGCTCTCATCTCGCTCTCGTTTTTTGGCTATCGCTCCGGCTACGCATAGTCGCTCATTTCGTTTTGTGCTATTGCTATTGCTACAGATTTTAACACGACAAAATCCGAGAGCATAGCAGAGCTAATACATTTTTTCGTTCGGCTATGGCTCTGCTACGGCTCTCGTCAAAAGTGAGAGCGGTAGCCAGAGCATAGTAAAATTTGTATTGCTCTTGCTGCTACGGAGCAGTTTTTGCAAACGCTGAAGTTTTCATAACTGGGGTTTTCACTTGACAGTGGCAGCATGGCAGTGAGCACATGTGCCACGCGTCACAACAACAACTTGTACTGAACAATTTCTTGCCGGGGTGCTAGACCCAGATCCTTGACTACGAAAATTCAGGCACATATGCCCATGTAAAGATGATAAAAAACACGATTAAATGTCGATTTTAGTGTAAAAGTTTTGACAACACTTGTTTAGTGACGTCACGACACAAAAGAATTTTGTTGATTGTAGAAAAATTTAACAATGCAACCGACAAATTATTTTGCAAGTCCAAACAACAAAAAATGAACGGTATTTTTATATTTTATAAATAAACGTGCACAAGTCGTAAATAATTGGTGCATCGAATAAAAGTAAATAAAAAGCATTGAAAGCCTCCAGATTTGAGCCGGCAACTTTTGCACGTAGATCGTCAACTCTATCATTATTTTCTCGCAATTTTTCTATTCCCTTGCTTATTTTTAATACATTATTAGCTTTTGAAAGTCACTATATATTTGGCACCAAATTTCATAAGCACATTTTATGAAAAATCAGCTGACTCTGCAAAGCTGCCACAAAAAAGTATTGCCACCCAAGCGATAAAAAAATATTTCTTAATCTAGATGAAGTATCTACTTTTAATTGAAGAAGCCTTTTTTGATTATACTACCATCAAATCTTGGACTTTATGCCGTCCAAATCGAAAAATCGTCCATAGTGGCATGGGACATAAAGAGAATGGCGAAAAATTCAATAAAAACAATTTTTATACAAATTATTTAATTCTAAAATATTAATTGGGTTTTTTTTTACTGGATACAAATTACATGTTTACTTATCTTTTTTCTGTCATTTATGCCTTATAGTAGTAGTAAGTTTTATTTAAAAGATGTTCAGCATGACAATATGTCGTTAGCTATATTATAGTAAATAATTCTAAATTATAATTATTGAATTCATTTGTTACATATTATTCTCTTTCTTAAAAATTCTCTTCAATTATTTTGGTTCTATATGTAAGCGCAACTTTGAGGTACGTCGCAAGGTTTCTCCAGTTTTTACCATTTAGTTGCTCGATTACTTGATCATCTGTTAGAATACTTTGTCCGAAGTGCCTGGCTCGAATCGCAGCCAGAATGTGGCATATGGCAATTTTGTGTAGCATGTCATCCTTTGCTCGCATATTGCAAAGGCTGCAAGAATCATCGGTGACATGCGGTCTGTACCCCAATGCGAGCATCTCCGTTCTTGCGCGGAAAATCAGACTAATTGTTCTAGTAGAAAACTTCTCGAAGAAATAGATGTTGTCCCCTAGGCTATATTCAAGTCGCTTATAGAGTAGTCTTGATTCGCTATTCCGGGCTTGTTCTTCGCATCTTTGTCGGTGTTTGCATCCATCACCTTTAACACTGTATCATGCGCGCAATTCCACTCGTCAGAATTCCCTTAATCATATTATACTTCGTTGGCTTGAAATAGTGCAGCCAATTCGACTTGTTACTGGCTTCTGTTAGTCCGGATCTCTTCCGCCACAGCCCTGGGCAATCTATGTTGCGGTAGACTCATTATTTTTCTTATATACGCAAAGTAAGCTTGCAATTTTTCGTGAAAGATTGTTGGCAAACCAATTTTAAAGTGTAGAGCGTTGGTTTGCGTTTTAGCCGGGAGTCTGAACAATTTCTTCAAAAAATTCTAGCAGCATCTCGACATCGTTGAAGCCGTAAAGCCCCAGACCTCGGCTCCGTACATCATGATGGACCTGGCTGTAGCTTCGAACAGTTTTTACTTGGCGGTGCTTGGTACATTTGTTTTGTTCATGAAGCTTCTCCATGTACTGGTAAAAGCTACCATTGCATCTCTTATCTTCCGTTTAACGTGAGATTCAAAACGCATATTACTGGTCACAATAACTCCCAGGTATTTGTACTTATTTACTTTCGATTTTTTTGCGATTATTTCCAGACTCTATTCATTTACATTTATATATTTATATGTATAGGCCTTTGTACACTATAGGGCTTTTTCAGTAGAGTGTAGAGAGTAGAGCTCTAAAAAGAAGATATTGTGGGTACAGCAGTGGATTGCAAGAAGGCAACTATTCAACGAGTTCTTTCAATAACTAAGCATATGCAAATTTTCTACGTATGTCGTATACAAGCTTTCAATCGTTGTCGTTGTCACTCTTATAATTTCTTCTTGCCCAATTAATTAAGGAATTGATGGATTTTTCAAAAATGAATTCCTTCAAAGTTGTCATGTAGTAGTGCTTACTATCGATTAAAAGAAGAATCTGAATTGACCAATCAAAACAAAAGTGTTGCCATTTCAGTCTTTTTTTAAATGTTAAAAAGTTTTATAGACTAAGGGAATCACTGAAATCATAAATTTGACTTTCCGTTTTGGCTGCATTTATTCATAACGTTTCTTATTCACATTTACATTCACGGTCAAATTTTGGCAGCACTGCGAACTAACCACATAAAAATGTTTGAAACGGATCCGCTTTATATGCAGACGATGATAATTATAGTATATTTGTTTAATATTATACTATAATATAAGTACAAACATATATGTATACCAGGTGTGCAAACTTAAAATGTTGAATTTTTTATGAAAAAGAATCGCTTATTCCAGAAAAATTATAAAAAATTTGTAAATCAAAGTATTCGCTCTCACTTTCTACACATTTTGTTCATCGTTTTGTGCAATTGATGAAAAGAATGCCAAAAGAAATCTTCACGTTTCGTTAACATCCATTCATCGACCCATTTTTGTATATCCTCGAATGTAAAGAAGTGCTGCTCAACTAGTACGCGTCCCATCGATCGATAGGCGCCAAGTCTGGCGAATATAGCGGGGGAATATACCACTATAAATGAATGGGCCGGAAGTTTGTCAATCTGCAAAATGACTTTTTTTAGTGTTTGATCCCATTTTTGTCATTTTTCGCTCAATGCGTGGCTTAAATCGATCATATGTCGAATTTTAGAAGCTCGAGGTCACCACTCCCTTCTTATCCACCCAAACATAGCATTTTCGAGATCTTTTTTTAAAAACATTAATTTCGCCACTTTTAAAAAGTTGAAAACCGCGTTTACAAGTCTTGATATTTGAAAAAAAGATCGCCGTAGGTCTACATAGGAATTCGATGACTTTCCGATGCTTTTTACTTTTGTTATAAATTGGCTGAAAAATCGGCATGGTTAACTCGAAAAAAAAACTATGTTACTATCTTGTAAGCAAGTAAACTAATATGTCGTTTTCAAGTGGACAGTCTTACCAACAAAATAACGGTTAAACTTGCAGATATCTCGTTTAGTTTTTATTCTACATCTGCTGAAAGCAAATCGACATTTTAAACTTGCACACCTGGTATGGTATTCAATTCATTGACCATGACTACACTGTCAAATTCTCTACGTAAAATCCTCAACTATATCTAACTTGTTTGAACTAGAGTTCTCCAAATGTCATAAATATGCGTTTACACTAAAATCATTTACTAGAAAGCTCTACAGGGTGTTTACACTTCTCTATCTAGCTCTACTTAGCTCTACCTAGCTCTACACTCTTCTGAAAAAACTCTATAGTGTACAAAGGCCTTTAGATTTATGTTTTTGAATCATTAAGAGAGCCCCCAAAATAAACGCAACCAACCTTTTCTATGCTGTCGGCTCACCAAAAAGACAGAAAGAACTAATCATACGCGCTCACTCTATAAAGAGTACACATATTTTTGTATTTCTTGTGTTTTCTGTAATAACAACTGGAAAGTAATACTCGTACTGTCGTTCAGCACTGAGCAACTGAGCATCATCAACTGAACTGAACCCTATGCGGGTATACCAAGTTTGTGCAAAATATGTAAATGGCAGAAAGAGGCGTGGCAGACTTCATAAAGTATATATGTTTTTGATCAGCATCATCAGCCGAGTTGATATTGACATGTCCGTCTGTTTGTATGAACGAAAAGATCTTAAGGATGATAAGAGCTAGGAGTGCCATATTTGAAATGTAGACTCATTATGTATAATGTCAGGAAGATAATGTTTATTGAACCTACAACACCATATACTCATAAGACTTTATGACTTTAATAGATATAAACTTCAGACTTGGTATGTAGGTTCCTGGATAGCACACGCAGATCAAGTTTGTCTTTATTTTTGAATCGGACCAATAGGTCATATAGCTGCCATAGAAACGGTTGGGTTCAGTACCTAAAGAGTTTTGTTTTTTGAGATATTTGAACCAATCTGACATAATATGCATTTAAAATATAGTCTTATACATCCTGACAAAATTTGGTTTAAATCGGCTCAATATATCATATATCTGATAGTAATCCCAAAATGCAATACAGAATTCTGCAAGGGCATCCATCCTTTGGCGTCATGAACAGCCTTTAAGAACCCAGCCACAGGGTATCCTACTGTCGAGTGTGCTTGTTTTTCTTGTTGCTTTGTATACTCATCGCATCCAAAGCGAGGAACAGGGGAAAAGAAAAAAATTGGACAAACAACTGACACAAAAAATGTTTTTTTTTTAAATCTTGTATGATGCATTTCATAACGAAAACGTATGAAATTGCACTGCGCTCTTCCTCTTGTATCATTATTTTATTGCGAGGTTGCATCAGTTTTTCCACTATAACTTCCGTAGACGCACCTGGATGCAGACCGGTGTTATTTAGTTAGAGAATTGATTACCCAAGACTCCTGTAGTACTGGGATGGAGCTCAAACGAGTCTATGTTATTTATATTCCATCAAAGTAAAAAAAATAACCTAATTTTAGTTCTTTTTTAAACATCGCTAAGATAAAACGTACACCAGTAAAGAAACTTAATTCTCCAGTATTTTATTAGAAATGAACGCACATTTAAATATAAAACTATAAACACGAACATAAAAATCAGTCGCATAACTTATTTACAAATCAGTTTCAAAATTTGTAATTTTTGTTATATTTGCACATTTGTGCGCGCACTGAAAAATGTGTCAACACTGAGAGGCTGTCACGCGTTTTGGATTTGTAATCTTTAAAGATTTCTCTGTCGAATGAATATATTACTTTTTACGAACGCTTTCGTCAAAGAAATGATTTTTCCACGCTTTTTAGCCTGCGGCCCCAGTGTGCAGTGTCACCTGATGGTTCATATAAGGCATGCGAATTTGGAATAGATATACATGACAGATATTGTTCGTTGTCAATCGCATAAAAATCTATAAAGTAAACTTTTCGCGGATTATTTATTTCTGTTATTGGTATGGAATTTGTATAATCTTATTGTTGAAATATTATCGTCGTCTTTGTGATAATGCATCTGCAACATGATTTAATTTACCTTTTAAATACCTTGTTGTAAAATCTGACTCGCGTAGCTTAATACGCCAACGCTGTAATTTCGAGTTGGGTTCTTTGATATTATCTAACCAAACAAGTGGCATATAATAACTTAAGATATGAAATTGCCTGCCAAATAAGTATGGACGAAAGTATTTCGTTGATCATAACACTAGCCCACAAATTTGAACTTTTTGGCTATTACGCGAACCAAACCAAGATTTTTTGATAGATAGGGGGGGCCCCATATGACGAAAAACATTTTTTTTTACAAAGGTGCGCCCACACGTGTCATCATAAATCATCATGCCAAAACCGATTTTCAATAGCTTAAATTTTTCTGAAAGCTAATGAATATATCTCTAATTCGTTGATACACTGTCTAAGATTTCAACCAGAAGTTTACGAGACATAAATTTTCGAACTAAGAAAATTGTTCATAAATGAACATACGGTTTGAACAGCCCTCGGAATGCGTGACAGATTTGATACACAAACCACTTGAAAGGGTCACTAAAATGTAGAATTACCACATGGGTCGCAATCCTGGCGCTCAGAAATAATAGACTAATGTGTGAACCTGTATTTAAAAAATAGATAAGAAATACCCGCTAGTACGTAAAATCATGTAATACAAGAATGCAAAGAAAGGAGTCAAATATATTACAACTCTAATCTTCACAATAAGAAAAAAGGAGCCAAGTACACGTTAACCCTATGGTTAACTCACTCTAAATAATAGATTAGATAATATAGAACAATAAGTAGAAAAGAGTCACCCATACTCTAACATCATGTCAACTATATCCTAATAATACATAAGATCACATAGATTTGATGAGTAGAAGTAAGCCCAGAATATTGTCAACACTATATTGAGTTCTGTCTAATTAGTACATAAGATATTCTATCAAACAGGGGTGCTCATTGCCTATACACATGACGCACATTTGTTTTTGTTGTGCACATATCATATGGAAGTGTGTGAGCTTACACATTAGTTAGCTCCTAGTGCACATTGACAAATTACACAAACAATTCTTGACTTTTAGTTTTTCGTCCCTTTCGATCCTTTTAAAACAAAAACAATTTTACACATTCGCTCTCTTTCTTTTCATTTTCTTAAATGCCGACGAGCTCAGCAACAACAATTTCATAGAATTTGTTGTTGTGTGATGGACTCGTCACTAATCCGAATGTAATTTGTTGTTGCCAGATTGTTTCGTGTACACTGAAAACAAAAAAGACTTCACTTTCTTGTGCATCTTCTAACACATGTATATAATTCGATTTAATCATTTGACATTTCATTTTTTTTCACTTGTCGGTAAAATGTTTGACGAACGGGCAAGCCTTTTCTTCGCCAAAAACTTTAAATGTGAATTGCAATGTATATTATGTAATAAAATACTATTGGTTAATACAAAATATAATCGCGAAAGGCATTTCTTTATATGCCATCCACTTGAATCAATGGAGCGCTTGATGGGGGAACATAAGAACATTATTCAACAATTTAATGAATTTGATGCGCAGCAAATTCTGTCATATATCGAAGAAAACTCCCAGGAAATTAATGAACAGCAAAGAAAAATTATGGTCAGTTCACGAACAGGTAATCAAGCAGCAAAGAAAGCATCATATTTAGTCACCTTAGCTATTGCTTAACAATGCAAGCCACTATCAGATGGCCCTTTTATTAAAAAAGTCTGCCAAGAAATGTTAAGCTGTTTTGGTAAATACGGAAATATGTCAGCGAAATTCATTGAGACTGTTTCTTTATCAAGATGTTCGGTGACCCGTAGAGTTCAGAATCTCAACTCTTATTTGGACATAATTTTAAATGAAAAATTAAAGTCCTGCTCATATTTTTCTATTGCCTTAGATGAGTCTTGCGATAATACTGACTTCAGTCAGTTAATATTAGCAATTTGAATGATTGACCAAGAAAGCAACATAAATGAGGAGATTTTTGCACTAATTCCACTTTTGGAAAACACAAAGGGAGTCGATATTTTTAACGCTGTTAATGAAAGATTAGACTTGAAACAAGAATCAAGAAAACTAGCAGCCGTATGCACGGATGGTGCACCTGCTATGTTAGGAAAAACCAATGGCTTTATTGGACATTTGATAAGAAATGACATTCAGGTACCATCATTTTATTGTGCGATTCATCAAGAGGCCTTGTGCTCCAAGTGGACGAATAATATTCACACAATGGAGGAGGGCATAATTCTTTAACACATCGGAAGCTTAAACTTTTCCTTGAGGAATGTGAAAGTCAGTACAAGGACCTGCTGATGTTTACGGAAGTGAGATGGTCAAGTCGAGGAAAATGCCTTGAGCGTTTCTTTGAGCTGAGAAAGGATGTAGTTGAATTTATGGAGTTGCAATTGCCAAAATTAGATTTCTTGAATGAAATAAAGTCCCAAGAATTCAACATAAGACTTGCATTTTTGACTGATCTCACAATACACCTTAACAATCTCAATAGGTGTCTTCAAGGCCAAAGTAAAAATATTTTTCAAAAGCAAAAGTAATTGCAAAAATTTCTGATATCCCACAAAAAAAAAACATCTACACGAGGTAAAAGTCTAGTGACGAAAGCAATTTCTAGCCCCAAAATTTCTGATATCCAATTTTGTGACGAACAAAATTCAGTTAAATCTAAAAATTTAAAATAAAATATAGATTCATAAAAAATTAAGAAGAAAATTGGCATTCGGCACTTCCCAAAAATGTAATTTTTATGTACAAAGCTTTCCCTTTTTGCTCACAGTGCACAATAATAATAATGTTGAATTATATTAAATAATCAATACTTTATGAGATTTATTTTATTTGTTTGCTCAAAAATAATGATTATTTCTTGAATTTTATTTTGTTGATCAAAAAAATCTTATGAGTAAAAAAATAAAAATTATAAATTTTGAGATTATAACAAAATTGCATAGATTACCCTTGAAGAAAAATTTTGCTATATTTCACGCTCGTTAAAGTAACGAAAAGTGACTGATTTTTTTCAATTGAAAAAACAAAATAATCATTATTTACGGTCCCTGCTTAAAACTCTAAATATCACGCTTTGTTGCCTTTCACTCGATGTAGCGTAGAGCTGGTTCAAGTAGATCATACGTCTTACAAACAGAGCTAGTGTAGCAGGGTCTCCCTCGAATTCGGGTACATTTCGTATTTTATGCAACAATGGACTTAACGTCTGATCATTTAGTTGACCTACTCGTGGTTGTGGTGGTGTTAAAACTTTGTTTTCAAAATTTAGCTTTGGTTCTGTTTGTGTCGTGGTTTTTTATGTTGTTTATAGCATTTATTTGGTCTTAATCGATATTATTGCGCTTCCAAATGTAACCTACAGGTTACTTTGGTACAGCAGGTGGCAAGCCCTTGCTCTCGCTTCACAAAACTCAAACAACAACAACAACTTGCTTCTTGTACACTGTGTGAAAAAGTAAGGTTGGTTTTGATGCGTTTTGATTTTTACTACATAATAAGCGTTCGACTTGCAAATAAAATTAATTAGAACTTTTTTTTAGCGTATAATTGTTTTGGTTTGTTAAAACCAACAACAATCACACAGATTTTACGTCGCGACGCACAGAGTCATAAATGTGTTCATTTTGCTTTAATTTATGACTTCAGAAGTTGTGTTTGTTGTAGATGTTGTTGTAGTGCTCACGATTGCAAATTCCTTGCCCACCGCTGCTTTAGTATATCGAAACTTATACCTTATTATTTTGTGATTAGGAAATTGCACCTTCGACACTTATACCTTAAGTGAATTTAATTATTTAGCTTCGGTTCTTAAATTTTATTTAAGCAATTGCTTAAATTTCACTTATGTGGCAGTCACGTTGTGTTTAAAATAAAATATTTTCACTAAGTGCAGTCACAGTGTGTTACAACGGGCCACTATGCCTTATTTTAAAAGCACGCTCGAGTTCTTTTGCGTAAAAATAAAGTGAACCGTAACTCTTTTTGTGCGGCAATTCACGTGCTCAAATTTAAAGGATCACTTGGTCGTACAAGGATTCTTAATCACTGGATTGTAGAAGGATCTTCATATTACTATGACTTGATATCCAATCGGCTGAGCCAATAAATTGTTTCGTTTATACATTTTTACCTAAAAGTAAATTTCACTTCATATTTAATTATTGGGTTTATTGCTTAGAACTTTTTCGATTCTAAACATCTTTAAAACTAATTTTACAATTGATCAGAGCTTAACATTAGGCCAAAAGCTTTCTATGCTGTTTTGAAATGTGGGAATTTTCGTGCGGAGAGTTTGACAGGTTTAAGTTGCGACAGTGATTTAGACTGTAAATTGCAATATTGCTATTTCGGAGATTCCCATAATAGGAAAAGAATTTGTTTAGATGGGTTCAGTTTGTGTACTGCTTAGTCGTCTTAGCCTGAAGGGGAACACATGCTGATCGTGCGCTACCGTGGGAGTGAGAATGTGGAGTTGTTTATAGTTGGGCCATTTAGGCTTGACATAGAAGAATTATACATAGGTTAATATGTTACTATATATGCATCTATATATTAAGTTAACAGGGAATATCTTGCAAGCCCCTCCAAAAGTATTTCGGACACTCAATTTTTATCTATAAAAAATATTTTGTAACCCGGGCACCATACAAGTTTATTGATTCTTAATCCGATCACATTAACCTGCTTGTACATATGTAAGAAAAGGTTGTCCTAATTAACAAGTGTCAGAATTATTGAAAAAAGAACAGTAATTTATTTTTGCGTAAAAGAAGTTTATTGTAAGTCAGCGCTCTGCCAGGCCATTAAATCTTCGGCTGCCGAGCAGCATCTAAGTGACTGGTCTAAGAGCATCCTACAGTTGAGTATACTAAAGATTTTTTACTTTTAAACAGTCTATGCTTTTTCCACAGTAAGTACGGGGTCTATTTTTTAGTTGAGTATGCGCGACTGTAGTTGACGCTCAGCAGAACGAATTGTGCTGCAATCCGTACCTAGCTTAAAAAATAAATATATCTTTTTTAAAAACTAGTGGGAAAGGCTACAGTCGAATGTAGAAAAAAACAAACAGTGGTGAAAATTAAATACAATAAATCGCAATAAATATTAGGGTTGTTGATAATATATCAATATGTCGATATTTTTTTCCAAAACAAATATATTTATATCGTAATATTTTGTTTGTCCAAATATCGAGTATGCGATATTTTTTCGGTATATTTTTTGATATTTTGTGTTGGTCACCCCCAAAATAGTGAGCTGAAGTTAGATCTCAGCTTGCTGGATGCTTCATGGGAAAGTGATCCCTTGCAATTCTGGAATTCGCATAAGGCGTCCATGCCGGGACTTTATAAAATCGCCTTAAGATACCTCATCAACCCTGGTAGCTCAGTGCCTTCGGAGCGACTGGCGTCTGCTATAAAATGTGTCATCTGTGACTCTCGTAGCCGAATGACAGATCTCAACATAACGCAAAGCGTATTTTTAAAGTCCGTGAATTCAAAGTATTGGAACTTAAAGTTCGTTCTTTTTTCATATTATACAATTAAGTTCGCTTCGTTATATAACATATTTATATCGAGGCCTCAAAATTTCTGATATCCAATTTTGTGACGAACAAAATTCAGTTTAATCTAAAAATTTTAAATAAAAATATAAATTAATAAAAAAAAAGCGAAAACTGGCATTGTGCACTGTGAGCAAAAAGGGTGAGCTTCTTTGTCCATAAAAATTACTTTTGCGCAGTGCCGAATGCCGAACGAAATTGTAAGTATTACAACATATTAAAATTTAACAGAAATCGTTCGAGCCGTTTTGTCAGAAGTCGCCAAATGTAAGCTAAAAACTTTATTTCACCTGTAAAATGTTACCTGAGTACTTTAGAAAAAAAGGTTAAAGGAACGCCTAAAAGCCCTCAAAGACACATTTTCCAATGATATATAGAACATATCTGTAGCTTCTATGGTTTGGAAACGGTTGAGGTTTCAATTTTAACGGGATTTAGCGTTTTCCCGCTAAAATAGCGATTTTTTCAAAAAGTCGTAGAACAAACATTTCTAGATTTTCGAAAAGGAATAAATCCCCATCATTACATTTAACCTTCTTTAGCGCTTTGATGCAAACAGACAAACAGACTAACAGACAAACAAACTGACATTTCATTTTGAGAAGTCCACTTTAATTTTAAAATTTATTTATCTTTTGAACCAGTTATCGGATTTGGGTGATTGAAGTATCAATCGACGCTTATTTTTCAATTGAAAAAACAAAATAATCATTATTTACGGTCCCTGCTTAAAACTCTAAATATCACGCTTTGTTGCCTTTCACTCGATGTAGCGTAGAGCTGGTTCAAGTAGATCATACGTCTTACAAACAGAGCTAGTGTAGCAGGGTCTCCCTCGAATTCGGGTACATTTCGTATTTTATGCAACAATGGACTTAACGTCTGATCATTTAGTTGACCTACTCGTGGTTGTGGTGGTGTTAGAACTTTGTTTTCAAAATTTAGCTTTGGTTCTGTTTGTGTCGTGGTTTTTTATGTTGTTTATAGCATTTATTTGGTCTTAATCGATATTATTGCGCTTCCAAATGTAACCTACAGGTTACTTTGGTACAGCGGTGGGCAAGCCCTTGCTCTCGCTACTCACAAAACTCAAACAACAACAACAACTTGCTTCTTGTACACTGTGTGAAAAAGTAAGGTTGGTTTTGATGCGTTTTGATTTTTACTACATAATAAGCGTTCGACTTGCAAATAAAATTAATTAGAACTTTTTTTTAGCGTATATTTGTTTTGGTTTGTTAAAACCAACAACAATCACACAGATTTTACGTCGCGACGCACAGAGTCATAAATGTGTTCATTTTGCTTTAATTTATGACTTCAGAAGTTGTGTTTGTTGTAGATGTTGTTGTAGTGCTCACGATTGCAAATTCCTTGCCCACCGCTGCTTTAGTATATCGAAACTTATACCTTATTATTTTGTGATTAGGAAATTGCACCTTCGACACTTATACCTTAAGTGATTTAATTATTTAGCGTCGGTTCTTAAATTTTATTTAAGCAATTGCTTAAATTTCACTTATGTGGCAGTCACGTTGTGTTTAAAATAAAATATTTTCACTAAGTGCAGTCACAGTGTGTTACAACGGGCCACTATGCCTTAAACCTTAAAGTTAACCGTAACTCTTTTTGTGCGGCAATTCACGTGCTCAAATTTAAAGGATCACTTGGTCGTACAAGGATTCTTAACCACTGGATTGTAGAAGGATCTTCATATTACTATGACTTGATATCCAATCGGCTGAGCCAATAAATTGTTTCGCTTATACATTTTTACCTAAAAGTAAATTTCACTTCATATTTAATTATTGGGTTTATTGCTTAGAACTTTTTCGATTCTAAACATCTTTAAAATTAATTTTACAATTGATCAGAGCTTAACATTAGGCCAAAAGCTTTCTATGCTGTTTTGAAATGTGGGAATTTTCGTGCGGAGAGTTTGACAGGTTTAAGTTGCGACAGTGATTTAGACTGTAAATTGCAATATTGCTATGTCGGAGATTCCCATAATAGGAAAAGAATTTGTTTAGATGGGTTCAGTTTGTGTACTGCTTAGTCGTCTTAGCCTGAAGGGGAACACATGCTGATCGTGCGCTACCGTGGGAGTGAGAATGTGGAGTTGTTTATAGTTGGGCCATTTAGGCTTGACATAGAAGAATTATACATAGGTTAATATGTCACTATATATACATATATATATTAAGTTAACAGGGAATATCTTGCAAGCCCCTCCAAAAGTATTTCGGACACTCAATTTTTATCTATAAAAAATATTTTGTAACCCGGGCACCATACAAGTTTATTGATTCTTAATCCGATCACATTAACCTGCTTGTACATATGTAAGAAAAGGTTGTCCTAATTAACAAGTGTCAGAATTATTGAAAAAGAACAGTAATTTATTTTTGCGTAAAAGAAGTTTATTGTAAGTCAGCGCTCTGCCAGGCCATTAAATCTTCGGCTGCCGAGCAGCATCTAAGTGACTGGTCTAAGAGCATCCTACAGTTGAGTATACTAAAGATTTTTTACTTTTAAACAGTCTATGCTTTTTCCACAGTAAGTACGGGGTCTATTTTTTAGTTGAGTATGCGCGACTGTAGTTGACGCTCAGCAGAACGAATTGTGCTGCAATCCGTACCTAGCTTAAAAAAGAAATATATCTTTTTTAAAAACTAGTGGGAAAGGCTACAGTCGAATGTAGAAAAAAACAAACAGTGGTGAAAATTAAATACAATAAATCGCAATAAATATTAGGGTTGTTGATAATATATCAATATGTCGATATTTTTTTCCAAAACAAATATATTTATATCGTAATATTTTGTTTGTCCAAATATCGAGTATGCGATATTTTTTCGGTATATTTTTTGATATTTTGTGTTGGTCACCCCCAAAATAGTGAGCTGAAGTTAGATCTCAGCTTGCTGGATGCTTCATGGGAAAGTGATCCCTTGCAATTCTGGAATTCGCATAAGGCGTCCATGCCGGGACTTTATAAAATCGCCTTAAGATACCTCATCAACCCTGGTAGCTCAGTGCCTTCGAGCGACTGGCGTCTGCTATAAAATGTGTCATCTGTGACTCGTAGCCGAATGACAGATCTCAACATAACATAAGCGTATTTTTAAAGTCCGTGAATTCAAAGTATTGGAACTTAAAGTTCGTTCTTTTTCATATTATACAATTAAGTTCCTTCGTTATATAACATATTTATATCGAGGCCTCAAAATTTCTGATATCCAATTTTGTGACGAACAAAATTCAGTTTAATCTAAAATTTTAAATAAAAATATAAATTAATAAAAAAAAAGCGAAAACTGGCATTGTGCACTGTGAGCAAAAAGGGTGAGCTTCTTTGTCCATAAAAATTACTTTTGCGCAGTGCCGAATGCCGAACGAAATTGTAAGTATCACAACATATTAAAATTTAACAGAAATCGTTCGAGCCGTTTTGTCAGAAGTCGCCAAAATGTAAGCTAAAAAACTTTATTTCACCTGTAAAATGTTACCTGAGTACTTTAGAAAAAAAGGTTAAAGGAACGCCTAAAAGCCCTCAAAGACACATTTTCCAATGATATATAGAACATATCTGTAGCTTCTATGGTTTGGAAACGGTTGAGGTTTCAATTTTAACGGGATTTAGCGTTTTCCCGCTAAAATAGCGATTTTTTCAAAAAGTCGTAGAACAAACATTTCTAGATTTTCGAAAAGGAATAAATCCCCATCATTACATTTAACCTTCTTTAGCGCTTTGATGCAAACAGACAAACAGACTAACAGACAAACAAACTGACATTTCATTTTGAGAAGTCCACTTTAATTTTAAAATTTATTTATCTTTTGAACCAGTTATCGGATTTGGGTGATTGAAGTATCAATCGACGCTTATTTTTAAGTAGAATTTAAAAAAATAAAAATTGTACCAAAAGGCCCATTAGCTGCAATCATTTAAATTTTTCCCCTCCCACTTACACCCCCGTATCTCAAGACCCAGTTGGTTAGAAAAAGTTTCAGTATGCCATTTTGTAGGTTAAGACTAAACTTTTCGATCGGTATATAACTCGATCTGATCGGACAGTCGTAGCATATTTTTCAACTTAGCTGTATATATTGTTAGTCGCCTTTCGCACCTTTCGTCACTAACGCGAACTGCCGTCCGCAGTGATGTATCATAATATATACCATGCTTATACAGTGCATTAAGTTGCTTTAATTGAAAGCGACTTACCTTAAACCGCCTTTGTAAAAACTTTTTAATGCGATTTAACGTTAACAGAGATTCAGCGAAGCTCGCTTTTTAAACCCGTCGCTAATTTTTTACGCCGCTTTAAATATACGTATAAGCACATCGCTTTTAAAATGTACTTTAAGACCGCATGGTTTTATATACAACTACTAAGTGCCATTAAAATTGCAACGATATGTTATATATTTAATTTATACACAATAATAACATAATAAAGTCGCACGTATAAACACTTAAAAAAATATGTTGTATGAACATACGGCTTAAGTTAAAATCAGATTTAGCTGCTCTAAAAACATGGTAATATACTAAAATTAAGGTTATAAGCAAGGCTGCAAACCACCAAAATTTTGGAAAAGGTTCGGTTCGATGGTTCGAACCCTAGAGCAAGACTTAGGTTCGGTTCGGAAACCGGCTTATATACCTCCTAAACCCAAGGTTTGGGTTCAAACCTTGGTTCAATTATGTGCAAGAAAAATAGTAATTTTTTGTGTATAACTTTTCTTGATTTTTTAATCGAAGTACATTTTAAAAATAATAAAATATAATAGTCTAAATTAGTCTTAAGATGACCTATTATTTTATGGTTTTTTATTATGTTATTATATAATTTAAGTGAACTTGTTTTGTTTCCGCGCGGTTGGACGCCTAGCGTCGCAAACTAGTGTGACCAACGCAACACCAAAAAGTAACCAAATGTTGAGTGGTCACATTGGGGCTGTGGTTTGCTTACATTTTAAAATGCGCTAAACTTGAAAAATAAATTAAAAGAATAGATTTTAAGATATGGAGAAGGGATTGTTGGCATATTGCCCTAAGCTGAAGGAAAAAGAGAAGGAGGCACGCAGGCTACGGTCATATTGGGTCAATCTATAAAAATTGCATCGAAATGCTTTTTTCATCCTGGTCATATAGGATGGTGTACTTCTCCACTTCTTTTATCCACTTTATCTTATCGTCTTATAAAAAAGTCCAAGCGTGTTCTTTTCACTTTAAGTTTTGCCATTTTAATTCAATGTATTATCTCTTGTGTGCACAACCAACAGCTGACATTTCTCTAATGGCTGTCCTTATATTGAACAACACATATAAATGGTCAGTCGACTGAGAAGTATCAGCTGAAGCGAGATAATTTTTCTTGCGTTCCGCCACTGTTTTTTATATGAAGTTTGGCTTAGCAAACGGAATTTTTTCGATGTGAGTACCTACCTTAAACACTAAATTGCAAGAAAGTTTCGATTGAAGCTTATTTAGTTCTGCAAATTAACTACGATGAACAAACTCCAGTGAGTTGTCGATGTTTTCATGGAAATCGATTCAATCAACTAGAAATATCGTCGCTTTCACGAAAGTCGAGCTGTTGATATTTCGATGTATGTTTACATCACTAATAAATAGAATGTAATTATTATTTTTTCAAACTAGTCTTTTTATTTAAGAAATGGGTTCGGTTCATGTTCGGGTTCACGCAGTATACAACATCAAATGTTCGCACTTTTTTCCGTGAAAACGGTCGTACTTTAAGAGGTCAATTTCTGAGTCTAATATGACTCTTTTTTGACACAGAAATAAATGCTTTCACCCTCCTAAGCATTGAAAACGCACAGAAAATGCTCGTAAAAGTATCATTTTTAGGCACTTAAATCGCAACGAAAAAGGTTCATTTCAGACACTTGATTGAAACATTTTTTTGGAATAATTTCAATCAATAAAATTCAGATTTTATATTTGCTTTTTATTTTTCTCAAAAAGTATACGGAAAATTGGAAAAATCTTAAAAATTAATTCTTAAATTCTATGTATATGTGTATTATTATATAAAAAATATGGAAATCTTTCAAACTAAATCTTAAATTTTAACCCATATATAAACCATTAATTTTCCTTAGTCAAATGTTTTTTAGCTTTATTATAATATTTAATTCTGTCATTTGCAGTTTGACACCATTTGCTGGAAGTTGATGACATCTGTTTTTCATCCACGGCAAATTTTTGATTAAAAGCACCTTAAAAGAGTAAAAAAAACGTTATTTTAAAAACATAGAAAAAACATTTTTGTAAAGAATGGAAAAATGGATTAAAGTCAAATATTTTAAGTGCAACAATTATTACTTCTCACGGCTGTCGCTATCGCCATGCTCAGAACACACTTTTTAGTGTGAGTCCCCTTCCATGAATACTTAACAGCAATCTTATTCAAAAAAATTTTCTTCCAAATTGTGCGCAAAAATTTTGCAGGATCAGAAATGTTGTAATTTTTGATTTCTGATTCCTATAAAAAAATGAAAATATAAAAAAAAAGAAACGACTGCATTTTATTGAAAATTACAGAGCATTTTTAGTTATTCTTACCAGTTGTTCACACAATTCTGCTGAATTAATTAAATCCTCTTCAAATTTTTCGATGTCTTCAATTTTATTGAAGGATTTTGGTGGTAGCAACACACGAGGCTTATTTCCTTGAACAAGCTTTCGTTGTGCTATCACTTCCGTTAAAATGAGAGCTTGAATGTTAGTGTTATCAGCTTCCAATTTAATTAAGCGTTCATTAAGATCTATAAAAATATATTTTGGTTTAGTCTGTAAATTGAAAAGTCTTTATTCTATACCTTCTACATTTTTGTTTAATTTTTGCAGTTGGTCGTAAATAAGCTGCAACATATCTTAAAAGGGCAAAATTACTTAGTTTTCTTTGAAGATAGATTTTCAAACCTATACTTACTTGATGTGGATGGATTCGCATAGCTAGAAGTTAGCTGAGTATAGGCAACTTCATTGGCCAAGGTTGATTCATCTGAATGCGTGCCAGTGCTAAAAAATTGCTCAGTGAAATCATTCATTATGAATTAATGGAATAACAATTATGCACGATGGTGACAAAAGATTAAAAATAATAGCTTTTCGTGTAACGTCTGCTACTTTATGAACTATTGGTATGTCACTAATAACTAGTGATTGGGATAATTTTATGCCTAAAAGGCTTGATTTTAGAGGTAACGTAAAAAGATCTTCATTAAGTAAAATTTCATTTGATTTTACAAATACCTCGTTGTTTGCTTCCACAAAATTATTAATTTTAAAAACTCTGGAATCTACAATGTATATGTGGTCTGGAGCATTTATGGACATATATATGCTTTTATTTTGAATTGAGAAAATATTTCCATTCAAACATCTTTTTAAAACTTTTGATTTGGAATCTCTTCTTAATGTGCTATTCATACTTTGCTCTACGAGGCGATTATATATCTGCGTAGCAACTTGTGTTCCCTTTCTAACCATTTTTTTTACATTGCATAAATAACTTTCATATTTGAAAGCACTGAAAGAATGTAAACTTGATTGGTAAAAAAATGCATTCATCTGCCAAATGCGATAAACAATGAAAATTATGTTTTAGAAAAGTTGCATCATAAAGCTCTGGCAATTTGCTTATAAAACTACGAATCAATTCTTTAGCGCACACATTTTTACTTAAGCAATGCTCATCACTAAGCAGAATTCTTATAGCAATGCTTAATTGCATAAAATGTTCGTATCGGCTTTCAGTTAAAACTCCTTTTAAAACTACTGGTCCAGTGTATAGTAGGAATTGCCTAAACTCAACGGCATTCCACCTATCCATATCTAAAATACTTCTGGGTTTTCTGTCAAATTCCTTACTTATATCTGTCTTTAAAGACATGAACAGGTTATTTAAATAATCAATTTTTTCTTTAGATAAAGAGTAGTTCTGGCCTCTAATTTTTATCCATCCATTCAACATACTTTTCATTACCCCGAGGCAAACTGTATGCATATAATCGAATGGGAATTGGCGCACTATGTCTAATGGAAGCTCTTCAATTTTAAGTGGATGCAGAATGTTATGGTGTTCGACTTGTGTTCTATTTGTAAATTGGTCATCCGTTCTTGGTAAGCTTTCTTGAAGTTAATATATTATTCTTCTTTGGAAGCTCTCACCTCGTTGATGACACTTGTGCAACAAAATAGGCGCTATGACTTTTACTTCCAAGAACAAAAGCTCTAGCGGGCGAGTCGCAAATAAAGGCTCTAACCTTTACTTCGAAATGATTTGATTTATAGACAAAACCAGAAGAAATAAGAGAAGAAAGTTCAGAAATAAATAAATTAAGATATTCGTTAATATCTTTTGGCTTGCTCTCTCCACAAAAGACGCCTGCTAGCAATACAGGGGAAGTTCTGTCAACATTTATTAAAGTCGGCCATGCCTGCATGTTAGAACTTTTAAAGAGTGGTAGCCCATCAATATTTATATTAATGTATAATTCCTTTTCATTAAAAGAAAAGTTTTCAAAAAAAATCAGTCAAGCAATCAGCGATTCCATAATGCATATATTCACCGCCATTCATTGGGACCCAAAAACCATCTTTAGGTGTTTTTTTTTTTAAGTTCTGGAATCCAACGACAAATCAGGTGATATATGCCGCAAGATCTTAAGAAGCTCATTTAAAGCCGAGCAAGAAATATTAAATGCAACAGCCCTATCAAGGTCTTCCGAAGGTTCAGACAGGTCACTACTATCACTTGAGTATCCATCATTTTCAATAAAATTTTGCTCCAAAAAATTTCCTTAATCCATTAGGGGTTCATTGAATACGTCCAGCTCTGATGGCAGAGGCGTCTCACAGCGTCGATTCTTTGCCTTCAGGGCATTAATTATTTTTTTACACTCAGACCGGCTTGATCTCTGGACACTCATTTTGGCTTTAAATTATAAATCTCAGTTGAAACACTTTCTTTTACTTAATTTTAAACACTTTGTTACACTTTTTTAAGCACGTCCAACTGACACTTCTTCAATGTTCAAGCTAAATAAAATTGTCAATTTTAGAACATTTTGCGATAAGCGATCTGCACACCGTTTTTACTTTGTACTTACTTACCGCAGCTCCGAATATGCTCACACATACATAAGAGCTCTTTTTGAGCCTATGTGGAGCAACCCGCAAATTTGCTCAGAAAATGCTCTTATATATGTGCCTACTCAGAAAACACTCTTAAAATCGGCTCTTTTCAGACACAATTTAGAGCGCTCCTAACTTTGCTGGCTGGGCTATAGAGAAGTCATCCCATACAACTGAAAGCGTCTCAGCTAAAAGCATGACGGGGCGTCCACTGTGTAATTTTTCGGTGGACGCGTCGTTTGAGGAAATTATTTTTGGTTTCGATTCAGTTGGCTGGCCGAGCTCGTTACTGGCACAGCAAGCGAAACACAAAACATGCGTGCTATGAAATACCCTTAAGCTATAAAAAATAATTGTCTTTGATATTTTATTAAGGCCAAGGTTGATTCATCTGAATGCGTGCCAGTGCTAAAAAATTGCTCAGTGAAATCATTCATTATGAATTAATGGAATAACAATTATGCACGATGGTGACAAAAGATTAAAAATAATAGCTTTTCGTGTAACGTCTGCTACTTTATGAACTATTGGTATGTCACTAATAACTAGTGATTGGGATAATTTTATGCCTAAAAAGGCTTGATTTTAGAGGTAACGTAAAAAGATCTTCATTAAGTAAAATTTCATTTGATTTTACAAATACCTCGTTGTTTGCTTCCACAAAATTATTAATTTTAAAAACTCTGGAATCTACAATGTATATGTGGTCTGGAGCATTTATGGACATATATATGCTTTTATTTTGAATTGAGAAAATATTTCCATTCAAACATCTTTTTAAAACTTTTGATTTGGAATCTCTTCTTAATGTGCTATTCATACTTTGCTCTACGAGGCGATTATATATCTGCGTAGCAACTTGTGTTCCCTTTCTAACCATTTTTTTTACATTGCATAAATAACTTTCATATTTGAAAGCACTGAAAGAATGTAAACTTGATTGGTAAAAAATGCATTCATCTGCCAAATGCGATAAACAATGAAAATTATGTTTTAGAAAAGTTGCATCATAAAGCTCTGGCAATTTGCTTATAAAACTACGAATCAATTCTTTAGCGCACACATTTTTACTTAAGCAATGCTCATCACTAAGCAGAATTCTTATAGCAATGCTTAATTGCATAAAATGTTCGTATCGGCTTTCAGTTAAAACTCCTTTTAAAACTACTGGTCCAGTGTATAGTAGGAATTGCCTAAACTCAACGGCATTCCACCTATCCATATCTAAAATACTTCTGGGTTTTCTGTCAAATTCCTTACTTATATCTGTCTTTAAAGACATGAACAGGTTATTTAAATAATCAATTTTTTCTTTAGATAAAGAGTAGTTCTGGCCTCTAATTTTTATCCATCCATTCAACATACTTTTCATTACCCCGAGGCAAACTGTATGCATATAATCGAAATGGGAATTGGCGCACTATGTCTAATGGAAGCTCTTCAATTTTAAGTGGATGCAGAATGTTATGGTGTTCGACTTGTGTTCTATTTGTAAATTGGTCATCCGTTCTTGGTAAGCTTTCTTGAAGTTAATATATTATTCTTCTTTGGAAGCTCTCACCTCGTTGATGACACTTGTGGCAACCAAAATAGGCGCTATGACTTTTACTTCCAAGAACAAAAGCTCTAGCGGGCGAGTCGCAAATAAAGGCTCTAACCTTTACTTCGAAATGATTTGATTTATAGACAAAACCAGAAGAAATAAGAGAAGAAAGTTCAGAAATAAATAAATTAAGATATTCGTTAATATCTTTTGGCTTGCTCTCTCTCCACAAAAGACGCCTGCTAGCAATACAGGGGGAAGTTCTGTCAACATTTATTAAAGTCGGCCATGCCTGCATGTTAGAACTTTTAAAGAGTGGTAGCCCATCAATATTTATATTAATGTATAATTCCTTTTCATTAAAAGAAAAGTTTTCAAAAAAATCAGTCAAGCAATCAGCGATTCCATAATGCATATATTCACCGCCATTCATTGGTACCCAAAAACCATCTTTAGGTGTTTTTTTTTTTAAGTTCTGGAATCCAACGACAAATCAGGTGATATATGCCGCAAGATCTTAAGAAGCTCATTTAAAGCCGAGCAAGAAATATTAAATGCAACAGCCCTATCAAGGTCTTCCGAAGGTTCAGACAGGTCACTACTATCACTTGAGTATCCATCATTTTCAATAAAATTTTGCTCCAAAAAATTTCCCTAATCCATTAGGGGTTCATTGAATACGTCCAGCTCTGATGGCAGAGGCGTCTCACAGCGTCGATTCTTTGCCTTCAGGGCATTAATTATTTTTTTACACTCAGACCGGCTTGATCTCTGGACACTCATTTTGGCTTTAAATTATAAATCTCAGTTGAAACACTTTCTTTTACTTAATTTTAAACACTTTGTTACACTTTTTTAAGCACGTCCAACTGACACTTCTTCAATGTTCAAGCTAAATAAAATTGTCAATTTTAGAACATTTTGCGATAAGCGATCTGCACACCGTTATTTTAAGCGAGGTTTTTACTTTGTACTTACTTACCGCAGCTCCGAATATGCTCACACATACATAAGAGCTCTTTTTGAGCCTATGTGGAGCAACCCGCAAATTTGCTCAGAAAATGCTCTTATATATGTGCCTACTCAGAAAACACTCTTAAAATCGGCTCTTTTCAGACACAATTTAGAGCGCTCCTAACTTTGCTGGCTGGGCTATAGAGAAGTCATCCCATACAACTGAAAGCGTCTCAGCTAAAAGCATGACGGGGCGTCCACTGTGTAATTTTTCGGTGGACGCGTCGTTTGAGGAAATTATTTTTGGTTTCGATTCAGTTGGCTGGCCGAGCTCGTTACTGGCACAGCAAGCGAAACACAAAACATGCGTGCTATGAAATACCCTTAAGCTATAAAAAATAATTGTCTTTGATATTTTATTAAGAAAAAAATCGTTAATCTTATAATTTTATAAATGTATATAATAAAAAATATGCGATGTGTTGTTTTTATAAGTGTAAAAGCTTAATGATTTTTTATCTTACACCCTAGCTGTGAGAAAACTAAAGATTAAATAAATATTAAATTATTTAACTATTCTTATTTGTTATTCAAATATATTATATTAAATAAAATAAAGCTTAAAATCACTTTTTTTTTTTGCTAAATGGCAGTTATATGGATCAGTGTCGTTTTCAACAACAAATAATAATAATACTAAAAATAAAAATATCAGAATATCTTGCGCAGTTTATAAGTTATTAATTTATTTTATAAAACTGCTCAAAATCCCCATAGTGCTCTGATAGCGCGCAAGCAGCGCGCGTCGAAAAGTCATACAAAATGAGAATATTCATCTCTCGCTCTCTTTGGACATACGTGTCCTTATGTAGCGAGACAGAGAGAGATGTATTTGGGCGCGCAGGCTCATCTCTATGTATGCGTGCATCTTACAATAAGTGTGTGCATATGTATGGGCTGCTGAGAGAATTGACAACATCGCTTTGTTTATAAGTTGCTTCGCTTTAAAATTTGTATGTAAGCTCTAATACCCTGTACAAATAAGTTTTTTAATGAAGAAATTTCAAGCGCAAATAAATATTTAAAATTAAAAAAAACAACACATCGCATATTTTTTATTATCTACATTTATAAAATTATAAGATTTACGATTTTTTTCTTTATAAAATATTAAAGACAATTATTTTTTATAGCTAAAGGGTATTTCATAGCACGCATGTTTTGTGTTTCGCTTGCTGTGCCAGCAACGAGCTCGGCCAGCCAACTGAATCGAAACCCAAAATAATTTCCTCAAACGACGCGTCCACCGAAAAATTACCCAGTGGACGCCCCGTCATTCTTTTAGCTGAGACACTTTCAGTTTTATGGGATGACTTTTCTATAGGTTATTTGCTTAGTGACGATATACTCTTGTATTAATTTTTTAAGTAACGGGTATAAAAATGAAAGTTGCTTTGGTAAAAATTAAAATCTGACTTTTACCAACTGCTATTTTTAAATTTCAGTTACTACACGGATTACTTACCAATACTTCTTCGTGCGGTGGAACTCTGGGCGCATGAACCTGCCATTACCACGCCAGTGTTAAAGCTGTTCGCCGAACTAGTGCATTGCCGCACACAACGTTTAGCTGGCAATGTTTCCAGTCCCATGGGCATTTTACTGTTCCGTGAAGCATCGAAACTAATTTGCATTTACGGCAATCGTATTTTGCACCTAGAAGTGTCGAATGATCAACTTTATCCTATGAAATTAAAGGGCATATCAATTTGTTTTTTAATTTTAAAAAATGCACTTGGAGGAAACTATGTCAACTGTGGGGTTTTTAAATTATACGGTGATGACACTTTGCACAATGTTCTTGATATTATCGCACAGCTAATTCTTTCTATACGACAAAGTGATCTACTGGTAAATCTTATATACAATATTAATAAAAGACAAAACACTAAATAGATTTAATTACAGGAATACCCTAAATTGGCCTCATCATATTACAATTTATTAAATTGTCTATCTCAAGACCATGTTACATACCTTGCTGCTTTAGAACCACGCGCGTTTGTCTATATTCTGGAAAGTTTGACAAAAGGACTTGCTGCATTGGGTACGTATGCGTCTCTAAATTTACACTTATTGTGAATTCATTTTTGTTAAATTACAGACTCTGCAATTTATATAAGCTGTTGCACTATTTTGGATAGCATCGTTTCGTACATCTTTAAGCTGCTTCAACTAAAAAGTACAGATAAATACAAATGTGCATATGTATTATATGCTTATAATTTTATTCATTGCTTTTATTACAGTTTCTACATTCCCTAATAAGAAGCTACGACGATTGACACGGGAAAATTCAC
Organism: Drosophila innubila; assembly: GCF_004354385.1. NCBI lineage: Eukaryota > Metazoa > Arthropoda > Insecta > Diptera > Drosophilidae > Drosophila > Drosophila innubila. The sequence continues at coordinate 39,036,588 of NC_047626.1, read as the reverse complement.
AATTTCTTAAGGTCTGTGTTGTATCCTAAGAAATTAGAACTAGAAATCAGAATTGACTAGTAGTTTCATATTTTAAACCCCATAAAGTACATTGTGCGTGATGTCACTTTATTTATGTTATAAGGGACCTTAAGGAAGGCCTTTTGTTTTGAGCTATTTGTTGGCACAGATGTTGCCACAAAGAGCTTGCGTATAGTCTTCGCAAACGACACATTTCGGCAACTATGTGGATTTCGTAAGCACACTAAGTACTCAGTATCTTGTGTGTATTGCTCCGTAGCTAAAATTGTTAAGAAATTAGGTAAATTATAGAATGTATATGTCAAAAGTCCAAAACATGTCAAATTTATGACAAGGTTTCATAGGGTACGCACCCTGTATTAAGATATAAAGATAAAGATATTCGACGCACACTTCAATAAAATTGTTATATGTGCATTAGGGTGGAGTGAATTTGACTTTTTTTTTCGAAAACATTGTATCTTCAATGAACGATACGTTATAAGGGAAATTTCTGTAAAAAAAATTAATTTTTTTTGGTGGTCATTCGGACATGGCTCATCGACGATCAGTTTTGAAAAATCAGTCAAAAACTCAAAAAAACCGTCATAACTGTGATCTAATCTCAAAAGATATGTATGTAAAAAATAAGTTTTATTTTTCTTAGTTAGCCCCAACTGTTGGCCTTTTAAAACCATATCTACTGTTAAGATCGGTGGAAAAACATCGGACTTACAGATTTTTTAAGAATACCAAAACTAGTAATTATCCGTTACATTTCTTTTGGAATGTGTGCAATGTTTGAAGAAGGCACGTTATTTTTGGCAAATGTTTGAATACAGTTTTAAGGTTGATTAATTTAACAATATGGCTGTGAAAAGGTTGTGAAATGGGCTGGCACTATAAAAGGTACACGTACCGGCATTACCGCTTTGGAATTCAAGTACCTGTTTTTGGAGGATGACTTCCAAAAAAATTGATTTTTTTTTACAAATATTGCTTTTATATCGTATCATCCATTATAGATACACCGGTTTCGAAAATAAAAATAAATCATTTTCATATGACAAAATTTTTTAAGATTGTTTTTTTTTTAAAGCTGAAACCGATTTTCAAAAGCTTTACGTTTTCTGCAAGTCAATGAATATATCTGTAATTCAATTCAACACAGTCTAAGATTTAAACCGTAGTTTGAGAGCCATTAATTTTTGAACTAAGAAAATTATGATTTTTTTTATAGCTTTTTACGATTGTGGAGCGGCATGACCTTTAGTCAATCTCACAGAATATCAATTTGTTGTTGTCTTACACATTTTGACCATTTTTGACTTAAATCAACCAATGTGACAGGGTGTGTTTCTGATAATGGGTTATATACCAAATTTGGTTTAAATCGGTTCACTATTTAATCGACGATCGGTATAAAATCCACCTTTAGTATGAAAATCTTTCTCATTTTCTAAAATATTTCAACCAAACTCACAAATTTTGTATTCTATGTTGTCTTATACATCTTCACCAATAACGGTTCAAATCTGTTTACTATATCATATAGATGCCATAGGACCGATCGGCCTAAAATAAAATATAAGTATGAAAAACTTTTTTGTTTTTTGAGATATCTTAACCAAACTAATAGAATATGCATTTGAGTTGGTCTTATGCATTCTGACAGAAGTTCATACACATCGGTCCACTATATCATATAGCTGCCAGACTACCGGTCGGTAGAAAATCAAGGTTGGGTATAAAAACTTTTGTTGTTTTTTAAGATATCTTTGTGTATCCTTAATTGCCCTTAACATTCTAAACAAATTTGGTTGACTATATCATATAGTACGAAAAACTTTTTTATTTTTTTAAGTTATCTGTACCAAACTCAAAAATTATGAATCTCTTATCGTCTTTTACAACCAGTCCAAGTTTGGTTGGAATCGGACTACTGTAACAAATAACCGATCAGTCGAAAATCAGCTTTTGCTTGAAATTTGCTTGTTTGCTTATATACTAATAACTTAGCCGTCTCTCCATCCATTTTAACGGTAAACATATTTTACGGCGGGTAATTTATATGGCTTTATATATATTTTTTTCTTTAAATTTTCCTCCAATCAGTCAAAAAATCATAAAAAAATGTACAAAAAAAAAATCATTATTTTCTTAATTTAAAAATTTATGGCTCTAAAAATACTAGTTAAGATCTTAGACTGTGCTTAAATGAATTACAGATATATTCAAAAGCTTTCAGAAAAAGGAATTTGCATTTTCGAGTAATGATGTCAAATGTCGTCGCCCTCTAAAAATCGGTAAAAAAAGTCAAATTAAAAAAAAAAAATAAAAAAATGTTTAAAGTACTCAGCTAAAATATTACAGGTGAAATAAGGTTTTTTCGCTTACATTTTGGCGTATTATTAGAAAATGACTCTAACGATTTATATAAATTAAATATGTTAAAATGCGTACAATTTTGAGTTTTTTGGTATATGATACATATTTTTTGGATAAGGGATTTGGAAGATATTACCTGTTAACTGGATATACACTGCTCGACACTAGCTAGACGTACCGAATTTTTCTTAACTAAAATGGCTCTGTAAAATATTTGACACTTGCGACCCAACCAATTTTGGGTAGATTAAATAGATTGAACGTATGGTTATATAAAATCATGAAAAATATTGCAAGTTTCATATAAAATACAGTTCTATCAAAGGTTATCGATATGTCTATTGCAATTCATCATTGGTTTGTCAATGAATAACACGCAGTTAACGTTTCACAACAATATATCAATACTCAGATACAATTTAAATGCAAAGTTATTTTAATAATAAGTAAGGTCTTTCTGTAATAGAGATATTGGCTAACCTTAGGCACTAAACTTTCTGAATTAGGAGAAAACAACCTTTTTATCGAGACTTTTAATTTTAAATAAAATAGAAAAAACAACCTTTTTATCGAGACTTTTAAATAAAATAGAAAGATGGTTAAAAGTAGTGATGTAAACTCAAATTTTAGATAGACTTTTATATCGAAATAGAAAATTGCCAAAAATAAGTATCGAGCTGTCGATATATCGAAAAATTGTAGAATAAGTTGAAAATATCGAGTTTTCTCAAAAAATTTTTTTTTTAATTTGAAAACGCAATTGTTATCACGTATACACACGTTCTTTTATTACAAATCTTATTTTTCATGTATCGTTTTCATGCTTTATTCAAACTTTAGCAATTTTGTAGATTATTTATTATTACGATCACTTAACAAAAATTGAACGACCAAACTCAAACAAGTTTATTTGTTTCAATGTGTACACTGAAAAAATTAGGAAATGTTTCTTCCTGTGAAAATATGAAATTACATTGAAAAAATGCTACTAAAATAAATCGTTTTTCAGTGTACACGAAACGGTAAGGCAACAACAAATTACATTCGGATTAGCGACGAGTCTCTCACACAACAAAAAATTTATTAAATTTGGTGTTGCTGAGCTCATCGGCATGACATCAAATAAAAAGAATGAGACCGAATGCTTAAAATTGTTTTTGTTTTAAAAGGAGCGAAAGGGACGGAAAACGAAAAGTCAAAATTTGTTAGTGTAATTTGTCAATGTGCACAAGAAGCCTACTAATGTGTAAGCTCCCACACTTCCATTTGCTATGTGCAAAGCAAAAACAAATGTGAGTCGTGTGCGTAGGTGCTGAGCACCCCTGTACTAGATCGTTCAAAAAGTCCCCGGACTGACAGTAAAAAAAACATTTTTTTTTTTCAAAAATCAATATTTTTATTCAATATAGTTTTCTCCAGCTTAATACACTTAGTCCAACGGTCTTTTAACATTTCGATGCCGTTTTTGTAATGGTCGGAAGAAAGTCCCTCAAAATAGGCTTCAGTTTCCCATTCAACTTTTTCATTGGACTACAATTTTTGTCCCTGGAGCCATATTTTCAAGTTTAAAAACAGCATCAATTCTTTTATTTTGTCCATCGTTAAAGCAACTTTGTGAGATGGTGCAATGTCTTGATGAAAAAGGATTTTTTTCTTTACCATATGCTGGTGTTTTTTCTTGATTTCGTCATTCACACGATCAAGCAATGCTGAGTAATATTCTCTGTTGCATTTTTCACCCTTTTTAAGATAGTCGATATGTATTATACCATGACCATCCCAAAATACACTGGCAAAAACCTTACGATCCCATCGACTTGCTATCACACGCTTTGAATGGCTTTCACCGGCCTCTCGCCACTCAGCTGATGACCGATTGGACTCCGGAATGTAGTGATGGATTCAAGTCTCATCTATGGTGATATATCGACTCTAAAAATTCGCTTGGATTGCGGTTATACATGTCCAAACAGGACTTGGAATCGGCAACTCGTTTTTCCTTTTGTTCAATATCTAGAAAATGCTGCACCCATTTAATCCATTTTTATGAAAATGGTCATGCAAAATCGAAACCGCCGACCCAGTTGATGTGCGAACAATCTCAGCAATTTCACGCACTTTGACTCTTCGATCAGTCAACACGATTTGACGGACTTGTCTGATGATCTCTGAGATAATTCACTCTTTTGGTCTTCCCGAACGTTTCGAGTCTTCGGTGCTCGTACGACCGCGTTTAAAGTTGGAATACCAATCGCAAATGGTTGATTTACCTGGAGCAGAGACCCCGTAATGCTTATAATCAAAACACGAAATTCAGCTTTTTGGACCACAATAAAAATTCTAACTCGATAGCGAAGAGTCTGATTGCGCTCAACTTTTGACAGCAGCCTAGAAATGAATTAGTCTGTCAAAAAAATTGATTTCTAAATTTTATGTCACTCCGGGGACTTTTTGAACGACCTAGTAATTTTGGGGATTTTTTTTAAATATAGGCTGAGTTTCAAAATCGAGTCCAGTTGAGTCCACGAAATTTGATTTTTGTTTTTGATTCTGTGAATATTTAAGAAAAGATTAAAAAACAAAAAACCATTGCTATTTTTGTGCCCGATTGGAGGTTTTTGACTTTTAGTAACACAACCCACGGTATTTTTCCATGTTGCTCCATAGAGTTAGCCTATGCTCAGGAGCAAATAATTTGAAAGGTTCAATGGCTTTACTATGGCAGGTTTGGCTGAAGTTGATGGGTAAAAGCTCCAGCTATTGAACTGAAATATATATTTAGAGCACTTCAGAGAAAATTCCAACCACAAAATAAAAGTAGGCATGTCATGGAAAGGGCGAAATTAACGGTAAAATTTTGCGTTTGAACGTTATTTTACGCCCTTTTACATGCCACGCCTTCTTTTTTTGGCCCAAATTTTCTTTGAAGTGTTAGAAATATATATTTTAAATTTTAGACCAATATCTCAACGGACTCAAAAGTTACAGATTTTTGCCAACTAATTTCCTGAAATACGCCATAGTGCAACGGGTTAATGTGCATATCATGTCTGCTGTTTTGTCTGGACTAAGCCAAGTTCAAATGATTGATTATTTAAATTTTAGTTAGGAAAAATTAAATACGTCTAACCAGTAACGCGCAAAGTATAGTCAACCGATTGGAATGTTACCATATAATCACACTAGCACTGCCCGGGTTAAAGAAACACTTTTATATATATATATATGTTAAGTAACTTTGTATTCAATTGTAGCTCAGTGTCGCTATAATGTTGTTAAATGTAAGCTGCGTCTAGTTCAATGTCAAACCAAAATATTGTTAAGCGCTGATAGCCCTATATTGTTTTCGGAAATGATAATATTTTTTAGACAATTAGTTAAGGTATCTCAAAAAAGTTTTTTGTACTAATACTAATAATTTTCGACCGATCATTAATGTGGCAGCTATGAGATAGTGATCCGATTTGAGCCTTATGTGGTAAGCATAGATAACACAATAACAGATACACAATCTGCGAGATTAGCTCTTAAGGAACGGCCACATTTTTCAACCAATTCCAACTATGGCAGCTATATGATATAGTAGTCCGTTTTACATAAATATGGTCAGAATATCATTTATTTCTGTATAGTACAGGGTAGGTCATTAAATTGATTGATTTGATTTTGAGAAAAAAACATAGCTAAAACAAATAATTTTTAGCTTCGTTTGAAAATTTATTTTGTATGGCTCGAGGAGATTTGTTCCAGCTAATATTTAAGATGGATATCGCGTAAATGAACACCCTTAGCTTTGATAGTAAAAAGGCAAAAATATTTCAGACGATATGGCGGCTATTTCAAATGTTGACTTTCAGTTGAGCGGAGGTCTTTGGCTTACTAGCGTATACCTTGGATTTTAAATAATGCCACAAATAAAAGTGTGGTAACGTCAAATCTGGTAATTCCGGTGGCCAGTCAAAATCACCACTTTTCGATATCAACCGCCCGGGGAACAATGGTTTCAATAAAATGATTGGTTCTTTAGCTGAATGGCATGTCCTGTTAATCCAAGAAGTTATGCGTGTCATTATAGCTATGACTTATGCGTCGGAGAGTGGCGATAACTGGGTGTCGTCGCATGTTGAGATATAGATAAAAAAATATGTCTATATTGTTGTTATTTGTTTTTATAAGGGACTGTGCCTTCGTGTCGACATAACGGTAGTTTCCTAAGCAAACAGCAAAAGAACAAAACAGTCGCAACTGCGACTTGCAGAAGTCGAACTGTTGCTGCTGCTGCGACTTACGCTTTTGAACAAAAGCAGCAGCAAAGCCAAATGAGAACTTTTGAAACAAAATTTTTTATTATTGAAATATTTGGTAAATAGACGTTTTAAATGAGCTTTAGGTATTTTCATTTTATTTAAAAATCAATTTTTTTTTATTCAATAATTTTTATATTTAAAGTAACCATTGTAATTTGACGGCATATAAAGCGTTTTTCAATAAGAGCGCTTCAACTTTTTTTTTGAATAAAACACAAACGGTTTGACTTTTTTAACTAATTTTTTTTTTATTATCGAGTTTGAACATATACATTTAAGTATGAAATTCGATTTCTTTTACATGACCACCGCGTGCACGTTTTACGAAGTCCAATCGTTGAACCCAATTTTCGACCACTCTTTTGCATAAATCGGCCGAAATTCCAGCTATTTCGCGTTCAATATTGGCTCTGAGCTCACCAATCGTCGCCGGCTTGTTACTGTAGACCAATGACTTCACATAACCCCAAAGAATATAGTCTAGAGGCGTCAAATCACACGAGCGCGGCGGCCATTCGACCGGTCCATTTCTGGAAATTACGCGCTCATCGAACTTACTCTTCAACAAATCAATTGTAACGTGTGCTGTGTGGCTTGTGGCCCCGTCCTGCTGAAACCACATGTCGTCCAAGTCCATACCATTCAATTGCGGCCAAAAATAATCGTTTATCATGTCGCGGTATCGATTTCCATTCACGGTAACGTGGCGATCGTTCTCGTCAACGAAAAAATATGGGCCAATGACGCCGCCGGCTTGTAAACCGCACCAAACAGTGATTTTTTCGGGATGCAACGGTGCCTCATGAATCACGTGTGGATTGCTTTCTGCCCAGTAACGCATATTTTGCTTGTTCACAAAGCCATTGAGCCAAAAGTGAGCTTCATCACTGAAGAATTTGCTGGAATTTCGGCCGATTTATGCAAAAAAAATTGGGTTCAACGATTGGACTTCGTAAAACGTGCACGCGGTGGTCATGCAAAAAAAATCAAATTTCATACTTAAATGTATATGTTCAAACTCGATAATAAAAAAAAAATTAGTTAAAAAAGTCAAACCGTTTGTGTTTTATTCAAAAAAAAAGTTGAAGCGCACCTATTGAAAAACGCTTTACTATTTGTATGTAAAAAAAAAACAGATAAATAAAAGTTGCAAAATTATGTGCAACGGAATACATTTTAGCTGCAGTAAATGCAAATGATATATAGTGTTGGCGTATTTTTCTTTCTTTTAAGAACTATGGGTCGTTATTTCTAACTTTGGAGTTATTCAGCATGTTTTTTAATCAGTTATCCCCCGTTACTCCTGATGGATCAGCAATCAGTACCTGCTAAATAATTTGATACCTTCTTGTTCAAATAAGCCTACTACATTTTTTTACCGTTCGTATAGTCAAACTTTTAAAAATAAATTTTAAATTTCTTGTTGGAAATTTCCTGCATTAAGTAATGAGTAGAAACAAATTTATGTGAGTTAGATTATTAACGCGAAAGTTTATTAATGATGAAAATATAATGAAAATTTAAAAATTGGTAAATTAAATTAACTGCGTCGTATTTCTTGCTGTCTGCTGCGTATTTCTGCGTATTTCTCTTCATCTTCTCTCGGCGTCGGCTTGGCAATTGTTGCTCTGTTTTGTCGATAATTCATTATTCGCCACAGCTTCATAAAGTCACAACTTGTGGATGTGTTGATCGGACCCTTTACATCAGCTGCCTTTCTTACGTCATAACAGCCCTTTCTCTGTACATTTGTCACCTCATACGATCCTAAATATTCGCTGGAAAGCTTCTTTCCTGCCATGAATTGCGTGCGGCGTATGGCGACTACATCTCCTCATCTGTTTGCCTCATTTGCTGCCGTTCGTTTTCAAAATTTGCATAAATTGCTTCTTCCAGAATCTTCTTTAAGCGATCAGTGGGCTTATTGTTCATCTTCACACCAAACATTAGTTCAAAGGCGATTTTTTTGTCGGCGAGTGTACATGTGAATTTACAGCTCTCTGCACCTCTGGTACTACCTTGAACCACCTGGATGTGTCATCAGCCGAAAGCTTTCAGATGGTCGAAAGGATTGTGTGATTTACTCTCTCTATCTGACCGTTTCCTCGAGGTACTCCTGTTGTGCTCCATATGTGTTCAATACCCTTCTCCTGAACATACTCTGCCAATAAATTGGCTGTGAAAGCAGAACCTCAATCAGAGACTATCCGTACTGGGTTTCCGAAAACTTCTGACAAGGTCTCGATCGTCTTCAGCGTCTCTTTGCAACTTGTTGACTTTGTATGGAAAAGCCATATAAACTTTGAAAATGCGTCCACAATCGCAAATATATATTAATATACTGTTTTGCAGTCGCCTCCATAGTGTGGTGTATCTCCTTTATCAATGCAATTAAGGAACCCTTCCTCCTTGCCCAGCTTTTTGTTGAAAAGTGTGCATTTAACGCAGTTCTTCACAAGCTGCTGCACCATTTGTTGTAGATGATGAATCCAATAAGATTTCTGAACAGCGTGTATAGTTTTTTTGAACACTAAAGTGCCCGTTGTGAGCATCTGCTCACTTATTTCCACCTCTTATTTTGTATCCCTCATAGGGAAGACTTGCTAAAATCTCAACCACTGATTTAAGTATCTCGTCTTTAGCTTGAGCATTCTTGATGCGTGCTGTTATCTCCAACGATGCCAGCATTACCCGACTCGGACAGCGACTCAGACAATCCACAGGCTTAAGCCTTTCGCCAGGTCGATGTTCAACTTCGAACTCGAAATCCTGCAAGTAAATTATCCATTGAGTAACTGCTTTTGAAACATCCGTCTTGTTCAGCGCTTGTTTAAAAGCGGTGCAATCTGTGAACAGCTTAAATGGCGATCCCAACAAATAATGTCTAAATCTCGTCACCGATAGAAATGTTGCCTTTGCTTCCAGGATGCAGCTATGTTGACGTGACTTAGCTTCTGAGGTCTTCTTGCTCCAAAACTGTTCAGGATGGAGTTTGCCTTCTAACCACTGCAAAAGCGCCGCTGCAAATCAGTCTTTCGATGCATCCGTATGCAACTCTTAAGCACTAGCTCTTTTGTTAACGCATCCTTCGAAAACTGAAATGCTTTCATCTGAGGTTCAGCCATTTGAAACACAGCATCTTTTCGCAGCAAATCCGTTAAGGGACGAGAAATCTGAGAACAATTCAGCACGAATTTTCTGAAAAATCTTGTTAATCCCAAAAATGCTTGAATTGCTCAGACGTTCTTCGGTACTGCAAATCTGCTGACTGCTGCCGTCTTCAGGCCAAACGCTTCCATTCTCTGTGTAGTGACCCAAGAAGTAAATCTTTGTCTTCAAAAAATTACATTTTTGCCACTTAATTTTTTTTTAAGCCAAATGCTCCGTCTTTTTTAAAAAAATGTGCCATCTTCTCTAGACATGTCTCTGCAGTCTCAGCGTAAATAATTATGTCATCCATATACAAATCAAGTACATCCTTGTTTATCTGCTCTTGAAATACAAAATTTACATATCTAATGAAAACTGCCGGGAAATTTCGAAATCAAAACGGGATTTGACTAAATTCGAAGAGACCTGACTTGGTAATAAACGCTGTGGATTTTTTTACTGCTCATCTCTATGAAAACATGGTAAAATCGGTTTTCCAAATCCATCACGGTGAAATACTTCGCTGTCTGCAGCGAAGTCATCGATGACAGGAACTGGAAAACAGACCTTCAACACCATGGAATTCAGTTTCCTGAAGTCTACGCAGATTCGACGAGAACCATCCTTTTTGTTTACCAGCAGCAGACGACTAGCAAAGTTCGATGACGACTGCCGAGTGATTCCAGCTGCGATTATCGAGTACTTCAACTCGATCATTTTGTTTACGATCTATCAAGTTGATTAAATCGATTTCCATGAAAACATCGACAACTCACAAGAGTTTGTTTATCGTAGTTTATTTGCAGAACTAAATAATCTACAATCGAAACTTTTCTTGAAATTAAGCACTTATCGAGAAGTTATGTGAATTTAAGCGCGCGGTAAAGGTCTGATATCGGGGGCCTCCCCAAAAAAAAAAAAAATTTAAATACAAAAAGAGGGCGATTTATTAGGAATTTAGCCATCAAAATTAATTTTAAGACTAAACTAGTCTATTGAAAAAACTTTATTTTTATAAAAATCTTTGAAGTTTCTGACATTGCAAATTGTTTTTTTATTTTTGGCAACAACTCGATATAAAACTTGATATATCGTAATTTTTTGCCAATATATCGACAACTCAATGATTTTTTGGGGCGATTTTCTATTTTGATATTCAACTCGATCTGAAATTTGGATTTACACCACTAGATATCAGCATTTGAGGAGACCACATTGTACATACTTATCTTATTTGGTTCCTCACAAGTCTTCTTCCCCTTGCGGGAATGAAAATTTGTATCCATCTGCTGACGACGAAAAATTATATTTTGAGATCAAGTCAAGTCCCAGGAGCGCGTCGTACTCCATGTCTTCATCCGAAACAACAACAAATTTATGTTCGGCCAGCTCTTCATCGACTGCACCATCGACTTTAAAAAATCCAACTGAACATGTAATCTTGTTGCCTAGTCTACGTAGCTTTGAAGCACAGCTCTCTAAGTTGACGTCAGGAACAGTGTTATAAATATATTTTTTAAGATGGATACGTCAGCTCCAGTATCCACTAGACAGTTTATTTCCTAATCAATTTCTTCAAAGCAATGATTCTTTTTATTATTGGTTTCATTCGGCTTCTTTTGATTTTGAACAAACGGCTATGAGCTTATTTCAGCATTTTGCTCGAAGATTTTATACTGCTTTTGCAGCTCTCTGAATGACTTACAGCTATAAAGCGTATATTTAAAATCGCTCTTTAACTGTAGACCATCCACGATGTAGCGAATATACGATTGTGCATCGACTTTTCCAACTGCTTCAATTTTTATCGTTAGCAGAAAATACTCGTGAAATGATTCCTGCTTCTGCTTTCTACGATTACGAAGATCTGCATGCACATCCGCGCTGCTGAATTTGCGGCTTAACTCGTCTTCCAACAGCATCCTTAGCTCAGAGTACTGATAGACGCACGTAGACTCCAAAAATAACTTTGCTGTTTTGGTCATTTTGCCACGAGCTTGCACGTACATTTGTTTGATATTCAGACCGTAAGCCTCAGCGTTCAACTCAAAGTTATCAAACCATTTCTTGATTTTGCAATTTTTCCTCTCCTGCTCTTCAGCTCCCATTTTTAAAGCAAGCAGCTGAACAAGTTCCTGCAGCGCTTTTGTAGTTTCTGCGATCGACGTGCTTTCATTCCTCGTTTGCATTGACAGTTCCGATTTCCAATTTTCGATTTTTCCGATTTTCCAGCTGTGGTATTTCTCGGTTTTGCAATTTCTTCCAGCTTCAATGTGTCATCCTTGCCTATGTCCATTTTCTGACCTCACGCTTGTCTTGCTGCCGCTCTAGTGTAGTGTGCTCTCGGCTGTATTTCTTTGATTTGTATTCTTTGATATTTGATCAGGCTGTAACAAGTAGTCCCAAATACACAATTTGTGAGTTTGGTTGAGATACCTAAAGAAACAAAAAAGTTTTTCATACTAAAGACTAATTTATCAGGATCTAAGTATAGAAAAGTATAGTATACAATATATGTTTGGTTGAAATAATTTTAAATCTAACAAAGCTTTTCATACTAAAAAAGTTTGTCGAAGTGTGAACTCTAACCCCGAATTTGACTTCCTTGCAATTAAAATTTTGCCAAACACCGTCTTATAAAAAAAATGGTCTCAACTATGTTGTGTACAAATTTCAGCCTCATAGGTCTTATGGTTTGGGCTGTGCAAGATAAGTCAGTCAGTCAGTGATTAAGTCAGGACTATAGGTGGACACGGACCATGACGGTCCTTGCTGCCCATGGCTCATATCGGGGCGGGCCGGGCTCGTGCCTAACTTTGAGGCACGAAACACATCTAATGCTAACGATCTACAATCAAATTATTAAAAATAAAATCTTTTCGCCTTATGATATTATGCGATGTTTATAACTTCAGAATATTAATTTGGAAAATGTTGTACTTTGCCCTACCTAAAAAAAATTTCATCAATTATAAATAAAACAAAAACAGTTTTGAGCAATTCCGTGCCGTTTGGTCGGCAACGCCAAATTCATCTTTCGTTTTTTCACCTTCCTACATACGAATTCATCTAAGAATTCGTCGAACGATTACAACACAACTTCATTCGGAGTCATACAAATAATCCCTCTGTTCATCACCAGCTGCAGGATGAAATAAATTCTTTGAGTATCTGGTGCTCAGCTAATGATCTGTTCCTTAACCACTCCAAATCAAAAATTCACACGTATTTGTATGGCATTTTTCAAAAATTTTTGATATTTAGGTTTCATGCTATATAAAAACCACAAAAAAAACCTCTAAACGAGGTAAAAGTCTAGTGACGAAAGCAATTTCTAGACCCAAAATTTCTGATATCCAATTTTGTGACGAACAAAATTCAGTTTAATCTAAAAATTTTAAATAAAAATATAAATTAATATAAAAAAACGAAAATTGGCATTGTGCACTGTGAGTAAAAGGGTGATCTTCTTTGTACATAAAAAATAACTTTTGCGCAGTTCCGAATGCCAATTTTCGTTTTTTATATTAATTATATTTTTATTTAAAATTTTTAGATTAAACTGAATTTTGTTCGTCACAAAATTGATATCAGAAATTTTGGTCTAGAAATTGCTGTCACTAGACTTTACCTCGTTTAGAGGTTTTTGTGGATATCAAAATTTTGCAATTGCTTTTGCTTTTGACATTGTAACTTTATCATTCATGCAGGCAAATAGTAAAATATAAAAATTTAGTTGTTATATGTCTTAAATAAATGCATATTCAATTAGTTTGGTTACGATATCTAGTAAAACAAAAAAGTTTTTCATACTAAGACTTAATATTGGACCGATCGGTCCTATGACAGCTATATGATATAGTGGTCCGATTTGAACCATTTTTGGTCAGGATATATAAAACCAAGTTAAATGCATATTGTATTAGTTTGGTTAAGATTTCTCATTAAACAAAAAAGTTTTTCATACTAAAATCTAATTTTGACCCGATCGGTCCTATGACAGCTATATGATATAGTGGTCCGATTTGAACCAACTTTGGTCAGAATATATAAAACCAAGTTAAATGCATATTGTATCATTTTGGTTGAGATATCTCATAAAACCAAAAAGTTTTTCGTACTAAAACGTGAGTTTCGACCGATAGAAAAATGTATTTATTCACTTAACAGGTAATATCTTCCGAACTCCTCAACCAAAATTTATGTTTCATATACCAAAAAATTGTACGTTTTATACCATATTAAAATTTAACAAAAATCGTTAAAGCCGTTTTGTCAGAAATCGCCAAAATGTAAGCTAAAAAACTTTATTTCACCTGTAAAATGTTACCTGAGTACTTTAGAAAAAAAGTTTAAAGGTACGCCTAAACGCCCTCAAACACACCTTTCTAATGATTCAATTTTGGCGGGATTTAGCGTTTTCCCGCTAAACTAGCGGGAAATTGAAAAAGTCGTAGAACAAACATTTCTAGATTTTTGAAAAGGAATCAATCCCCATCATTACATTTAAGCTTCTTTAGCGCTTTGATGCAAACAGACAAACAGACAAACAGACAAACAAACTGACTTTTCATTTCATTTTGAGAAGTCCACTAAAATTTTCAAATTTATTTATCTTTTGAACCAGTTATCGGATTTGGGTGATTGAGGTATCAATCGACGCGTATTTTTAAGTAGAATTTTTAAAAAATAAAAAATTTTACCAAAAGGCCCCAACAGCCCCATTAGCTGCAATCATTTAAATTTTTCTCCTCCCACTTACACCCCCGTATCTTATGACCCAGGTTGGTTAGAAAAAGTTTTAGTACGCCATTTTGTAAGTTAGAACTAAACCTGTCGATCGGTATATAACTCGATCTGATCGGACAGTCGTAGCAAATTTTCCAACTTAGCTGTATATATAGTTAGTCGCCTTTCGCACCCTTCGTGCTGCTTTCGTCACTAACGCGAACTGCCGTCCGCAGTGATATTAAACAATTTTATTTCTCATTCTCGCAAGTGCGTTAGAAGATAAGGGCTTTCTCGCTAAGAGAGTCACAAATATTTTAAACAAAATCCAAATACAGCAACCTCTCTTTAAAGTTGAGCTGGAGCCAGATAGTAAAGCTCCAAAGAAAAATGAAGTGCACCCGATCTACAAACTACAGCTCCTGCTGCATCGCCGGATCTCTGTTGAGGAACCACACAAACGGAATTGTCCAGTCCCATGCTCAAGCTGCCAGGAATATGGGCATACCAGGACGTACTGCACGCTGCGTTCGGTATAAGTAGCTAGTTGAGACTCCCATGGCCCTGATTCCTGCCAAGTCAATAAGAACGACCCTAGTACAGAAAAGTGCGGAAACTGCGATGGAAATCAGACAGGTAACTACAGAGGCTGTCCAGTGTACAAGGAACTAAAAATCCGTATCCGCGAGGTACACCCGACGTCTTTTTCGCCAAAGCAGCCAGGTCCACATTTGGTCCCGCAAACACTATCAACGGAATATCTTTCGCTAATGTTTTTAAATCTGGCCTACAACAATCAACTACCCCCCTCCCTTCCTCAGCTGCGCACCAAAGTGTAATCCAAGAAGATTTTTTTATGGATAACGCTCAGCAAGCCATGCAGCAGTCATAAAGCTCTATTGAAGCGATGATATCACCTTACAACAACGTATGATGGAGTTTAAGTCGTTTATGAGATCAACTATGCAAAAGTGTTATTTAAAATCAAAACAAATTGATACACATGCTTAAATCTCAACAATCCAAATTATCAATGAAGCCTCTACGAATATCTCTGTGGAACGCCAACTGTGTTTCACGGCATAAACTTGAACTTACCCAATTCCTATACGACAATCACATTGGTGTAATGCTGCTTTCTGAGACGCACCTTACTAAAAATATAACTTTCAAATACGTGGATACATATTCTACGGCACAGATCACCGGATGGAAAAGCACACGGCGGAAGCGGTATTCCAATAAAAAACCGCATCAAACAAGAATTCCACAAAAGGTTTGCGGCAAACTATCTACAAGCCACATCTATAATTGTACAATCGGACATCAGCAATCTTACTATTGCCGCTGTATACTGTCCTCCCCGCTTTACAATCTCTGAAGATCAATTCATGCAATTCTACAATTCACTGGGACAGCGATTTATAGCAGCAGGAGACTATAATGCGAAACACCCGCACTGGGGTTCTCGCCCTGTGACCGCAAAAGGAAGGCAGCTATACAACGCAATCATAAAACCAAGCAACAAACTCAACTAGGTTTCCCCGGGTAGTCCTACATACTGGCCAGCAGACCCTAACAAACAACCAGACTTAGTAGATTTTGCTGTGACAAAAAACATCCCACGCAATCTGATAAGCGCCGTAACACTTTCGGATCTTTCATCCGACCACTCCCCCGTTTTATTAAATCTACTCCAATCCGCGGAATATGTGGAATATTCTAATAGACTCACAACACACAGAACCAACTGGCTCAAGTACTAGAAATACGTTAGCTCTCACCTCGATCTTGCTCCGCAGTTCAACATCGAAGCGGACATCGACTGCTCTGCTGACTTAATAGAATCTGTACTTGTTGTAGCAGCTAAGATCTCTACTCCACAACGCGCGCAAAACTAATCTTCAAATAGAACAACTTGTTCTGGAAATGCGACGATTGCGGCGTGAATGGCAGTGTCACCGGTCGTCATCTACCAAACAACGCTTTAAAGATGCTTCACGCAGACTCAGCAAAGCTCTAAAGCAAGAAGAAACAGATGCCCAGCGCCGCACAGTGGGGCAGATCCGCATTTTGCGTTGCAAAAATCATATCTTTTGAACCGGTGAAGATATTTTCAAAATTTAAAAAGCATTTGATAGAAAACTCTTTAAGCTTTAAAATGAGTGCTTGCACAGGGTGTTTGGCCCACAGGGCGATTCAGGGTTGTTGACCAAAGTTGAAAAATATTTTCGGTGCATTTTTGACATGTAAAATTAAAAAAAAAACCAATTTTTTGGTGTTTAGTATCTTTATTTTAATCTTATTTCATTATTAAACAATATTTTTAACATATTAAATAGTTTTAATAACCTAATAACAAAAAAAAAAAAAAAATTTTTTTTAATATTCTATGAGCTTAGCTGTGTATATATTTATTTTATGCCTGATTTTTTCAAAATATTCATCAACATTTGGATTAATATCTAATAAACTTATCATTTCGGGACTATAATTATTTTCTTCTAAATCATTTCGTGATTTAACATGTCTAAAGGATGAAACAAGTGGATCTGAAGAGGCCGACAGCATATTAAAAAGGTCTTCATTCTGTCTCTCACGTGAAATCTTGCAAGTATTCGTGTACCTAAATTTTTATATTCCTTGTTTTTGCATTCCTGTGCTTCTTCGGACAACTCTCAAGCGGTAGGCATTGGTACTCAATTAAATCTGCGCCATGATCCAAAATCCTGTGAACGGTAGGAGTAAGCAACTTCTTGGGGTACATTTCAATCAAAAGTTGCTTTGTTTTTGATGCATACTCTTCATATTTTGAGCTATTTATCATTTCCTTAGAATTTATGACATTAAGGATAACTGACAACCTTTTAATAATGTCATTGTGAACACCTGTTATTTGAGAGGTCACTTCATCATTGGCGAAAAATCTTCTGGACGTATTCCCATCATTGGTATTTCCATAATTGTGCTTTGGGTAGTCCACCTTTAATCCAAGCCTGTTAGTAAACTCGGCTTGAATAATCTTTTTCCGGTCAGCTCTGATTTCCTTTTGTGTTTGTTTATCGTCATATTTTTCTCCTGGCCGTGGAATTGTGTACGCAAGCTTAAAATAAAGTCCATACACTTTATTCTACAATGCAATGGAGAAATTCCATGCTTATAGCATTCCTTATCCTGCGTTGAATCGTCCAGATTATTTTCCTGCATTGAATCGTCCAGATTATTTCCCTTCGTTGAATCGCCCTTTTTCGAATATTGTGATTGAGTCTTTTTACAAATTGCACACCTCAGGGTTGACTTATTATGTGCAATATCATTTAAGACTTTTCCATCAATCATGGTGAAAAAAAACGAAAAATCAACTTTCAAGGTTTTCTTGGTTGTAATATCAGTTGGAATTAGTCGATCTATTTGTGAATCCATGTCGTCTCTAGTTGATTGTGTCAGCTCGCTTGTTTCTTTAGCATATTTGAAGAAAATTGGACGGCAGTAATGAACAGAGGATGGTCGAGGATTTCTCCAATGCTCAGAGCTTTTACTTCTTAGTCGTAAGGGAACTAGAGATGCCATAAACATTTTTTCATCAGAAATGGTTTCGTCTTCTGTATGTATTATTTGCTTATATGCACTTTGACCAGACTATCCATCACATCCCCACTTGCTCAGTAATGTAAGTTGTTCGGGAAGCAGTTCAACCTCTTCCTCAGGGAAACTTTGTATTAGGCGTCTAGCGGTGTGATCCATCAAATCCTGAAGTCCAACCTCAACAGATACATTGGTTATTGTCCAATTGGGCGGAACGGCTTCCTTTTTAGCAAATCCAATTTTTTTATATCCGGGAAGAACATCGACATTATGTCGAAGTAAGGAGCCTCGTAAAGTGAAATAGTTTTCCTTAGTCAATCCCATAAATCCATAATAAAGCAAAAGCTTCGTCAACTGTATAGCTTGTTGCCGCAGAATTGGGTGGCGTTGGAATGCTTTCCTTTATTCTGTTCAGCCGTAATGGACTTGCGATCTTCACTGCTTTTGTAATATCCGCTTTTGTCCTTTCCTGTACTTTCACATATTTTGAGGATAGCGCATCTGCCAAATGTTCCGTGGATATTGCTTCTGTAGCATTGTCTAGCTTGCGTTTCCTTGTGTACGTCGAGCAGTCTTCCAAAGGTTTCCTCGGTCTTCCTCTGCCTTGGCTAGTAGATGGGCCCGTTTCTTCTCCTGCCACCTCAAGCCAGTCCAAAAAGATTCTCTGAAACTTTTCTGTTGATCCTTGGCATTTTTGCCATTTTTTGTCCAAGTCCCGATAAATGTTGGTAATTTTGACTATTAACTCAGCTGACATCTTCTAAGGGTACCTTCAAATCATTCAGTATAGCCATTTGGAATTCAGGTTTGTTTTTTTTTTTGCAATGAATATCTCGAAACATTTTGAATTATTTAAAGCCATGATTACACTTCACTTATAGTACTGACGAAAATTTTCTGAATTATATTTAAAAATACTGTTCAAGAAAAAGCAGCTCCAGATAGGTAATGGCTCTTATGATGTCAAAAATGAACTGTCTAACAACATTGACTGCATTTCATTAAATAGTTTTTTTTAAATTAGGTAAAACATTTCATTAAACAGGTACATACTTCTTTTTTAATTAGGTAAAAACAACATCTAGTTTACCCAATATTGCCTTTGAATCATTAAATAGGTATTTCCTTTTGACTAGGTAAAACTAAAACCCTATTGAAAAAGAATAGGCAGTGATTTCCATTCATATTGCATCAGAACGGATAAAAGTTCGTATAAATTTCCTCCACTATTGGTTTTACCTGCAATACATACCTGCTCAAAATTTCCCAAACATAATTTGCGCAATAACGGCTCTAAACAATTTTAAGACAGGTACAAGTTACAATAATGCTAATTCATTATATTCGCATCTATATTTTGTGCATCTTATTCATTAACAGACAGGCATACCGAAAACGTATGTAATTGTACTGCGCTCTTCCTCTTCTATCACCATTTTTTTTTTGCGAGGTTGCATCAGTTTTCGTCCTATAACTCTCCCAGACGCAGCTGGACGCATGAAAGACCGGGGTTATTTCGTTAGAGAATTGATTAACGAAGACTCCTGTGGTAGTGGGATCGAGTCCTTCGGAGTCCAATTTTTTTTCTATTCCATCAAAGTCAAAAAATTGCCTAATTTTAGTGCTTTTTTTTAAACATCGCTGGAATGAAAGGTCAACAAGTGAAGAAACAAAATTCTACGGCATTTAATTAAAATGAATGTACTTTTCAGATGAAACCAAAAACATAAAGATCGGTCATATAACTTGTCATCAAATCAGTTTTAAAGTTTGCATTTTAGGAAAAATCCACATTTGTGCGCGCACTGAAATAAGGGTCAACTTTGAGAGGCTGTCACGCCCACAATTTTACCTGATTTCAAAATCTTTTGGATTTGTAATCTCTGGAGATTTCTCTATCGAATGCCTTTATTACTTTTTACAAACGCTTTCGTCAAAAAAATGATTTTTGCCACGCATATCGGCCGCCTGCCCCAGTGTGCGCCGCTACATAGAGCAGTTATTACCAATCAGTACCAAGCATCCTTTGTGGAGGACTCACCCTACGCTAAGTGCGACGATCGAAACGGTAATGCCTATAAGAAACTCCTCAGGCTGCAGGGCACTTAGCAATTAAGACAGAGCTAACACATTTGCTGCTCACCTACGTAATGTATTCCAACCAAATCCTGAAACAAATTCGTTTGTACTATCATCCTGTGCATCTCATAGACCTGGCGAACCTGAACCACTTGAATTTCGTCCAAATAAAATTGTTAAAGTCATAAAAGAACAGATGAAACCAAAAAAAAACTCCAGGCTGCGATCTAATTACTTAAAAAATGATCATTGAACTTCCAAACTGTGCTATAATGATTCCCAAACCTGGAAAAGATCATACAATACCATCATCGTATAGACCAATTAGCCTACTACCGTTCATGTCTAAGCTTTTTGAAAATGCATCTTGACGCGCATAATTCCTCATCTGAAAACACACAACACAATCCCAACACATCAATTTGGCTTCCGAGAAAAGCATAGAACTATTGAGCAAGTTAACCGAATAACATCAGAAATACGTACAGCATATGAACATCGGGAATACTGCAGTGCAATATTCCTCGATGTCTCCCAGGCTTTCGATCGAGTGTGGCTTGATGGCCTCATGCATAAAATCAAAACGGCGCTCCCGGTGTACACTCATAAGCTACTCGAGTCGTACCTCTACAATAGAGTCTTCGCAGTGAGATGCAACACTACTACATCTAATGATCATATTATAAAAGCTGGAGTTCCTCGGGGAAGTGTATTGGGACCAACACTATACGTAATATGCACAGCGGACATCCCCATAAACGAGCGGCTAACAACATCTAAGTTTGCCGACGACACCACAATCCTAAGTCACTCCAAATGCCCCATTCAATCAACAGCACGTCTAGCTGAACATTTGGCGGTAGTAGAGAAATGGCTAGCCGACTGGCGGACTAAAATAAATAAACAAAAGTGTAAACACGTCACGTTTACTCTCAACATGCAAACATGTCCTCCGTTAACAATGTCTAATACGCAACTTCCACAAGCCAAAGAAGTAACGTACCTTGGCGTTCATCTTGATAGGCGGCTCACCTGGCGTCGTCACCTTGAAGCAAAGAAATCGCAGATTAAACTGAAAGCCAATTACCTTTATTGGCTTTTAAACCCCCGATCTCCTCTCAGCTTGGACTACAAGGTCCTACTTTACAATTCCACCATAAAACCAGTGTGGACCTACGGCTCGCAGCTATGGGGAAATGTTGATATCATCCAGCGAGCACAATCAAAAATCTTGAGGACTATCCCTAGGGCACCATAGTATGTTCGAAACGAGAACATTCACAGAGATTTGAAAGTTATATACGTCAAAGATTAGATAGCACGACAAAAGGCGAACTACAACATTAAGCTACCCCTGCACCCAAATCCTTTTGCTCGGCGATTAACTTGGGTTTGCAGTCGAACCCGCCTTAAGCGAAACGACCTTCCAGCCCAGCAATAAACCCTTGGGTCACCGTAGTTCATATTAAGTCAACATGACTGTTAGTTAAGTTTTAAAAATAAGATTTGATAAACTTATTGTAAGTCTCCCTTGGAGAAGATTTAATTAATAAAAGCAAATGTTAATTAAAAAAAAAAAAAAATTTCTCACTAAATCTTAATGAAGGCATTTCTAGGTATGTTAAAATCTAAATGGCATTTGACATCGATACAACACATGAACCTGTGCCTTACAAGTCGACCTCGAACCCCGACGTTCGTTTACTCCTGTAGGCTTCTTTTTCTCAATATTTCGTCTTAATTAATCGTAGAAAACTCTTGGTGTTGTTTTCCTTAACAAATTGACTATTGGCGAAATTTATTTTAGTTTCCTATTGAGATTCCTACAATTTTTTGTTCCCCTGTAGGTCTACCAGAAATTATCAGCCTCTATTCTTACCGACGTGCACATTGTTTATGCTTTGCTCAACTTATTTTGTATTTCATGCACTAAATATAATAGACTTTTTCACGTTACTTCACAAAATCCTACCCCCTCACTTGAAACGCTTAAGGTAACTTAAGATATGCAAAATATTTAACACAATCTTCTTACTTCCGATTTGATCGGATTTAAAAGAATTTAATTTTTTACGTTGCATTTGGGCTAAACATTTTAAAATTATGTTTTGTCACTTTATTGGACTTAAATTCACCAACTTAAAGTGAATTCAATATGCAAAATATTTTTAGGTTGATATAAGAACAGGCTAAAGACTTTTACTTCCGACAAATCTTGCCGAAAGTGAAAACCGGAACAGGCCTGTTTCATATAGTATGTTAGGCAAAATCAATGGGAAAGTTGACAATGCTGATTCTGTACAAAATTAAGTGCTCACATTCAATAAGTGCTCACAAATTTGCTACAAATTTATTTTTGTAACAAAATGACAACTTAGCGTCTACTTTTCTCAATGCTTTGCATTATGCATTGTCATCGTTGAATGATGGAGTCGGCAAACACTAAAATTTATTATTTTGTAAGCTACTGCATCAATATATGCACTTTATGCTGTCAAGGAGGTAAGAGAAATAAATAGAAAGTCGATAAAATTAAATAATTCCTGACATGGAAATTCAATTCGATAAAATATTTAGTGATGTAAATAAACATCGAAATATCGACAACTCGATTTTGGCGGAAGCGATTACACTAGGCAACAGCCAAAAATTACAAGAACGAAACCTACTTTTTTGGATAGATTTGGGGCCTCAAACGACGAAAACATTTTATGTTTTTATGGTGAGATTTTTTTTTAGAATTTTTTTTTTTATTTCTTTTTTCAGAGGTGCGCCCACATTTGTCATTATTACTCGAGAATGCCAAAGCTGACATTCCAAAGCTTTAGTTTTTCTTTAAGCTAAGGAATATATATACAGTTCATTAATACAAAGTTTAAGATTAAAACCAGTATTTAAAGAGATATCAATTCTTTAATTAAGAAAATGATGATGTATTTTTTAGCCTTTTTCTTAGTTTTTTTACTTTAAAATTCGAGGAAAAGTCGAAAAAAATGTATTACATTTTATTTTCAATTTTATTTGCATAGATGCATTAATTACGCGTCGTTAAAGATGTGATTCAGTAAAATCTATAAAGAAACGGCGGTGTAATATTATTTTGTGTCCAGGCATGCTTTTGACGACTTTGATTACTTAATTATGGAGCGGCACGATCTTTAGTATGGTATCCTGGATACCATACGCAGGTCAAGTTTGTTTCCAATTTTGAGTGCCACGCCCACTTCGCCTACAAATCGCACAAAATAATTTACAGGCGCAATTTTTAAGGTAGCACTCCCTAACTGAACTGAACCTATTAACGACCCTGAAATATTTCAGAGCGATTGACCTATAAATAGAGAAGATATTTCGGAGTAACGTTTAATTCAATAATTAAATTTGCATGGCAAATTGAACGTGCGAGCGAGACAGCATATATACGTTTATATGCAAGGCGCTCGCAAAGTAAGCGCACAAAGAGAGTACGAACTAGTACCCATATTTTTGGGTACCTAGCTAAAATTCGATCGATAAACAAAAGTATTATCGATATCATGTAATGAAAATGTTGATGTACGAGTATAATTTATGTACATTCAAATATACAATAAGATTGAAATATAATTGTGTTAACATATAATCCCACAAAAAAAACCTCTACACGAGGTAAAAGTCTAGTGACAAAAGCAATATAAAAATTTTAAATAAAAATATAAATAAAGAAAAAAAAACGAAAATTGGCATTGTTCACTGTGCGCAAAAAGGGTGAGCTTCTTTGTACATAAAAATTACTTTTTGCGCAGTGCCGAATGCCAATTTTCGTTTTTGGTTTTTATTAATTTATATTTTAATTTTTATATTAAACTGAATTTTGTTCGTCACAAAATTGGATATCAGAAATTTTGGGGCTAGAAATTACTTTTGTCACTAGACTTTTACCACGTGTAGATGTTTTCTTTGTGGGGTATCAGAAATGTTTGCAATTGATTTTTCTTTTGACATTGTAACTTTATCATTAATGCAGGCAAATAGTAAAATATAAATAAATTTAGTTGTTGAATGTATTTCATATTTAAAAAAACTGCTCGCTTGGTTCGCGTTGCTTCAGTCGAAAAAAATTTTTAATACTCAGACTTGGATTTCGCCCGATCGATCCTATGACAGCTATATGATATGGTGGTTCGATTAGAACCAACTTTGGTCATGATCTATAAGTCTTTCTTCAATGCATATTCTATTAGTTTGGTTACGATATCTCGTAAAACAAAAAAGTTTTTCATACTAAGACTTAATATTGTACCGATCGGTCCCATGACAACTATATGATATAGTGGTCCGATTTGAACCAACTTTGGTCAGGATATATAAAACCAAGTTAGGTGCATATTGTATCAGTTTGGTTGAGATATCTCATAAAACCATAAGTTTTTTGTACTAAAACGTGATTTTTGACCGATAGAAAAATGTATTTATTCACTTAACAGGTAATATCTTTCAAACCCCTCAAAAAACGCAATATTGTACGTATTACAACATATTACAATTTAACAGAAATCGTTAGAGCCGTTTTGTCAGAAATCGCCAAATGTAAGCTAAAAAACTTTATTTCACCTGTAAAATGCTACCTGAGTATTTTAGAAAAAAAGTTTAAGGTCAGCTAATGATCTGTTCCTTAACCACTCCAAATCCAAATTTCACACGTATTAGTATGGCATTTGTCCAAAATTTTCGATATATAGGTTTCATGCTATATAAAAATATTAAACAATTTTATTTCACACTTAAACTTTATGAAGGCAATTCTAGGTAAGTTGAGATCTAAATGGCATTTGACATCGATACAACACAACCTGTAACTTACAAGTCGACCTCGGACCCCGACGGTCGTTTACTCCTGTAGGCTTCTTCTTCTCAATATTCCATCTTAATTAATCGTAGAAAAACTCTTGGTGTTGTGTTCCTTAACAAATTGACTATTGGCGAGATTTATTCTAGTTTCCTATTGAGACTCCTACAATTTTTCGTTCCCCTGTAGGTCTACCAGAAACTATCAGCTCTTATTCTTACCGACATGCACATTGTTTATGCTTTGCTCAACTCATTTTGTATTTTATGCCCTAAATATAATAGCCTTTTTCACGTTACTTCACAAAATCCCACCCCCTCACTTGAAACGCTTAAGGTAACTTCAGATATGCAAAATATTTAACACAATCAGGCCTGTTCCGGTTTTCACCTCCGATTTGATCGGATTTAAAAAAATTTAATTTTTTACGTTGCATTTGGGCTAAACATTTTAAAATTTTATTTTATCACTTTATTGGACTTAAATTCACCAATTAAAAGTGAATTCAATACGCAAAATATTTCAATGGGAAAGTTGGCAATGCTGATTTTGTACAAAATCGGATAGCGTGCCAAACAGTTCTTGAAGTGTTCACAATTTGCTACAAATTTATTTTTGTAAAAAAATGACAACTTAACGTCTACTTTTCTCAATGCTTTGCATTATGCATTGTCATCGTTGAATGATGGAGTCGGCAAACAATAAAATTTATTATATTGTAAGTATTGCTGCTGCATCAATATATGCACTTTATGCTGTCAAGGAGATAAGAGAAATAAATAGAAAGTCGATAAAATTAAATAATTCCTGACATGGAAATTCTATTCGATGAAATATTTAGTGATGTAAATAAACATCGAAATATCGACAACTCGATTTTGGCGGAAGCGATTACACTAGGCAACAGCCAAAAATTACAAGAACGAAACCTACTTTTTTGGATAGATTTGGGGCCTCAAACGACGAAAACATTTTATGTTTTTATGGTGAGATTTTTTTTTAGAATTTTTTTTTTTATTTTTTTTTTTAGAGGTGCGCCCACATTTGTCATCATTACTCGAGAATGCCAAAACTGACATTCCAAAGCTTTAGTTTTTCTTTAAGCTAAGGAATATATATACAGTTCATTAATACAAAGTTTAAGATTAAAACCAGTATTTAAAGAGATATCAATTCTTTAATTAGGAAAATGATGATATATTTTTTTAGCCTTTTTCTTAGTTTTTTTACTTTAAAATTCCAGGAAAAGTCGAAAAAAGTGTATTACATCTTATTTTCAATTTTACTTGCATAGATGCATTAACTACGCGTCGTTTAAGATGTAAAATATATAAAGAAACGGCGGTGTAATATTATTTTGTGTGTATTATTTTTGGCATGCTTTTGTCGACTTTGATTACTTAATTATGGAGCGGCACGATCTTTAGTATGAAAATTTTTTGTGGTTTGTGAGATATCTTAACCAAACTCACAGAATTTGAATTTGCTATTGTCTTACACATTACGATCAAAGTTGGCTCAAATCGGTTAACTATATCATATAGTTACCATAGGAATTTTAACTAAACTGACAGAATATGCATTTAAAAAGGTTATTTGAACTATTAAATTTGTTTCTATTAATATAGCTATATAAATTACCCATCGTTAAGTATGTTTACCGTTAAAATCTATGAAAAGACAGGTAAGTTATTAGCAAAAAAAAATGATAAAACAAGTTTTCGCAAAGGTTGATTTTTGACTGATCGGTCCCATGGCAGCCATATGTTATAGTGGTCCGATTCCAAATCAAATTTGGACTGGTTGTATAAGACAATACGAGATTCTTAATTTGTAAGTTTGGTACAGATAACTTTAAAAATAAAAAAGTTTTTCGTATTCGTTGCTTATCGACCGTTCGAATCGATCGTTCCTATGGCAGCTATATGATATAGTGCTCTGATTTCAACAAAATTTGATAAGGATGTGAAAAGCAACTAAATATAACCAATTCATGAGTTTGATTGACATATCTCCAAAAACAAAAAAGTTTTTTGTACTAAAACTTGATTTTGGACCCATCGGTCCTATGGCAGCTATATGATATAGTGGACCGATCTGAAGCAATTTCGGTAAGGATGCATAAGACCAACTTATATGCATATTCTATCAGTTAAGTTAAGATATCTTAAAAAACAAAAAATGATGATGACAAATGTGGGCGCACCTCTAAAAATAAGTAATAAAAAAGCCAGAATTTTTCGACTTTTCCTCGAATTTTAAAGTAAAAAAAGCTAAAAAATATATATTCATTTTCTTAATTCAAGAATTGATATCTCTTAAACTGCTGGTTTAAATCTTGAACTTTATATTAATGAGATATAGGTATATTCATTAGCTTTCAGAAAAAGCTTTGGAAAATCGCTTTTGACATTCTCGAGTAATGATGACAAATGTGGTCGCACCTCTGAAAAAAAGTATTACAAAAATTTTAACAAATTCTTCACCACAGAAAAAAAAATAAGTTTTTCGTCGTTTGTGGCCCCATGTCTATCAAAAAAAGTGGGTTTGGTTCTTGTAATAGCCAAAAAGTTTAAATTTGTTGCCTAGTGTTATTGAGTAATTAGTCGTTAAATTTTTTGATGAGCGACAGTAATAAATGACCTACAAAAATGTTAAAGTTTAAATATGGTATAAAAACGATACAAAACAATAAGATTTGTGCAATAAGTATGCGAGTATATTGTGATTACAAATGCGTTTTCAAATTAAAGAACTCTTGAGTAAACTCGATATTTGCAACTCGATCTATAATTTTCGAATGTATCGACAACTCGGTACTTTATTTGGTCGATATTCTATTCTAATATAAAATTCATTCCAAAGTTTGGACTTACATCACTAGAAATATCTTTATGACCAAAATAGTTTTTCGTACTAAAACTATATTTTCGACAAAGCGTTCCAATTTCAGCTTTATGATGTCGACCCCTTTATGTAAAAGTTTCGTATATTATATTTTTTCAAAATCCACTAAAATATTTTAGCAAAAATCGGTATAATTACGCCAGAATTTGACTGTGAATTTTACCGTATGTGAAAGTGTTTTACGAATACGCACGAAATTATCGTATGTCCCATACAAAAAATAATGTATTTTTAAGACAAAAGGTGAATGTGAGTTTTATCTGACCATTTTTTTTTTACCATTTTTATTTAATTTGCAGCCAATTCTATTCCTTTTTTTCATCACGTAATGACTGCATTGAATTAATTTATACCGATATTAAAATGTGAAAAATAGATTCTTAGACAGTCGAAATTAATGACCAATGATTAATGAAAACAACCATGCAAATCTTCATTTTGTATGGGAATTAAAAAGATTTTTAAAAAATAAACTAAGTAAGACTTTAATCTAATTTTTACTGGTGAATTCATCATAAATCACCCCCTATTTGGGGATTTTATCCCCTGTGCCCATTAAAAATGGGCAAAAAAGGGTATAATGTGTTTGGCAGAATGTATGTAACAGGCAGAAGGAGGCGTGGTAGACCCCATAAAGTATGTATATTCTTGATCAGGATCAACAGCCGAGTTGATCTAGTCCTCTCCGTCTGTCTGTCCGTCCGTCCGTCCGTCTGTTTGAACGCGTAAATCTCAGGGATTATAAGAGCTAGAGACTTTAAATTTGGTATGCAAATAAACAATTCAACAGTTATAAAATAGAAAAAAATATTTATTAGTGGGAGGCAAGTACCCCCGATGTGTTTGATACCAAAATTAGAACTAAAGTACAATGAGGAACATATGCTGCAAGTCAGCTATGCTTAAGCTAAAGCTTCTTTTTGAAAGCTCGTATAAAACGGCTTATGTAATTAAAAGTTCAATGGTGTGATTGAGATGCTTGGATTATGTTTACGTTACGGACTGCGCAAAAGAATTTTTTGCTTACGTTGCAAATAAAGCGTGAGAAGCTAGCTCGTTAAATGTTTACGTTACGGACTGCGCAGAAGAATCATTTCTTTAAAGCTGGGTGATAACTGATTGGAATGGAAGTCCAATGGGGAACATCGTTTATGATTCTGGAGAGAATTGTTTTGCAAGCTGGGAGATATTTAAGCTAGGGGATAACTGATTAAAACAGAAATCCAATGGGTAACATTGTTTATAATTTTGAAGAGAAGTTTTTTGCCAGCTGGGTGATAGCTCCTCCCTTTCTTATAAGGATTCGTCCCGATTCTTAACCCTCTAGTGCCCAAGACCGCCTCTAGACGGGTAAGGTTAAAAACACCGTTATTTTATTCTTTTCATTCCTTTTGACTCGGTTTTGCGTTTTTTCTAATTCAGGGGATACATACTAGAGCTTGCGCAAGCTGCTGTAGTCATTTGAAGCAGAAAATTTGTGCAACTCGGACGAAATAATTATCTTGTAAAAAGTGCAAAATATAAATATTTTTTTAAAATATTATAAAAAGTTTGCTGCTGGACAAAAAAATTTTACCGTGTTGCTGATAGTCTCAAGGACTCAAAATACGAAACCCATACTAAAAATAAGTTTTCGTTAGCTTTCTATTGCTTTTATAAGGTATCCCGTCTAGAGGCGGTCTTGGGACAATTCGGGAAAAAAAAAATTATAAGGTAAGTTTGAAAGTGGAACAACCTATGACATATTTAATTACAAATAATTGCTTCAGTAGACATGGGACGACGACAAGTGAATAAGCTATCAGCTCTTTCCGACGTGGAGATTGAAAAAATTTTAAATTCAATTGATTTTGACATTGATACGGACGGAGAAGAAGAATTGGAGGACGATTTGACTGATGATGTTTGCGAGGCAGCGCCTCCTGTCAATGAGAAAGATGAAGAAGGGATTGAAAAAGTGCTACATATGTCGAATTCTATGTTGGCTAGAGAGATTTGTGTAACTTCAAGCGGAAGTCCTATTCTTTTTGCAAAATTGTTGTCACCCTCAAGTTCGATTGCATCCAATTCACCTCAAGCACAGAAACGCAAACGCAAAGCGCCTGCTGATCATAATATTGCTCATGTTAAAGAAAGCACAATAGCTGAATGTGTAGGATCTGTTTGGGCTATCTACCCAAAATCACTTCTTTTCAAAAAGATGTTGTGGCGCCAAACGAACCTAGTCACGGAGAAATATGCAATATCCTTTACTGAGCCTGACCTCGGAGTACTTAAAAATCTGGATCCGCCATTCAAGTGTTTCAATTCTTTTTGAATGATACTATCATTGAGCATATCACTATGCTGCCCAAAAGGATGTCAATACTTCGTTTTCTACAACCAATTTAGAAATTCGACAATTTATTGGCATTTTATTTTTGATCTCAGTTTTTCGCTACCCAAATGTTCGTTCATATTGCGGGAAGTTCGCATTTGGAACAATTCAGAACACAATGTCAAGAAATCGCTTTGAAAAAATACTAGGTAATTTGCATTTTAATGATAATAGTAAGTTGCCCTTCAAGGATTCTGCCGACCACGATCCTTTATACAAAATACGGCCGCTCGTGAATCACTTCAATGAGAAGTTTCAGTCAGTTCCGATGCGCCAACGCTTATCTGTGGATGAACAAATGTGTGCAACGAAGATGAAGGCCTTTGGGTGGTGTCGACTTAATGGACGGACTTATTGGTCGATATAAAATTCCCGTAAAGAGCAACAAGTATACAAATCGACTATTTACACATATGCTTGATTTAGCCATGGTAAACGCTTACATTTTGTTCCACCGAATAAACCAGCCCGACGCTAATAACACAAAATACCAATTGCCAAACTTCCGATCAGAGGTCGCATATGTGCTTTGCATGCTACAAACTCCTTACCTGCCAAAAGGACCCGGGCGCCCGCGAGAAGTTCATGGAAAGGAAAATAAATGCACAGGGAAGAAAACTTTTCTTCCGATTAATGATGTACGTTATGATACCGTCGAGCATTTTCCAATGTTTTTATCACGCTCTGACAAAAAAACCTGTAAGCTTCCGGGTTTACTTCCGAAACTCAAATTGTCTGCCGTAAATGTAATATAAACCTGTGTTTTTCCCAGAAAAAAGACTTTTTCTATGATTTTCATCACAAATAAGTAATCAAACTTTTTGTACACAAATATTTGAAGCTTTGTGTATTTAAGAAACCTTAGTTTTAATTGTTATTTTATTTGTTTTTTATTTGTTTTTTATTTGTTTATAATAAAACGTGTAAACAAAAGAATTAATTACCTAATTTTTTGTTGGCCTACCTTCCCAAAGCCGCCTCTAGGCGGTCTAAGGATATAGTCCTATAAAACTCGATCCGTGCAAAAGTAAAAGTTTTTCTAAAACAAACATTCACTTTTGATACATACTGAATCCAAAAATAATTTTTTTCTTGAAAAACAAAATTTGGGCACTAGAGGGTTAATGACCTTAACTTTATTTCCTAAGACTTCTTCTCCATGTATTTTTTCATAAATGATTTGGCCCGTTTGGTAATTTTCGTTGTGATACCCTAACATTTATGCTTGAGCTGATTCTAGTTTATTCGGTAAGTTTGCATGATTTATTTTGTTAAATAATATGTCGCAAGGTTTTTGTTGGGTTGTTGATTGGATTGAGTTATTATATTCTTTTACTGCTCGGCAAATAAGCTCGGAGTGGTCCATTATATTGTATTCTTCGTGAATACAGCGAGAAATTTAAATTAATGTTGATTGAACTCTTTCTACCTGTCCATTACTTAAACTGTGCCGGGGATCGGCAAAATAAATTGTTATACCTGAACGAGACATGGATGATTTGAATTGTGCTGATGAAAAACTAGGTTCTGTTATATTTATTTTTGTTCAAATTTCGCAATTTCGTATGTGTTCTTTAAGTTTATTATATAATGAAGGCCAATAATAAAGCTTCAAAATTTGCCTAAGATTTTCGTCAAATCCTCTGTGAGCACGAGCATGTGTTTCTTCGATAATAATTTTTTGATCATTTTTGTTTTCAATGTCTTGCACAAATTTTCGTGTGAGAAGAAACTTATTGGTAAATGTACTTTTTAATTTAGTCTGAATCTCATATAAGTCTTCGAGACAACAATGAACGCCTGTTGTTAAATTTGGTTGCAGAAATTATTTAAGTATGTTAATTTAGTTATCTACTGTGTCGTATTTTATAATATGTATTGTTTTGATGAACACGTCGTATTTTTCGTGAATGGTAATTCTATTTTTGAAATAAGTAACTGTTGTTTGAATTGACTTAATGGTTTGTTGGTTTCTTCTAATACATTTTCATAGCTACTATTTGCAGAATGAACAGTTTCATTTTCGGAAGAAGATTCTTCTCCAGACAAGTGGTTTCTTTCAATGGATTCTTGACTACCTGTGATAGAAATGTGGTTAATAACTATCCTTGATAAGTCGTCAGCAACGACGTTAGTGGCATCTGGTTTAAAGAATATTTTATGGTTCAATTCTTCTATAATGGCATGCCATCGGTTCATTTTTAGATTAGGGTTTCGTGCAGAAACTGCAAATGAAAGCGGTCATCATCTGTGTGAATTTCTAAATTTGTGACGCCATATAAATAATTTCTGAGATTCTTTAATGCCCACACAATAGCGTATAATTTTTTCTCTTGAATTCAGAGTTTTGGAGACAAAGGCTGCGCCTATGGCGATATCTGAAGCGTCTGTATTGAGAACAAACCTTTTTGAATAATCTGGTTGGGTAAATTCAAGTTTAGCCATCAAGTCTGATCTTAGATTTTCGAAGGCAGAGAAAGCTTCTTCGTCTAATGATATTTCTGTTTTCTTAGACATATGTTTTGAAACCATTCCGTTATGTCCTTGTAATAATTAAGTAAGTGGTTTTGCTATGGACGCGTAATTTTTTACAAATTTCCTGTAATAACCGGTTAAACCTAGAAAACCTCGTAACTGTCTCAAATTCTCGGGTGGAGGATATTTTATAATGGCTTCTATTTTTTGAGAACCAGTTTTGATTATGTTGTGTGATACAATGTAGCCCAAATATTCAATTTCTCTTCTGAAGAAATTTGATTTTTCTGAAGATATTTTCATGTTTGCTTTAAAAATCTCAATGACTTCCTGTAAATCATCGAAATGTTGTTCCGGAGTTTCTGAAAAAACTATAATATCGTCCATATAAATGTGGCAAGTTTTACCAACTTTTTCGCGCAATATATTACCCATTGCCCTTTGGATTATGCTTGGTGCGTTTGCAAGCGCAAATGGCAAACGTAGAAATTCGTATTTACCATTGTTGATAAAAAAACGCTGTTGTTTCAATGTCGTAGAGGATACCGACATCTTACGACGTCTGCTCTATTTTGATTTTTTCCTTGAACGTTGTTTCCTCAGATTTATTTTTAATTCTTTGTTTTTTCGTTTGTGGGCCTTCACTTAATGACGATGATTTTGTATCTGATACATTAAAAAGGGAAAATGTTTTGTATTTTCCATTTTGGTAGTCAAAGTACGAAGCGACTGTGTAAGCTTCATCTGAACTCATAAAATTGCCTACCGTTTCTTGGGCATGCTTTATAAAGTTTATTTTCTTCTGTTTTGTTATTAAAATGCAAACTTCCCTCTGATAAATCGATTACTGCTTTGACTTCTTTCAAAAGATTGTAGCCAACCAATAAACCTGTGGCGTTTACAGTCTTTATAATTTTCTTAATTACTAACTCTTCTGCATTGTCGTAAATACCCTTGCTCACAAAACAAGCGGTGGCACCTGTATCTATTAATATTTTTACTCTTTTATTTATTTTCTTGTGTATCCTGTAGACGAAGGGGAGCTCTCCTGCTCTTCCTCTAAAAAATGTTCTTCTTGAAGGTTGTTATCCCACAAAAAAAAACCTCTAAACGAGGTAAAAGTCTAGTGACGAAAGCAATTTCTAGACCCAAAATTTCTGATATCCAATTTTGTGACGAACAAAATTCAGTTTAATCTAAAAATTTTAAATAAAAATATAAATTAATATAAAAAAACGAAAATAGGCATTGTGCACTGTGAGTAAAAAGGGTGATCTTCTTTGTACATAAAAATAACTTTTTGCGCAGTGCCGAATGCCAATTTTCATTTTTTTATATTAATTTATATTTTTATTTAAAATTTTTAGATTAAACTGAATTTTGTTCGTCACAAAATTGATATCAGAAATTTTGTCTAGAAATTGCTTTCGTCACTAGACTTTACCTCGTTTAGAGGTTTTTTTGTGGATATCAGAAATTTTGCAATTGCTTTTGCTTTTGACATTGTAACTTTATCATTAATGCAGGCAAATAGTAAAATATAAAAATTTAGTTGTTGAACGTATTTCATATTTAAAAAATTTTTTTTCTTTAATTATAAAGAAAAACTAGGGGGCCCCGCCCCCTGCTCGCTTTGCTCGCGTTGCTTCAGCCGAGCATACTATACTGTCGGAGACCTCGTACTTACTATGAAAAAAAAAGTTTTTCATACTAAGACTTGGATTTCACCCGATCGGTCCTATGACAGCTATATGATATAGTGGTTCCGATTAGAACCAACTTTGTTCAGGATATATAAGTCTTAAATACATGCATATTCTATTAGTTTGGTTACGATATCTAGTAAAACAAAAAAGTTTTTCATACTAAGACTTAATATTGGACCGATCGGTCCTATGACAGCTATATGATATAGTGGTTCGATTTGAACCAACTTTGGTCAGGATATATAAAACCAAGTTAAATGCATATTGTATTAGTTTGGTTAAGATTTCTCATTAAACAAAAAAGTTTTTCATACTAAAACCTAATGTTGACCCGATCGGTCCTATGACAGCTATATGATATAGTGGTTCGATTTGAACCAACTTTGGTCAGAATATATATAAAACCAAGTTAAATGCATATTGTATCATTTTGGTTAAGATATCTCATAAAACCAAAAAATTTTTCGTACTAAAACGTGATTTTCGACCGATGGAAAAATGTATTTATTCACTTAACAGGTAATATCTTCCGAACCCCTCAACCAAAATTTATGTTTCATATACCAAAAAACGCGAAATTGTACGTATTACAACATATTAAAATTTAACAAAAATCGTTAGAGCCGTTTTGTCAGAAATCGCCAAAATGTAAGCTAAAAAACTTTATTTCACCTGTAAAATGTTACCTGAGTACTTTAGAAAAAAAGTTTAAAGGTACGCGTAAAAGCCCTCAAACACACCTTTCTAATGATATATAGAACATATCTGTAGCTTCTATGGTTTGGAAACTGTTGAGATTTCAATTTTGGCGGGATTTAGCGTTTTCCCGCTAAACTAGCGGGAAATTGAAAAAGTCGTAAAACAAACATTTCTAGATTTTTGAAAAGGAATCAATCCCCATCATTACATTTAAGCTTCTTTAGCGCTTTGATGCAAACAGACAAACAGACAAACAGACAAACAGACAAACAAACTGACTTTTCATTTCATTTTGAGAAGTCCACTAAAATTTTCAAATTTATTTATCTTTTGAACCAGTTATCGGATTTGGGTGATTGAGGTATCAATCGACGCGTATTTTAAGTAGAATTTTTAAAATAATACATTTTACCAAAAGCCCCAACGGCCCCATAAGCTGCAATTATCAAAAATTTTCCCCTCCCACTTACACCCCCGTATCTCATGACCCAGGTTGGTTGGAAAAAGTTTTAGTACGCCATTTTGTAAGTTAGAACTAAACCTGTCGATCGGTATATAACTCGATCTGATCGGACAGTCGGCGCAAATTTTCCAACTTAGCTGTATATATAGTTAGTCGCCTTTCGCACCCTTCGTGCTGCTTTCGTCACTAACGCGAACTGCCGTCCGCAGTGATTGCAGCAAAAGAATGTGATTATTCAGATTTCTCGAGTGACAAAATAATATATTTCGAATTAAAAAAGTAAATCCTCTTAGTTTGTCGCTTCATTTTCTTGTCTTAAATGTGATAGGAAATGATTGGGGTGGATTTCTCGAATGGTATATTTAGTGGAACACTGATGCTAATTTAAAAGTATCGCCACCGATCTCGCTAGAAAGGATCTAAACAAATTAGATTATCTAAAAGCGGTCTTCTCCATTATTTAAGATAGGATTTGCGAAGGGATAGTCCAGATAGGTGTCTCCACGTATTAATTAATTTAAGATTTAACCGTTTTCTACAAAAACACGAAATATTACTCGTGCGTCTAATCATTTGACTAGAAAAGTGTGCCTTGTTTTGAACTCCCTCAGAACATAAAATTGAATTTTAAATTTTCCTAAATGTTAATGGTTGGTATTTAACTCCCTCAGAACATAAAATTTAATTTTAAATTTTCCTAAATGTTAATGGTTGGTATTTATTATATATTAAAGAGCTTAATTAAAAGATCAATCTGGAGTATTTTTTTAAAAATTGTTTTTAGATATCCCTCCAGAAATGTCAACCGCAGTCAAAAACTTGAAATTGATCAAAAACTCACATCTTGTGAAATTTTTTTCCAGAAACATTTTTAAGTTACTTGCTCAAACATTTTAAACATTTTTTGGCTGTTTTGCCAAAATTTGACTTCCAAAATCGAGTGTTTGAATTATAATCATTTTTTGACGAAATCTTACTTCAAAAAAGTAATGAATATGCAAACACTTAAACACTTGAACACTTAAATTTTAATAATAAAGCTTATTGGGGACTAAAAGAGTTAAAATATAATTCATGTGAAGTAAACAAAAAACATGGTGGAACAAAATGTCGCGTGCGAAAGTGATTAAAAATAAATAAAAAATAGACTACTTAATATATTTCAATCAAAAATAGACAAGATGCATTAATGCATTACATTCATAAAATAATCGCCTTAAAACTCCTTCAGGTTTCGCTGAAATTAGTATTTGAAGTGTACGCAGCGAGAATGACTGTTCTGTGTCGCATGCGAATGCCTTGTTTTTTTGTAATTTTAATTTTTAAAACGAACCATTGCCCAAAATCAACATCAACAGCAATTTTGCCAAAATTCAAAAATGTTTTGGCATTTGTTTTTTTTTTACTTTGAATGCGTAGATACATTAGAGAATTGCCCGTATGCATATTAGATGGTCTTATACATCCTGACCAAACTTTATTCAAATCGGCTTATTATATCATATAGCTGTCATTAGAGCAATCGGTCGAAAATTGAATGCTTTAAATCTTTGGAGTGCCGAACGTCTTCTTAATGTCAAACATTAATGTTGAAGATTACAATTGCGTTTAAGGCCAAAATAATAAAACAATCGTGAAAAAATTATGGCCGTTCGCTTGCAACACAAGGGAATATCGCACACAACTTTTGACGATGTCTTGTGCTATTTTTTGCTTCTAAAGATTTTTTTGAGTTGATAATCACTAATATAACTATTAAAATAAAATTTTCATAAATTTAAGTGTCTAATTTTTATAAAATATCACTGCGGAAGGCGCGCTAGTGACATAAGCAGCACGAAGGTAAAATTTTTAATTTTTTTTAAATTGTAACCCAAAATACGTGTCGGTTGATACCTCGATCATCCAAATCCGACAACTAGTTCAAAAGATAATTAAATTTGAAATTTTAGTGGACTTCTCAAAATAAGATAAAAAGTCAGTTTGTTTGTTTGTCTGTTTGTATCAAAGCGCTAAAACAGCTTAGATGTAATGATGGGGATCTATTCCATTTCCATTTGCTCTACGGCTTTTTGAAAAAACCGCTAGTTTAGCGGGAAAACGCTAAATCCCGCTAAAATTGAAACATCAACAGTTTCCAAACCATAGAATCTACAGATATGATATCATTGGAAATGTGTTTTTGCTTTTAGACGTACCTTTAAAATTTTTTTCTAAAGTACTCAGCTAAAATTTTACAGGTGAAATAATGTTTTTTAGGTTACATTTTGGCGATTTCTGACAAAAAGGCTCTAGCGATTTTTATTAAATTTGTAGTACGTAAATTTAGCGTTTTTTGGTATATGAAACATAAATTTTGGCTGAGGGGCTTCAAAGATATTACCTGTTAACATATATGTAACATATTGTTCAAATCCAAAAAACTTTTATTTTCATAGTAAGTACGAGGTCTCCGACAGTAGAGTATGCTCGATTGTAGAAACTCGAGCAAAGCAAGCAGGGGCGGAGCCCCCTAGTTTTCTTTATAATTAAAAAAAAATTTTTTTTAATATGAAAGAAATTTAACAACTAATTTTATGTATTTTACTATCTGCCTGCACTAATGATAAAGTTACAATGTCAAAAGCAAAAGCAATTGGTAAGAGTCTAATGACGAAAGCAATTTTTAGCCCCAAAATTTCTGACATCCAATTTTGTGACGAACAAAATTGAGTTTAAAATAAAAACTTTAAATAAAAATATGAATTAATAAATAATAAAACGAAAATTGGCATTCGGCACTGCGCAAAAAGAAATTTTTATGCACAAAGAAACTCACCCTTTTTGCGCACAGTGCACAATGCCAATTTTCATTTTTTTTTCGAATTAACAATTGCTTGAGTTTATAGATTCTGTAGAAGCGATGATAAAATTAGCTGTATATTTGTTAAGATATCACCACTCCTCAGAGTCAATCCCAATGTGGAAAGAGCTAAAGCACTGCATTATGGTAGGATGCTGAAGCTATATAAGAAATCAGTTGCCTCCAAATAAATGAGGAATACAATAATCACATTTTAAGGAGTCCCTTTGATGAACGGCCTTATGGGCAGTTACAATCCAAGGACTAAGAGCAGAAACTTTAAAAAAGCTATTCTACTATATGATGAATGAACATGAATGGCACTAATGCAAACATATTATACAAGTGGGTTCTTACATAGAAAATTTCCGACTCAAGCTTTACGATAACAGAGCAGCTGAAGCAAGCTGAGTTCCTTCTAAAATAGCAAAAGAACTTGTTTCCTTCAAGGAAATGACATGAAATGACTTAACCGGCTTATAGTCAATTTACACTGAGACCGGTAAGCAAGAAGCCTTAGCTTACGGCGAAAGTCGTTTACACTGATGAAAAGGCCGATATTTCGAAGTCTAATTGACAGATTGTAATTTGCTCATTATTAAATTTATTATAAATTGTACATAAAGTTTGTTTTTAAATGTATATAACGGATCCATCATGTATGTCCAACGACTGGTTGAATGCATAATTGAATTAATGAGGAATTGACGGTTTACAAAAAATATTTTAAATATTAACTGGCCTTTTTTTGTGGTGGTAAATCGATTTTAATCAATTTTTAGCCAGGGCTGCCAACTTTTGTCAAAAAATCGTCGTTAATAACGCCGTTAATAATACGGGCCCGCCTAGAAGCCTTTATATTTGAACCTAACTGTCCAATTTTTGTATGGTAAAGGCCTATACCGGCTTTTTTCGTTACGGCGTCATACCGGTCACAGTGTAAAAAGACTATTAGCAATCACTGTAAACGAGCTGTTCAAATAATTTTCCAATTTGGTTGAATAAAAAGGAAAAAGATGCATATAGTCAGTATTGTGGTAGAAGTAAATGCTCAATTTATACAAATCAGTCTCCCAAACTTCTTTTTGGGACTACCATTACAAAAATAAATATATTTTAAGACATCTAACTTAAAAAGAATACATGTGAAAAGGATTTTCCACAAATTACGTAGTAACGTTCAACTTAAGCAATTTTTCATTTAAAACTGCTTATAAATTGATATATTTTTTAATAGTCACTTTAATTTAAGTCAATTGCTTATTAGAATAGTAATATAAGTGATTACCAATTCAAAAAACACGTTAGTAACCAAAAATCGTCTACAGACGGTTATCAGTATTTTGCACATGACGGTCGTTGCAACCAACGGAATTATGAAATTTAAAACTTAAGCTTATTTAACATACTTATAAAATAAATATCATCTTGATTGAATGTCTATTTCGATTTTGCCTGTTAGAGGGTTAAGGACCGCCTACCTTTCGTCAAAGTAATGTTTTGTTTAACACAAGGCTGCCAACCGGTTCTTAACTGAAACGCTTCGGTTTGGATTTTTAAGCAACCCGAACCGAATCATGAACCGAACCTTTGATATTATAAACGCCGCGAACCCGAACCTGACCTGAACCACTTTCGTAAATAAAAGGTTAGGTTCGAAAAAAAATAATGAGATACAATAAGACATCTTGAATCTAATTTAGATTTTTGATAGGTTAGGTTAGGTTAAACCGGACGCCTCTCTCGGGACCCGGTCATAGGCCAGTAACGCCCTTAGCAATCCGTTTTTGTGTTATGGTCCTTAGACGGGATTAAAAATCCTGTAGTATTAACGTATTTTTTGCGAATGCAAGTAGCTCTCTTGGAGCCCTTCTAGCGGCAACAGAATCGGTGCTCCAAGATAACTTAGTCTTGCCCAAGTTGAGCTGTTGCACATGAGATGGTCTAGGGTCTCTGGAACCCCAGAATTATTGTTGGTGATGCCAAGTTTGACGGCATGCGCCGCCACAAGTCAGTGACCAGTGAATATGCCTACCAGTAGCCTGCAGTCCTTTCGAAAAAGATGCATGACATCTTGGCTAGGTTGTGCGTTGCGCTCCTTGCACATAATTTTGGATATCTTGCAGGTAGTTTTATTCCGCCACCTGGTGTTGATCTCAGTCCACGCCAATTTCTCCTGATAGCTATGTAGCGTTCTCAGTGAAACTTGAACGTCTTCTTTTACGTTGGTGTTGTCTAGCCTGACGCCTTCCTTAGCAAGAGCATCCGCCATCTCATTTCCATCAATGCCCTGGTGGCTGGGAATCCAGAAAATTCGCACTGACTTGGTCATGCTTAGTGCTTTGCTGCTTTCCTTATTGCAAGGACTTCCGCCTGGATTATACTGCAGTGGTCTGGTAGCTTATATGACAGTCTTCCATCTTGGAGCGTTCTGTGTGTATTTGTAGATGTTGGGTGTGACTCAGGGCCGTTTTCCATTCCTCTGGTCCTAGGTTTTCTTTTCAGAGGCTTGCCACCACACTAAGACTCCGAACATCAGGGTTAGTAGCACAACCGAGATGTATATCCAATGCATCAGAGCAGGTGAGAGACCCCACGTGCATTTTATCATCTAATTGGATGCGTATAGCGCAATGGTGGCTTACTTCACTCTTTCCTCAACATAAGCTCTCCTTGTCAGCTTGCTGTCCAGCATGGTGCCTAGGTATTTAACCTGTGTTTTTGGTATTAGCCGAATTTCGTTGATTTTTGGAGGGATCCATTGCGGAACCTTGTATCTCTTCGTGAAGAAAATTAGGTTCGTATTATCCGCATTGATATTGAGTCCGACTCCTTCCGCCCACTGGCATATCTCCCTGAGCGTGTGTTCCATAACGGAGCTGAGGTTCGATGGACAGACTCCCGTAATAATTAGCTTAGTCATCAGCATAGGCGATTATTTTTGGGAAGTTCCTGTCATATCTCTTGATTAGGTTGTCGACTACCAAATTCCATAGTAGGGGAGATAGGACTTACTCTGTGGTGTGCCCCTTTGACTATAGAGGCAGTGCCCAAATGTGATAGTACCCGCCTGCAACCTAAGAGATTGTTTATCTAATGGATAATAGCTGGGTGAGTGTTGGTCGCTTTAAGGCGATCTGTTATTGATGTAGTGGATACATTATTGAATCCTCCCGAGATGTCCACAAATACTCCTGGTGCATATTCTTGGTGGTGAAGGGTTTTCTCAATAGATGCTTTGTAGTTTCAACTGACTTTCTTTTAGTGTAGGCATGCTGTTTTTCCGACATGAGTCGTCCCCCTTCTTTCCTGATGTGAAGATCCAACAGTTTTTCAAGCGTCTTTAATGGAAATTAAGTTAATTTTATTGGCCTGTACTCCTTGGGGCTCATGTGACTGCACTTTCCTGCTTTGGGTTATCCATTGTATAGGAAGGTAGCCTGTGCTCAGGCATGCGTTGTAAATCTTTAGCAGCCATGGGGTGATCACGTCTTTCGTCACCTGTAGCACGGCTGGAAATATTCTATCAATACCAGGGGCTTTTATTCCATTGAAGGAGTCAACGGCCCACTGGAGTTTCCTTGGGGTTATTAGCTGGCGGTTCCTGTTCCTCGGTTGCCAGGTCTTCGTGTATTGAGACATCGGGTACCTCTGTGCATCCCGGGAAGGGGGCTGACATGAGAGCTTCAAGGGTCTCGTTACTGCCTTCCGCTCATTTGCCGTCTTCTAGTTTAAGTTGACTCTGTATAGTAGGCTGCTTGGAGATCAGCTTCCTTAGCCTGGCCGTTTCAGTAACTTTCTCGAACCCGTAGCCGAAGTTCCTCAACGAGTTTCTCTGAGCTTTACGTATGTCCGTCTTGTATCTTCTGAGCATGAGTTTCTATTCCTCGTATACAATTTCTTATTCCGCTTGATTGGCGATCTTGTAGAATTCGCTGAGGTTATTTCTTTGGATCGTGAAATCTTGGTTCCACCAGCGTGGCCTGGTTTTCCCCTTTGCTCTTGAGAGCAAGCACGATGCATGAAACGCATCTGTGAGATCCTTGGACAGGGTTTTTAGGGACTCCTCAATGTCCGTTGCGGATTCTATGATGCCCGGTTCTGCTATTTTCCCAGTGGCAATCG
Source organism: Drosophila innubila (assembly GCF_004354385.1). Classification (NCBI taxonomy): domain Eukaryota; kingdom Metazoa; phylum Arthropoda; class Insecta; order Diptera; family Drosophilidae; genus Drosophila; species Drosophila innubila. Next base: position 38,993,929 of record NC_047626.1, on the reverse strand, counting down.
TTCTTAACTTTGCCCAGTTTGTGTTCTGGGGGTTTCTGTAGGTTGATGCCTTCTGTAGATGTTTAAAGGTACACTCGAATTTAATGTACCTGTGATCGGAGAAGGATGGTCCTTCGAGGACCTTCCACCACGATATCAAGTTTTCATTGCCCGTTGTTAGTGTTAGTGTTAGCACGTTAGAAGAGGTGGGCCCTACGTACGTATGTACCTCGCCTACGTTTGCTATGTTTAGGTTAGTTAATAGTATAGAGTCAAGGAGTGACTCACATCTGTCGTTAGTATCTGGGCTTCCCCACACTGGATGGTGGGAATAGGCATCTGTACAAATGACGAGGTGTTGGTCCTTAGAGGCCGCTTCACATACCAGTCTTCTTAGCAGGTGGGGTCGGTCTGTCATGTGCCATGTAGCAGGATGCTACCACTAGGCGCTTCCTGTCGTTCTCCAGCAACACTACAGCCAGGTCGTCATTGCTGTAATTTGACATAAGATAAGCTTGAAACCACTTTCGTACAAGTACGATGGTTCTAGGCTTGCCGTAGGTGCATAGAAAACGTTGTGGGTACTTGATTTAAGTCCAGCCACCATGCCGGCTGCAATCCATGGTTCTTTGACTAGTGCGACATAAACGGGGCCTCGCTTTAAGGCTATGACGAGCTCCGCCGTTTCGCTCTTATGCAGATTGATCTGCAGCACACTCAACATCTTGGGTGGCTGCTTTACTTGACGGGTTGACTACGATCGTCAGGTCACCGTCCTCTGCTTCGACAGTGTCGTCGTCTACCGCCAGACCCTCGGCTGCTCCAAGGATGGATTCCAGACCTAGGTCCTTCTCCACCTCTCCAGCTTTAAGGGTGTGCGCGTTTTTGTCCTCAGGGTGGCGTTTTTTAAGGCGAAGGGTATAAAATGTCCTCTCCATTCTTGTTGATCTTGAGGATAACATTCTGGCCTTCTTCCTTGGATGAAGGAAAATCAGTATGCATCACCTTCCAGCAAGCAAGTATGCAGGAGCGTCAGCGCCTGGTCCCCATATAGGGATGAGGTAGGAAACAGTACCTTCGCCCTTGGCTTCGATGGATTTAGCTACCTATCTACCACCTCTAACTTGGCTCCCTCCCATCTCTCCCAGCTGTGAGACCTTCTGCGTCAGCCACCTGAGCGTTGGGTCGCCGTTGCATTTCGGAAGCTTGACCCTAGCACTATCAAAGGTAGGCATGGAGGTACCGGGCTCTTCTGTTATCTTTGCGAACAACAACTCCACCAGATTTGTGTGAACCAAGGTCCACCGCTCTACTGGTATCCGGCCGTTGTCGTCGCTTCGGTCAATTACGGCCACTTCGTGGCCCTTGAGATCGCACCCTTGGCTCCACGCTGACGCTTGTTTACTGGAGCCCTCTTGCTCGCGGGACTCTCGTTGCTCTCTGTCGAGCGCTGCCTTTTGGTTGCCAGCAACCTCGACCTTATTGGCGTAGGCACTCGTAGATGCCTGCATTTGTGGCATCTTTGTGGCTTGTGCCTTGCCCTGGTGAGCGCAGTCTTGCCAATTGACGTTACGTTATCTAGGTCCGAGTCCACGGAGACTTTGGCATCCTCGCGAGTCCATCATGTTAGCCATAGCCGTGGTTTTTATTTTCTGGGGGTACCACTCTCCATAGCGTCTTAGGCCTAACCGCCAGGCACCTCTAGCCATGGCCAATAAATCTGAGAGGCTCTGTCCGTCACACTGCGCTGCCCCGGGCGAGATAGATTTTTAATTCTTACTTTATTTAATTTCTTACTATTGCCGCTGAATACTGTCCTCCCAGCTTTACAATCTCTGAAGATCAATTCATGCAATTCTACAATTCACTGGGACAGCGATTTATAGCAGCAGGAGACTATAATGCGAAACACCCGCACTGGGGTTCTCGCCTTGTGATCGCAAAAGGAAGGCAGCTATACAACGCAATCATAAAACCAAGCAACAAACTCAACTATGTTTCCCCGGGTAGTCCTACATACTGGCCAGCAGACCCTAACAAACAACCAGACTTAATAGATTTTGCTGTGACAAAAAACATCCCACGCAATCTAATAAGCGCCGTAATACTTTCGGATCTTTCATCCGACCACTCCCCCGTTTTATTAAATCTACTCCAATCCCCGGAATATGTGAAATATTCTAATAGACTCACAACACACAGAACCAACTGGCTCAAGTACAAGAAATACGTTAGCTCTCACCTCGATCTTGCTCCGCAGCTCATATTTCTACTCCACAACGCGCGCATATGCAGACCAATAAACGTAAAGCTAATCTTCAAATAGAACAACTTGTTCTGGAAAAACGACGATTGCGACGTGAATGGCAGTCTCACCGGTCGCCATCTACAAAACAACGCTTTAAATATGCTTCACGCAGACTCAGCAAAGCTCTTAAGCATGATGCCCAGCGCCGCTACATAGAGCAATTATCACCAACCAATACCAAGCATCCTTTGTGGAGGACTCACCCTACGCTAAGTGCGCCGATCGAAATGGTAACGCCTACAAGAAACTCCTCAGGCTGCTGGGCCCGTAGCGTCAAAGACAGAGCCAACACATTTTCTGCTCACCTACGTAATGTATTCCAACCAAATCCCGCAAAAAATTAGTTTTTACTATCATTCTGTGTATCTGATAGTTCTAGCGAACCTGAACCACCTGAATTTCGTCCAAATGCAATTGTAAAAGTCATAAAAGAACAGATGAAACCAAAGAAAGCTCCAGGCTGCGATCTAATAACGCAAAAAATGATCATTGAACTTCAAACTGTGCTATTTCCCTCATCTGTAAACTTTTCAACGCGATTACAACACTCGGCTACTTCCCAAAAAAATGGAAGAAATCGGTCATTATAATGATTCCCAATCCTGGAAAATATCATACAATACCATCATCGTACAGACCAATTTGCCTACTACCGTGCTTGTCTAAGCTTTTTGAAAAATGCCCCTTGACGCGTATAATTTCTCATGTGAGAACACACAACACAATCCCAAAACATCAATTTGTCTTCCAAGAAAAGCATGGAACTATCGAGCAAGTTAGCAAGAATAACATCAGAAATACGTACAGCATACGAACATCGGGAATACTGCAGCGCAATATTCCTCGACGTCTCCCAGGCTTTCGATCGAGTGTGGCTTGAAGGTCTCATGCATAAAATCAAATCGACGCTCCCAGTGTACACTCATAAGCTTCTCGAGTCGTACCTCTACAATAGAGTCTTCGCAGTGAGATGCAACACTACTACATCTGATGAAGCTGGAGTTCCCTAGGGAAGTGTATTGGGACCAACATTAAACGTAATTTAAATTCTTAGTCGTTCCAGATGCAAGCAACGGCACGTCTAGCTGAACATTTGGCGGTAGTAGAGAATTGGCTAGCCGACTGGCGTATTAAAATACAAAAAAAACCTCTACACGAGGTAAAAGTCTAGTGACGAAAGCAATTTCTAGCCCCAAAATTTCTGATATCCAATTTTGTGACGAACAAAATTCAGTTTAATCTAAAATTTTAAATAAAATATAAATTAATAAAAAAAGCGAAAATTGGCATTGTGCACTGTGAGCAAAAAGGGTGAGCTTCTTTGTACATAAAAATTACTTTTTGCACAGTGCCGAATGCCAATTTTCGCCTTTTTTCTATTAATTGATATTTATTTATTTAAAATTTTTAGATTAAACTGAATTTTGTTCGTCACAAAATTGATATCAGAAATTTGGGGCTAGAAATTGCTTTCACTCGTGTTTTTTTGTGGATATCAGAAATTTTTGCAATTGCTTTTGCTTTTGACATTGTAACTTTATCATTAATGCAGGCAAATAGTAAAATATATAAATTTAATTGTTCAACGTATTTCATATTTAAAAAAAAATTGTTCTTTAATTATAAACAAAAACTAGGGGGCTCCGCCCCTGCTCGCTTTGCTCGCGTTGCTACAGCCGAGCATACTCTACTGTCAGAGACCCCGTACTTACTATGAAAAAAAAAAGTTTTTCATACTAAGACTTGGATTTTGCCCGCTATATGATATAGTGGTTCGATTAGAACCAACTTTGGTCAGAATATATAAGTCTAATTTAAATGCATATTCTATTAGTTTGGTTACGATATCTCGTAAAACAAAAAAGTTTTTCATACCAAGACTTAATTTTGGACCGATTGGCTATATGATATAGTGGTCCGATAAGAACTAACTTCGGTCAGGATTTTTAAAACTGACTTAAATGCAAATGCTATCAATTTGTTTAAAATATCTCACTAAACAAACAAGTTTTTCATACTCTTACCTTATTTTGACCCGATCGGTCCTATGACAGCTATATGATATAGTAGTCCGATTTGAACCAACTTTGGTCAGGATATATAAAACCAAGTTAAATGCATATTGCATCAGTTTGGTTGAGATAACTCATAAAACCAAAAAGTTTTTCGTACTAAAACATGATTTTCGACCGATAGAAAAATGTATTTATTCACTTAACAGGTAATATCTTCCAAACCCCTCAACCAAAATTTATGTTTCATATACCAAAAAACCGTCATATACCGTTTTGTCAAAAATCGCCAAAATGTAAGCTTAAAAACATAATATCACCTGTAAAATGCTACCTGACTACTTTAGAAAAAAAGGTACGCATCAAAGCCCTCAAACATACCTTTCCAATGATATATAGAACATACCTGTAGCTTCTATGGTTTGGAGGTTGAGGTTTCAATTTTGGCGGGATTTAGCGTTTTCCCGCTAAACTAGCGGGAAATTGAAAAAGTCGTAGAACAAACGTTTCTAGATTTTCAAAGAGGAATAAATCCCCATCATTATATCTAAGCTTTTTTAGCGCTTTGATACAAACAGACAAACAAAGAAACTAACTTTTCATTTCATTTTGAAAAGTCCACTAAAAATTACAAATTTATTTATCTTTTGAACCAGTTAACGGATTTGGGTCATCAAGGTATCAATCGACGCGTATTTTTGATAAAAAAATTTTAAAAAATAAATAATTTTACCAAAAAGCCCCAACGGCTCCACAAGCTGCGATCATACAAATTTTTCCCCTCCCACTTACACCCCCGTATCTCATGACCCAGGTGAATTAGAAAAAGTTTTAGTATGCCATTTTGTAAGTTAGGACTAAACCTTTCGATCGGTATACAATTTGATCTAATCGGACAGTCTTAGCAAATTTTCCAACTTAGCTGTATATAGTTAGTCGCCTTTCGCACCCTTCGTGCTGCTTTCGTCACTAACGCGAACTGCCGTCCGCAGTGAAATAAACAAAAGTGTAAACACATCACGTTTACTCTCAACATGCAAACAAGTCCTCTGTTAGCACTGTCTAATACGCAATTCCCACAAGCCAAAGAAGTAACGTACCTTGGCGTTCATCTTAATAGGCGGCTCACCTTGCGTCGTGACCTTGAAGCAAAAAAAACGCAGATTAAACTGAAAGCCAATAATCTCTATTAGCTTTTGAACCCCCGATCTCCTCTCAGCTTGGACTACAAGCTCCTAATTTACAATTCCTCCATAAAACCAGTGTGGACCTACGGCTCGCAGCTGTGGGGAAACGCGTGCAGTAGCAATATTGATATCATCCAGCGAGCACAATCAAAAATCTTGAGGACTATCACTGGGGCACCATGGTATGTTCGAAACGAGAACATTCATAGAGATTTAAACGTTATATACGTCAAAGACGAGATAGCAAGACAAAAGGCGAGCTACAACATTAAGCTATCTTTGCACCCAAATCCTCTTGCTCAACGGTTAACTCGGGCTTGCAGTCGAACCCGCCTTAAACGAAACGACCTTCCAGCCCAGCAATAGACCCTTGGGGCACCGTTGATCATATTAAGTCAACATGACTGTTAGTTAAGCTTTAAATATAAGATTTGATAAACTTATTGTAAGTCTCCCTTGGAGAAGATTCAATAAATAAAGCCAAAGTAATAAAAAAAAAAAAATAGATTTTTAATAAAAATTAGATTATGTTTAATACAAAAATCACGCCTTGGGTTCAAGAAAATATAAAAGTATCGCCACCGATGTCGCCAGAAAGGATCTTAAGAACATTAGATTATTTAAAAGCGCTCTTGTCCCTCATTTAAAACAGGGATAGCCCAGATAGGTGTATCCGCGTTAAACAAAATCAAAATGCAATGAATTAAGTTTTTCCACAAAAACAAGAAATATAACTCGTGTGTCTAATCAGAACAAATAATTGACAAACAAATTCCTTAATGTTAATGCTTGGTATTTAATATATATTAAAGAGCTTAATTAGTGAATCTGAAGATTTTTTTTTTAAATGTCAACCGCAGTCAAAAACTTGAAATTAATATAAAAAAACAAAAAATTTAAATATAATCATTAATATTTTAATTTTTTATGTTTTCCATCAAGAATTATACTAGCTTTTTAAGCTTTTTTTAAGCTGCATTAATTGAGCGTCGTTAAAGATATGATTCATCAAAATATATGGAGAAACGGCGATATAATAAAATTTTATATCTATGCATGTTTTTCTTGATTTTTATGACTTCCATGTAGAGCGGCATCACTTTTAGTAAGAAAATGATTTATGTTTTTTGATATCCTATCCAAGCTCACAGAATTTGAATTTAAGGGTTAAATCGGTCGACTATACCACATAGCTGCCATAGGAACGATCGGCCGAAAATCAAGTGTCAATATAAAAAACTTTTTTGTTTTATAAGATATCCTAATCAAACTGATGTTGTTTGGTCTTATGTATCCTGGCTGATGTTATGACCGATCGGTCTAAAATCACGTTTTAGTACAACAAATTTGTTTGTTTTTTAAGATATCTTAACTAAACTGATAGAATATGCATATAAATTGGTCTTATGCAGCCTTGTCGAAGTTGGTTCAAATCGGTCCACTATATCATTAAATAGCTGCCATAGGACCGATCGCTTCAAAATCCAGTTTTAAGGCCTGACTCCAGCAGGCCCGGAAATAAAAATTCCTGTCAAACTTCATATAAAAAAAAAACAACAAACAAAAGTTTCGTGCAGTTTTTTTTTACATGAAGTTTGACATGAATTTTTATTTCCGGGCGTTCTGGAGACAGGCGATAAGTATAAAAAACTTTTTTAGATATCTCAAACTCATGAACTGTGTATTACTGTTGATTATGACTATTTTTATTTTTATTTTTTTTTTTTTTTGTCAAAAATAATGATATAGTTATAAGTTTTATTTAATTACTGAAAACTAATGATTACACAGCCATACAAAAATATAGTAACGTTCTTATCTGGGGGTCTTACTAAACTTACTATATGAATTTTGGGTCGCTGAATCCGAATCCGAAGTCCATTTTGTCCCAGCAAATAATATGAAGTCAATTTGTAAAAATTCAAAATTTTGCCCCAGCACGTCAGGTTTTCAAAATAACCCCAAAAATCAATGTGGCGGACACTTTTTTGAAAAATTTATCTTACTCGCTTGAAACTCGTTACCCGGGGGTCGCTGATCACGAATATGAAGTCAATTTGAAAAATTCAAAATGGTGGATCCAATATGGTGGTCACTTTTATAAAAAAATTTATCGGATTCGTGTGAAGCCCGTTACCCGGGGGTTTTTGGGGTCGCTGATCACGAATTTGAAGTCAAGTAAAAACAATTTAAAATCAAAACGTTCAGGTATCATGATACACAAATTTGGTATTATGATACGGTATCACTACCGCTCACCAGAAGTATCATAGGTATCACCAAAATTATCAGGGAGCTAACCTGCCTGGTGAATGCGACCATTGAAAAAAAGAAAAAACTCAGAAATTTAAGAATATTGTCGGAAATGCAGAGATTGTAAAATTATAAAAATTTTGGTGTTAATCATTATTTTCTAAGACAAAAATATGTTGTTGTTTTTTAATTAAAAAAAAAATCATTATTTACGGTCCCTGATATAAACCAGTTCGCGAGTCGAACCTAAGTTTTCCTCTATGGTTAAAACCATCGAACCGAGCCTTTACCATATCTTTGGTGGCTTGCAGCCTGGGTTGTACATATATTTATTAAAAGTGTATGGTCCTGTGACAAAAAGTTTTTCATACTAAAACTTAGTTTTTCCTTTGCCAGCTAGGTGATACAGTGGTCTGATCCAAAAAGAATAGAAAGAAACTATATATATATAAAACCTACATAACAAGCTTGGTGGCTTTAGTTCTCCTACAGATCTAAGTGATATCGCTATGTCGATTCAGCTGTTGGTGCTGATTAAAAAATATAAACTTAATGGGGTCTGACACTTTTATTCCATTAGATAAAATGGAGCAGAATTGTGAATATTGTAGTATTTTTAAATGCAAAGGTACATTTTGTTAACTAGGATAAGTTATAAATTTCGTGACATTACAGAGCGTCTGCGAGCGAAGTGAGCCGGTGTTTGCCGAGCAAAACAAGTAATATACTAATATATTTTTTTTAACTTACAGATTGTTGAAATTAATTCAGACTTGCTTCAAAGTATGATGTCATCTTTGTTAAATAATGTGCTGGCGGAGGATTGTAGAAACCAGTGGTCAATGTCTCGTCCGCTATTAGTACTTATTTTACTTTATGAGGACTATTATCGGTAAAGTTATGTTTTGTATAAGATTTAATAAAACTACACTTTTTTTACTACAATAACATACTTAATACAATATGTAAACTTCTACTCTTTATTTATTTTTTTAATTAATTTAATCTAAGTTAACCTAGATATTTTCGAATTTTATATTAATTTTTTTAATTATTTCTATAAGTCAATATCGCTGTAACCGGCAGTTCATTCTAATGAATATGCATCACGAAGGGTTCAAAAGGCGATTAGCAATATATACAGGAATAATTAGGTAGTGGAAAATTTTATTAGATTAATCGGACATATTGTTTAAAATAATTTAAGCTTTTAGTTGCCCAAAATAAAATAAGAACAGGTTAAAGATATGCACTTCCGAAAAATTCCGAAAAAATTAAAAATTTAAAATACTTCGATATTTGGCGTGCAAAAGCGAATCTGTGAGTTTGGTTAATAAATTGCAAAAATTAAAAAAGTTTTTCAAATTAAAAGTTAATTTGAAACCAACGTTCATATTGCAGCTGCATTATGTAGTCATCCGACTTAGACCAAATTTGAATAGGGTGTAACATTAAGTAAAAAAGACATATTCTGTAAGTTTGGTTGAGATAGCTCAAAAACAAAAATGACATTATTTTACTAAGATTTAATTTCCATCCAATTGTTCCAATGGCAGGTATATGATATAGTTACCGATGTTCACCAAATTTGGTCATGGTGTAACAGGCAGTCTCAAATACACAATCTGTGCGTTTGGTTGACATGTCTTAAGAAACAAAAAAGCTTTTTATACTAAAGGTTAATTTGAGCTTGATTGTACCTATGACAGCTATATGATATGGTCATCCGATTTTGACAAAAGTTGGTCAGGGTGTAAAATATCGTAAAAAGCACAATCTGTGAGTTTGTTTGATATAATGATATAGTAACCCGATTTTGACCAAATTGTACAAAATCCTTAAATTTAAAAATATGTTAATAAAATTAAATTAAAAAATAAAATAAAAATCCTGCCTGTTGTGGGAAATGAACTCGCGTCTCCCTACACCTGGGTCTTATACACCATCCTCTGCACTACTTAGGTACTGAACTCGCCAGTTGACCAAACACTGCTATATGTTAATTACATAAATGAATGTCTTTGTTTTGTCGGATTGATTTAAAAAAAGTCATGATCAAGCGAGATTCGAACTCGACATGTAAACTGAAAATACATGTGAACTTTGAACTCCATTTTGACGCATTTACAGGTCGATTTTGACAAACGCAGCCATATCGATGAAATAATCTTAAGGAAAGGAAAGGAAAGGAAATTGGAAAGGTGTATTTAAGGGCTTTTAGGCGTCCCTTAAATACACCTTTCCAATTATATGTAGAACATATCTGTACCTTCTATGGTTTGGAAACTGTTGAGGTTTAAACTTTACCGGGATTTTGCGTTTGTACCATAGAAGGTACAGATATGTTCTATATATAATTGGAAAGGTGTATTTAAGGGCTTTTAGGCGTCCCTTAAATACACCTTTCCAATTATATGTAGAACATATCTGTACCTTCTATGGTTTGGAAACTGTTGAGGTTTAAACTTTACCGGGATTTTGCGTTTTCCCAATAAACTACCGGTTTTTTCAAAAGTCTTAGAACAAACATTTCTAGATTTTCGAAATGGAATAAATCCCCATTATTACATCTAAGCTTTTTTAGCGCTTTGATACAAACAGACAAATAAACAAACTGACTTTTCATTTCATTTTGAGAAGTCCACTAAAATTTTCAAATTTATTTATCTTTTGAACCAGCTATCGGATTTGGGTGATCGAATTAAGAATTTGTAAAGAATAAGAGAGTTTACCAAAAGACCCCAACATCCCCATTAGCTGCAATCACTGAAATTTTTCCCCTCCCACTTACCCGCCCGTATATCTTGACCCAGGCGAGTTAGAAATAGTTTTAGTATGCCATTCTGTAAGTTAGGACTAAACCTTTCGATCGGTGTATAACTCGATCTGAACGAACAGTTATAGCAAATTTACCAAATTAGCTGTATATATTGCAGTCGCTTTCGCACCCTTCGTGCTGCTTACGTCACTAGCGCGAACTGCCGTCCGCAGTGATTAAACTATTCGGGCCTATGTTCAACTGATTTTGTTTTTATTTTGATTTTCTTTTTATAATTTGAATATCTAAATAATAAAACCAATCATTCTTACAGATAAGTTAACTGTGACCTTAACCAGAAAAATATTTTTTATTTTTAAGCTCATTGAAGGAAACCATCATACGTACCCAACCCGTTGAAAAACAGCAGACAATGGCTCAGTGGTTTGAGGATTTGATGCTTGGTATAGAGCGCAATGTGTCCAGTAAAAATAAAGAAAAGTAAGTATAAAATGAATATAGTAAATCGATACGTACGTATCTACAATTCGAGTTTTAAACAAAGATAAAACCAATACAATATTGGTTCCGGTACGTTATGGAAACAGTTTCGCATTCACCAGGCAGGTTTCCTCCCTGAAAATTTTTGTGATACCTATGATTCTTCTGGTGATTGGCAGTGATACTGTATCATGATCAGAGAACTGCAATGGGTATGTTCGAGTATGATCGGTCATGTGTGCAAAAAGTTCAACCAAATCAACTTAGCGGCTTGGGCGCAACGTGTTCGATCACATTCCGCGCCTCTCTGTTTACGATCGAGTATCGACCGAATTTTGTAAAAGGAGTTGCGAGGTTTTAAAAAAAAAAATTAGTTATAAATAAAATACGTCAAGCGGGTTTGGTGGGCAAATATCAACTAACTTTTCTTTATTGATAATTTTTTAAAGACAACTTAATTTACAGAAGTGCTTATTAGGTTTTCTTATGAACTATTCTGGTTGACATGTGTAAGATCGTTGGCCTTTAGTTAGCCTGAATTTAATAACGATCGATGAACTATGCATTTCCTGTTTACTGTGTTATATTGCTTATTTGGATTTTATATTTCTTTAGAACTTATTTTTGTTGGCATGTGCCAGATCGTCGACCTGTTCATTTCCTGTTTACTGTATTACTTTAATATATTGCCTATTTAGCATTTAATAAGTTAAGCAATTCTTGTACTTTATTATTAAGAGGTGGTAAAGACGAAATTGGGTTTTGGACATACGTGGGAAGTGAAGTGGGGTTATACGTAACTTCTCCCCCCTTTGGATAAGAATTCTCCTAAATTCTCTTGTTATTGAGCTGAATTTTATTTTTCTTGTGTTTTAAAACAATGTAAGCAATTAATATAACTATTGACAAAAGTATGGCTGCATTATGCATATGGCTATCGTACAATTTGTAAAGTGTATAAGCATATTTTTTTCCTTTTTAATTTCTTTGTTGTTACAATTTTGATATAAAGTTTAATTATTTGCGTTCTTAACTACTATGGTTTCTTCATCTAGTTCTAATATTTGCATTTTATTTATTTTTGCAATTTTTCTTAAATATACAATGTTTACTTTTTCGCATTTCTTTTAACTTTTATTTGTTTTATAGATGTATGTTGAATTTTTATATTTAAATATCAATTCTGATTCCTGATCTATTTCAAAGTTTTCTTCATTAGGCACCGGTATTATCTGTTGTATTTTTACTGTTATAAAGTTTTTTGGTATTTCTATTGCGAAGACTAAAAGATTATCTTTGAACATAGCTGTAGCTAACTTGATATGGTTTAGTTTGTTATAATTGATATTGTATGTTTTAATATCGTGCTCCGTTAATATGATGGGGTGTAATATAGTGTATCTAGCACAAGCAACGTTATCCTGCAAATGTTCAATCTTATTTTTTATTAACTGGATTTTTATCTGTTGGTCATAATATAAGTTCTCCTGATATCTGTTATTTTTGAATTTGCTAATTGCATTCAATTGTCTCTCTATTGCATCTCTATCTGATTTATCTATTTGTTCAATGTATTTTATTGTATCGTTGAAATACGTATTTATGTAAATTTGCCTATTTTATGCTTCATCTGTTGCCTGCATGTTTTCTCTAAACGTTGAGATATGCTTCTCAACTTCTTTCCTGTCTTCCTCGTCCATTGTTCCGAATAACCATTTAGCTGAACTACCAACTACATTAACTAATCCTCTTCTATTGCGATTGTGGCTACCATATAGGGTATATAACTTGGTTTTTTGTTTCCGTCAGTTCCGCTTGTAGTATATGTCTGTTGTCCTTGTTCGTCATTTGTATATTCTTTTCTATTTCATTTAAAATATTATCAATATCTTATAGATTTATTATGTGTACAACTACATCCGTTGTAATGATTATCTCTTGGTTTTTAATTTCTATTTGCGCATACCCGTCCTGATCAAGTATTTCTTGAGTCGTTAGTGTTCCCGATATTGTTGTTATCGCCACCGTCATCAGTATTACCGTCATTAACATTGTTGTCGTTAGTACTTTCTGTAAATTTATAAGGTCGTTTAATATTTATTGGGTCAATATTACTGAGATTTGCTTTTTTGAATTTCGGAGCGTCTTTGTGTCTGACTGCCTTATAGTTCTTTATAAAACCCTTTTTACGTTTTCCTCATAATGTTCCCTGTTACTGTTGTGCTTTTCTAACATATTTTGTTTAGCGCTATCTATATTTTCTTTTATCTTTGTCAATTCTATGTTATTGTTGTGGGCTTCGCTAGGGGTACATTTGATTGAGGAATGATATCTTTCGTTGTAATTTCTCACTGCTCTCTGCATAATTTGCTTTACTAACATATTCGCAACTTCCGTTTTATATGTAATTCCAAACTTTTCTGCTAGTGAATTGTGTAGTCTTTCTACATCTGAATTGCCAGTGTGACTATTAGGTTTTGTTAAGTGTAATTCTATCCCTTCTTGTCTTAGTAATTCTTTAATTCTGAATGAATCAAATTCGTTGTCAGATATTATTTTACCCGGTTTACCAATTTTCGTAAAATGTTTCTCCAATTGTTCTACTATAGTGATATGATTTCTATCATTTAATGGGTATACTGCTGCGAACTTTGTACATTTATCTTTAATCGTTAAAAAATGTGTATTTTTCATTACATATGTATCCAAGTGTATTATCTGATTTTTATCTGATGGGGTTTCCGTTTTACTGAATTTGTTTTTAATAGGGTTTCTATCATATTTTATTTCTTTACAAAAATCGCATTGATTTATAACACCAACTCTAACAATTTTGGAAAGTAAATTTTGTTTTTCAATTGGTTATATGTTTCCTGAATTCTTGAATTCTTACATGATAAAACGAAATTTGTCTTACTGCTTCTGTTTCATGTTCAATATCTTGAGCTCTAAATGTGCATTTTATGAATTCTAATTGTTTATTGTCTAAAAACATTTCTATTAATTTTTCTTGTACGATAATTCTGAATAGATTCCGACTTTTCCTTTGTGTATATATCTCCTAAAAATATCCTCCATTGTTGGAAAGTCATGAATTGTTTTATACTCGTCTGTTTTACTGTCAGTAATAATAATTTGTGTTTTATATTTGTTATTTGTTGATCTTGACAGATTATCTTCAATGTTTGCTATCAAGTTTATTTCTGAAATATTATCGTTGTATTCATTGTCTCTTTCGTTTTCGGTTTTGTTCGTATAGTCGCTGTCTTCCAATCTACTAAGAAAATCTGCTACTCTGTTCTCTTTTCTTTTCAAGTAATCTATCTCGAATTAATATATTCCTAATTTTAATAACCATCTCTGGTGTCTAGGTGAAATATCTTTACCATTATGTTTTGAATTTAAGAATTTTATTGGCTGGTGGTCGGTTAATATTTTGAATTTATTACCGTAAAGGTATGGTCTGAAATAATTTACGCTCCATAGTATTGCTAGAAATTCTTTGTCTGTTGCTGAGTAATTTTTTTCATGATTGTTCAGTGTTCTTGATGCAAAGCAGATCGGATGACCGTCTTGAGACAAAACAGATCCAATTGCATAATTTGATGCATTTGTGGTTAATGTAAATTTTTTTCGAAATTGGGATACCTTAAAATTGGGTGAGAGCTGATTAAATGTTTTAAATTTTCAAGTGCTTCGACATAGGTGGGGTCTTTTAAATTTATTTTAACATTTTTTTTCAAATACTTGGTTATTGGCTGTGCTACTTTAGCATAATCTTTTATAAATTTTCTATAATAACCTGTTATACCTAAAAAGTTTTTTATTTGCTTCTCTGTTCGTGGTAACAATAATTTTTCTATGATTGCAATCTTATTTTTATTTGGCTTAATGCCCTCTTTTGTAAGGATGTGTCCTAGAAATTCAGTTTCCTTTTTCATGAAATTGCACTTGTCAACCTGTATTTTTAAGTTTATCTTCTCTAATATCTGGAATATTTCGTTGATAGCTTGAATGTGTTCTTTTAATGAGGTGCTGAAAATAAGTATATCATCTAGATACACGACGCATTTCTTATTAATATGATCCCTAAGTATTTCATTCATAAGTCTATGAAAAGTTGCAGGGGCATTTTTTAACCAAAATGGCATTCTTATAAACTCGTATAGCCAATGTGGCGTTACGAATGCCGTTTTTTTTCTGTCTTCTTCTCTTACTAAAATCTGATGATAGGCTTTGGCTAAATCTATTGTAGTGAAGTATTGAGCTCTTCCCAGTTTATCCAGAATTGAATTAATGTTCGGAATAGGAAATTTGTCATCAATAGTGATTTCATTTAATTTCCTGTAGTCTATTACTATTCTAAACTTTTTCTTTCCTGAATTGTCGATATTCTTTGGGATTACTATAAGTGGGCTGGAATATCTTGAATTGCTCTTTCTAATTATACCCTGTTCTTCAATTTCTTTTATTTGTTTCCTGACTTCCTCCTCGTGTTGTGGTGGATATCTATAGAGTTTTAAGTTTAACTGGTCCTCTGTAGAGGTCCGTATTTCGTGTTCAATTTCAGTCGTACTAGTTAGTTGGTCTCCCTCTTTAAAAAATAGTTTATTAAATCGTTATACAATGGCTTTAATTTCTCTGACTTCTTTTTCATTTAAGTGATCGAGTTTCAAATTCTCTAAGTTTTTACTGCTACTTTAGCGGTAACCCTTCCGAGGCGGCTTCGTAAAAAAAAACGGTATTGTTGAATTCTGCCTGTTGATAGTTTTTCATTTGATTGCTACCGTGTTCTTCGTTGGAGTCATTGAAATCACTGTTGTAGTTGTCGTTTTCGTATCGGTTTTGCTCAGTATTGTTTTGGTATTGGTTGGATTCTATGTTATCAACCTCCATAGGTACCACATTCGCTGGCCTATTCTGCCTGGATTGATGTGATCCTGTTTGCTGATAATTCTGATTATTTTGGTACTGCCTACTTTGTCCGGAATATTTGCCTCTAAAACTCTGAGGGGTATTATTCTGTCTAACCTGTCCTGAGTTGTTGCTCTGATAATGTTGTTGTTGGTTATTATTGTTTTGTTGTGCATTTTGCATTGTGTTGTTTTGCTGATTATATTGTTGTTGGTTATTCTTGCTTTGTTGTGCATTTCGCGTTGTGTTGTTTTGCTGATTATATTGTTGTTCCTATAATTTTTTTGATTGGGTCTAACTTTTCTATAATGATACCTAATGCAACTATTCTCATATCTGCGTTGCATCATTATCTTTCATATATTGCTCAAATCTCTTACTTCGTAGATCTTGTCTAGTAACGTGCCTTGGGTCATTTCTTTGGCTGTGTTAACTAGTAAACTTTCGACATTACTTTAGTCTATAAAATTATCATTCATATGATATACAATTAATTCGTCAGTTTTATTTTAAATATTTTGAATTTCTACTTCAAGCTCGCTCACCGAATTCACTCTCAGGTCACAGATCCTTTTGTAGATTTGATGAGGCTCTTTGTCTGGTCTGTATCGCAACTTCAGGGTGGCTTTGATCAGGTCCCAGTTGTCTGGCTCATGTTTATTTATCACCGCATCCTTTGCTTGTCCCTGAATCGTCCTGTAGAATATTGTCCTAGTGGCTTCTCTCTTAAGTTGTGGGTCCTCTATCGTTTGTAGTAGGTACTCCACGCTATTGAAGAAGGAGTTGATGGAGATTTCCCCCGTTCCCGTAAAGGTCGCCAAGCGATTGATGTTTTTGAACAACCGTTCTTGTTGCGCTGTGTTGTTTCCATTTCCTTGAAGCTGTACATACGCTTGTTGCAGTTGCTCCAGCTGTCTTTCCCTTATGGCCAGTTGTTCCAACAGGTCTTGAGGCATCTGGCCGTTATCGTGAGCCTATCTGCCGTTGTCGTATGAAGCGGTCTTTCGCTGCTTTCTTCTATCCAGGTTGAGTTGATTTATTTCTTAGCGTTGTCTAAATCGATTTGATTTTGATTTACTATACAAGCATTAATCTACTGATTTTTAGTTGGATTTATTGGTGTTGCGCTGCTTGACTAAAATATGCACTGCACCACGTTCACTTAGCGGACTGATTTTTAGTTCGCTTTTGTACGCTGACTTTTTGTTGTTTTTTTTTTTTTTTTAATTACAAAAAGTTTTTATTTTTTCACTTCGCGTTAAGTTTGATTTGAATAATCACTGGACCCTCTTTAATTAAAAAGGATCCTACCGGCTGCGCCAATTTTGTAAAAGAAGTTGCGAGGTTTTAAAAAAAATAAATTAGTTATAAATAAAATACGTCAAGCGGGTTTGGTGAGCAAATATCAACTAACTTTTCTTTATTGATAATTTTTTTTTTTTTTTTTACAGAAGTGCTTATTAGGTTTTCTTATGAACTATTCTGGTTGACATGTGTAAGATCGTTGGCCTTTAGTTAGCCTGAATTTAATAAAGATCGATGAACTATGCATTTCCAGTTTACTGTGTTATATTGCTTATTTGGATTTTATATTTCTTTAGAACTTATTTTGGTTGGCATGTGCCAGATCGTCGACCTGTTCATTTCCTGTTTACTGTATTACTTTAATATATTGCTTATTTGGCATTTAATAAGTTAAGCAATTCTTGTACTTTATTATTAAGAGGTGGTAAAGACGAAATTGGGTTTTGGACATACGTGGGAAGGGAAGTGGGGTTATACGTAACTAGCGTGATTTTTTTCTTACGAGCTACTCAACTCGATTGAGGTTCGTTTATGACGATACCCAAGCCACGTTTTGGTTTGGGTATGCTTCGAACTTGGGTATGTATGGGTATGGGTATGCAAACATGTGTCGGTTTTGGGTATTCGAGCCGGTATGGGTATGGGTATGCGAACGGGTGTCGGCTTTTGGGTATGCAATCAGGTATGGGTATGCGAACTAGTGTCGGCTTTTGGGTATGCAATCAGGTTTGGGTATGGGTATGAGCATGGGTATCGGTTTTGGGTATCTGAATGGGTATGGGTATGGGTATAGGTATGAGCTTGAGTGCCTGTGTTTAACAAGTGTGCGACAGAGCGCACAATAGCGAGCACGCGCGGTGTTTACCTCAACACTAAAATGTATATAAAAAAGAAATAGTATGTATGGTACAGGTGTAAGAAAATATAAATTTTTACTTTTTGCTTAAATAAGTATAACTTTTAGGGTTAGGTAAATAAAATTTACAACTATAGTTTCGTCAATAATTTTAAATATACCTTAAAATTAACTTCTAGAAATAAGTTAATAATAATTAGTTTCTTTCGTTTAATTTACTTAAAAAATGCAGTCAGTAAAATGTTTAAAGCATAAGTTCATTTTTAAAATGCAAAAATAATATTTATTATTATTAACACGTTTTTTATTATTTTCAAAATAAAATAATTCATATATTTTAAAATATTATTTCTTTGTCATACAATTTATTTTGCCATTCAATAATAATTTTATTACATACTTACTAACAAGAGTACAAAAAAAAAACATTCGCGTATGCATACGCTTGCAAGCCTGCATAACCAAACGCAGGCAACCATGCGCACAGCCATACGCATACCCATACCCATACTTATACCCATATCCATTTAGATACCCAAAACCGATACCCATACTCATACCCATACCCAAACCTGATTGCATACCCAAAAGCCGACACTTGTTCGCATACCCATACCCATACCTGATTGCATACCCAAAAGCCGACACCCGTTCGCATACCCATACCCATACCGGTTCGAATACCCATACCGGTTCGAATACCCAAAACAGGTTCGAGCCTCGTGTACCATTACCGATCTGATCGTTTGAACAAAATGGGTAAGCATCAAATCAAGTCAGTACTCGTGATTGAACAAAAACAAACGAACACAAACGGTCAGGAACACAAACGGGCAATGTGTTTGAACTGAGCGTTCGAACCGAGCACTCAGCTCGAACGGTCCGCTCCTGTCGCTTAACCAAAGCGAAAAAATCACAACGAGTTCGAGTCAATGTTCGAACATTTCATACCCGTTGCAGTTCTCTGATCATGATACCAAATTTTGTGTATCATGAGACCTGAGCATGTATCACATGTATCGCATGTGCTACTGGGACGTACTGGTCCATCAATACAATGTTTAATTATTTTAAAATGAACTAAAATTTATTAAAAGCGGGGTATCAGATAAAAACTTATATCGGTTTCAGTTAGGGTTTTGGTTATGTTTGTATTTTGGCTATCTTTTACGCAAAAGCTTTGTATATCGGTTTCGTAATGGATAATGGTTTGTTTCTTATAATTCGGATTCAAGTACCGATATGATTTCGGAAAAAAAAATTTATTTGTAAAGATGTTAAAAAAAAAAACAATAATCTATAAACAAATATTCTTTGATTTCAAAAAGATCTATCCATTAAGATCAATATTTAAATTTCAAATCAAATTATAAACGAATTGATTACTGATCAGCTATTTCGGTTTGAATAATTTTGATATAATAAAAACTATTGATTCGGTAAGTGTTAAGTTAAGGTTTTTAACTTAAACCGGTTAAAGGTTACAGTTTTGATTACGGTTTAAAACCTGATTAGTGGAAATGGTAATCCAAATTCGTAATTTTCGGTCAATTCTAAGATGATCTCGTCAACAAACCATAGTTCCAAGATCAATTCCTCTTTTTGAGTGCTGCGGAGCATGCATTTGACCTACGCCTATAAGTCACTGCACACTGGTCCAAATTGCAAAATATTTGGCATAAAGTCGAAAATTGAATTGAAATAAAACAAAATTTTAGTTCAACATAATCAAAGTAAAGACTTTATCTAAGAATTAAAAATTAATTAAATTCAATACTCGTGCTCTGTGGACTAAAAACTAACTTTCTGCTGGTTTCTGCGATCTATATTACAGATGTTAAAATAAAGTAGAAAGTGTCTATTATTTAATGTTTGCAATGCTTTTTGCGGCCTTTTCGGTACTTTCAATTTGCAGGTAAGCTTGAGTTCTCTCATGCAACGCTGCTGAACGTTTGATCGACAATATCCGAATATATACAGTGGGGAGCAAAAATGAGTACAAGTTCCCAAACTTTGTCTTTCGACATCTACAATAACAAAACTATAAAAGCAACAGGCAAAAAATGATTATATTATTTGTAAGAAATTATAGTAAATAGCAAACATAAAAAAGTTACTAAAAAGGAGTGGAAAATAAAAAACCAATACAACTCGCATGTACTCAATTTTGCACTTTAAATTAAATTTAAATTATTTCGACATAGAAAAAAAAGTTTTGTTGACTTAATTTATAAACTCTAATATATTCTCAACCATATTCTCAAATATCTGTCAAGAAATGTGATTGTTTTGAAACATTTTTACCTTTTTAGCTAGGTGGCGACATGGTGTGCATAGCAAAAACTGTTAAAAAATGGCTTCAAATGTAAAATTTTAGATTGATAGAATAGTCAGCACAATGTCCCAAGCCCGATTCGATAGAAAATTTTTGGTCAAATGTTGAGCAACGACTTGGTCAGTATGATTAAACCCCATCCGCCAAGGACGATCTTTAGAGCCGTGTACAAGTGGAGTGGAATCGAATTCCAAAAAAGATATTTGAGAATATGGTAGAGAATATACCAAAGTTTATAAGTTAAGTCAACAAAACTTTTTTTCTATGTCGAAATATATTAAATTATTTCATATCACTGCGGACGGCAGCTCGCGTTAGTGACGAAAGCATCACGAAGGGTGCGAAAGGCGACTAACAATATATACACCTTAGTTGGAAAATTTGCTACGACTGTCCGATCAGATCGAATTATATACCGATCGAAAGGTTTAGTCTTAACTTACAAAATGGTATACTAAAACTTTTTGTAATCAACTGGGTCATGAGATACGGGGGTGTAAGTTGGAGGGGAAAAATTTAAATGATTGCAGCTAATGGGGCTGTTGGGGCCTTTTGATAATTTTTTTTTAAATTCTACTTAAAAATAAGCGTCGATTGATACTTCAATCACCCAAATCCGATAACTGGTTCAAAAGATAAATAAATTTTAAAATTAAAGTGGACTTCTCAAAATGAAATGAAAAGTTAGTTTCTTTGTTTGTCTGTTTGCATCAAATCGCTAAAGAAGCTTAAATGTAATGATGGGATTTATTCCTTTTCGAAAATCTAGAAATGTTTGTTCTACGACTTTTTGAAAAAACCGCTAGTTTAGCGGGAAAACGCTATAAAATGGAAACCTTAACAGTTTCTAAACCATAAAAGCTACAGATATGTTGTATATATCATTGGAAAGGTGTGTTTGAGGGCGTTTAGGCGTACCTAAAATAAATATAAATTTATAAGAAAAAAAAAGCGAAAATTGGCATTCGGCACTGCGCAAAGAGTAATTTTTATGTACAAAGAAGCTCACCCTTTTTACTCACAGTGCACAATGCCACTTTTCGCTTTTTTTTTATTAATTTATATTTTTATTTAACATTTTTAGATTAAACTGAATTTTGTTCGTCACAAAATTGGATATCTGAAATTTTGGGGCTAGAAATTGCTTTCGTCACTAGACTTTTACCTCGTGTAGAGGTTTTTTTTGTGGGATCAATATATACAGCTAAGTGGAAAATTTGCTACCACTGTCCGATCCGATCAAGTTATATGCCGATCAAAAGGTTTAGTCCTAACTAACAAAATGGCATACTTTTGCATACTCACCTAAATCATGAAATAATGGGGTTGTAAGTAGGAGGGGCAAAATTTAAATTATTGCAGCTAATGGAGCCGTTGGGGCCTTTTTATTTTTAAAAACTTTTATCAAAAATATGCGTCAATCTGTACCTCGATCACCCAAATCCGACAACTAGTTCAAAAGATAATTAAATTTGAAATTTTTAGTCGTGATCGGACAGTAAATAGCGAAGATATTAAAATAATTAATTTTGCTGTTTGATTCGATGATGGCGCGTTGAATAACTGGAAAAAAAAAAATTGTATTAACGTATATAACAAATTGGCGTCCATTCAGACGTGGGCTTCCGTGGGGCAGTGTACTGAGTCGCGGAGTCGGACAGTGCTCGTGGGTTCGAGTCCAGCCGTGGGCAAAAGACTCTTTATTTATTAATGTTTCAATTCATTTTCATTTTACATTAAAATTCAGTGCTTATATATAAATGTAATGTTAACATTTCTTTTACTTTGTAATTGAGTACTAAAACAACAACATGGCCATTTGGGACGTTGAACGCATAAGAACAAGAGTGGCTGAGCACGTTGAGCCTCTATCATTTTAAATTTTTTTCAATTTTGTTGCGGACTCGTTTTCCGGCAAATTCTTTATAAATTCTTTTTTTTTTAATTTACTGTGTAAATTTCTGTTCTTAGTAAATTTATCTTTTTACTCCTTTTGATTCAATTATACCAGCGGTGGGCAAGGAATTTGCAATCGTGAGCACTACAACAACATCTACAACAAAATGAACACATTTATGACTCTGTGCGTCGCGACGTAAAATCTGTGTGATTGTTGTTGGTTTTAACAAACCAAAACAATTATACGCTAAAAAAAGTTCTAATTAATTTTATTTGCAAGTCGAACGCTTATTATGTGGTAAAAATCAAAACGCATCAAAACCAACTTTACTTTTGCACACTGTGTACAAGACGCTTCTGAAGTCATAAACCATAGTAAAATGAACACTTTTATGACCGTACGCGTCGCAGCCGAAACCCGAGCATTTGCTATGTGTTATGTTAAGAAATTGGTAAAGTAAAGAATTAACGTTACTAACCTTGCATTCTGATTTTCTTCCTAGGTTTACACAGAATCTTTCCACGTTTCGACGAGATGTAGTTAACCTACCAAAATCGACGTCGTATTCTACAGGTAATTTATAATAAGCATTTTTCCACGATCTTGAGTAAGGGATATGGGTTTTCTAAATTCGAATAGCGATATTGTTGGTTATCCGAATTTTAGTTATCCAATTCGCTTTTTGAAATCAATATAATCGGTATAATACTTACACAAAAAAAAACCTCTACACGAGGTAAAAGTCTATTGACGAAAGCATATTCCAGCCCCAAAATTTCTGATATCTAATTTTGTGACGAACAAAGTAAAGTTTTATGTAAAACAAATGCCAATTTTCATGTTTTTTTTTTTACTAATTTATATTAAATTTACTCAAAACAAAACAAAACTGTCTGGCAACACTGGTTATTTTTGCAACTCAAAGCTGTCAGCTCTCTTGCCTTGTTGTTGCTATCCTCTCTTAATACTTAAAAAATAATACGTGGTAAAAGTCTAGTGACTAAAGCAATTTCTACCCCCAAAATTTTTAATATCCACTTTTGTGACGAACAAAATTCAGTTTACTATAAAAATTTTAAATAAAAATATAAATTAATAAAAAAAATAACGAAAATTGCCATTATGCACTGTGAGCAAACAGGGTGAGCTTCTTTGTACATAAAAATTACTTTTTGCGCAGTGCCGAATGCCAATTATTGTTGCTTTTCTCACTAGAATTTTACCTCGTGTAGACGTTTTTTTTTGTGGGATATCAGAAATTTTTTAAATTGCTTTTCCTTTTACATTGTAACTTTATCATTAATGCAGGCAAATAGTAAAATATATAAATTAAATTGTTGAATTTCTTTCGCTTCGCTTGCATTGCTACAGTCGAGCATACTCTACTGTCGGAGACCCCGTATTTACTATGAAAAAAAATGTTTTTCATACTAAGACTTGGATTTCGCCCGATCGGTCCTCTGGCAGCTATATGATATAGTGGTTCGATTAGGACCAGCTGTGGTCAGGATGTATAAGTCTAACTTAAATGCATATTATATTAGTTTGGGTTCGATATCTCGTAAAACAAAAAGTTTTTCATACGAAGACTTAATATTGACCGATTGGTCCTATGACAGCTATATGATATAGTGGTCCAATTTGAACCAAGTTTGGTCAGGATATATAAAACCAAGTTTAATGCATATTGTATTAGTTTGGTTTAGATATCCCATAAAACCAAAAAGTTTTTCGTACTAAAACGTGATTTTCGACCGATAGAAACAGTTAACAGGTAATATCTTCCAAACCCCTGAGCCAAAATATATGTTTTATATACTAAAAAATGCAAAAATGTTACGTACTACTACATACTCAAATAAATAATAATAATAAAAATCGTTAGTGCCGTTTTGTCAGAAATCGCCAAAATGTAAGCTAAACAAGGGGGCTCAGCCCCCTGCTCGCTTCGCTCACGGTGAGGTGCGGCTACAGTCGAGCACGCTCGACAGTAGGATACCCTGAGCCCCTGTACTCTTATATAAAAGTTGATTTTCAACCAATTGTTCCTATGGCAATTATATGATATATGGAACCAAGTTAAACCACATTTGGTCAGAATGTAAAAAACCAACTTAAATGCATATTTTAACAGTTAACATAAGATATCTCAAAATACAAAAAACTTTTTCATACTAAAAGTTTATTTGTGACCAATCGGTTTTATGACAGCTATATAATATAGTCGCCCGATTTGAACGTGCTTCGACCAGAATGGACAAAACCAAGTTAAATGCATATTCTATCAGTTTGGTCAAGATATCTCATACTAAGACTACATTTTTGTTTGAGCGTCTCTATTGCAGCTATATGATATAGTGGATCGATTTTAACCAAACTTGCTCAGGATGTATAATACCAGCCCAGATGCATAACTCAAAAAAAAAAAATTTTCTACACCAAAACTTCATTTTCGATGAAGCCCAGATGCATATTCTATCAGTTTGGTTCTGATATATTAATAAACAAAAAACTTTTTCATACTAAAAACTTATTTTTCGATGTATCGTTTCTATGGCAGCTATATGATATAGTGGTCCGATCCAAAAATAAACATTATACCCTTTTTTGTCCATATTTTTAATGGGCACAGGGTATAAAAACAATCTTGATCTGCCTTTGGTATCCAGGAACATACACACCAAGTTTGAAGTCTCCAGCTCTTATGGTCTCTGAAATCGACGCTTTCAAACAGGCGGACAGACAGACGGACATGACTCAATCGACTCGACTGTTGATCCTGATCAAGAATATATATACTTTATGGGGTCTGCCACCCCTCCTTCTGCCTGTTACATACATTCTGCCAAACACATTATACCCTTTTTTTCTATTTTCAATGGGCTCAGGGTATAATAATTTTTTTTAATATGAAAGAAATTCAACAACTTAATTTATATATTTTACTATCTGCCTGCATTAATGAAAAAGTAACAATGTCAAAAGCAAAAGCAATTGCAAGCATTTCTGATATCCCACAAAAAAACCCCTACACGTGGTAAAAGTCTAGTGACAAAAGCAGTTTTTCGCCTCAAACTTTCTGATATCAAATTTTGTGGCAAAAAAAAAAAAACGAAAATGGCATGCCGGTGGGAGCACAATGGTTTGGGCTACAATTGCGGGCTTAGGCGTTGGAAACCTGGTTTTTATTGATGGCATAATGTATAAGAATATGCACCTTCAATTATTAAAGGATAATTTGCTCCAAATGGTTGAAAATCTGGGCACACGGAGTACTTTTAAGTTCTACCAGCACAGTGATCCAAAACATAATGCGGGCATTGTGCAGTCCCGGTTAATCTGAAACTGCTCTCATGTGATGAGTCCACTAGTCCAGGCACCTGATCTCAATATAATCAAGAATTTTTTTTACAAATTTTGGATCTGACTATTTAAAAATGACAATTTTCAACAAAAATGCGCTTAAAACCGTACTCTTGGAGGGATGGGCAAAAATCTATTAAACAAAATGGAGGCCACAAAATATATTTTCTTTGAGTTTTCCCAAAAATAAACTGTGAGCCAATGTATGCCTGTAATACACTGACCAAATTTAGCCAATTCGGATTACTTTGTCATATAGTTGTCATAGGAACAATCGGGTTCAAATTTAACCTATGAAAAACTTTTTTGTTTTTATGATATTTCAACAAAACTTACAGAATATATTTTTTGTACTATATGTTACTATTTTACATCGTTTCCAAATTTAGTAAAAATCGGATAAGTATATCATATAGCTGTATATGACCAAATTTGGTCAACATTGGAAGACTTTATCATATAGCTCCCATAGGAACAGTCGGGCTCAAATTAACCTTTCGTCTGAACAACTTTTTTGATTTTTGCGGTATCTTAACCAAACTCAGATTAGGTTTTGCACGCCAACCTCGAATTTTCCTCTTAAATCTAGCAGGTATTAGTCTGATGTCTCATGTTATTTAGCAGGTTCTGATTACTGATCTATCAGAAGTAAAATCGGGATTACTGATTGAAAAACCTGCTGAATAAACCCAATGTTAGAAATAACGACCCTTTGCTCGTAAATTAAAGAAACAGCAGCTGAAATGCCTCCATTTGCACATATTTTTCCTGTTTTGATTCTTTTCTTACATACAAACATGTTTATGTGATCGGATTGCGAAATAAACAAAATTTTGTGGTGCTCAGGTTACAGAATATTTTAAAGATAAACATTGACTGTCCGAATATTCAGGTTGCTCGAATTATAGTAATAAGTGTCCGAATAATTAATATAGTACAGTAATTTATTTTTGCGTTAAAGAAGTTTATTAAAGAAAAATATAAGAAGGGCTCATCTCCTCGAGTATGGAGCGGATCCCCCTAGTATTATATAAATTTGTTTCTACTTCTTGCATTCGGCAGGAAATTTCCAACTACAGAAAGTGTCAAATTTATTTCTAATAGTATGATGGGTTTGTACGAACGGTGAAAAATCGTAGAAAGCTGATTTGAACAAGAGGCCATCATGGCATTTAGCAGGTACTGATAACTGATCCATCAGGAGTAAAGAAGTGATAACCGATTATGAAACCTGCTAAATGACCCGAATGTTACATATAACGACACGTAGTTATTATCACTGCAGTTGAAATGGATTCCCTTGCACATACTTATTCTACTTTTATTCTTTTCTTACAAACAAACACGTTAATGTGATCGGATTTCAGAAACAACAAATTTGTGTAGTGCCCGGGTTACACAATATTTCATAACTAAAAATTTGGTGTCCGAACTATCATGTTGTCCAAACTCACAAATGTCCTAATTATTAAAAATTTTACAATGATATTATTAATTGTATTTATTTGTTTCCTAGTGCTACAAGTATTAAAATTTCTTATAAATTATCGCACTATTCACTATGTTGAATGTTGTCTTTAAGGATGCTACAACTATTTATACATAAAAAAATAAAAAAATTGTGACAATATTAAAGCTATTCACATAGTTACTAAGTTATATTTCCTATATCTGTATAAATTTCTTAATACTCCCTTAAAAATGTATTTTTACTTAAACTCTGAAAATTAACATTTATAAATCTAGTTATAGTTAATTAATTGAAGGTGTGTTGTAAGCGTGGCACTAAAATGTGTTATGTTTTCGATTGCTTTTAGTGATTGTGGTAGGTCGTTCGACAGTCGAACAGCATAAACATAGAAGTGTTTCTGGGATCCTGCTAGGTTAATTCGTAAGGAGACAAGATTTCTGGTCCGTCTAGAAGCGACGAATTTAAATTTATTGAGGAGATATGCAGTTTCTTTTGTTATGAGTATTTAATGTACAAAAATCAAAAACCCTAAATCTCAGGAATGCCAAAATGCTCATTTTAAAAGTTTTGTTTGCATAGGAGGTTATGTGTCTGCCTCTCTTAACACAAAAGACAATGGGTGTGCTGTCAATCATAAGTCTTGGTAAATTATTCTTTATCAACTTCTTGAATATGACAAGCCATTTCGATTTGGCAAGGTTTATTTCCACACCATTCATTTTAACCTACAACTAACATACAACTGCATGTAATCTGCATACATATGAAAATCGCAATTCGTCAAATAACAAGCAAGATCATTAATATACATGGAAAACAATAATGGGCCTAGAAGCGAATCTTGGGGGACACCACGATTAACTGACAATAAGGACGATGAACTGGACGACGTAACTACAACCTGACGACGATCACAAATATACAAATGGTTTAAATTTGTTGCACTTACACTAAACTTGAACAGACTATTAGGTTTGGAACACAGTATCTGATGATTTACGGTATCAAAAGCCTTACTAAAATCGAGAAACGTAATTAGAGGGACAAAGCTGTCATCCATTTTACACCGTATATTCTCGACTACTTTACAAACTGCCGATTTACAGCTTTTGTTTTTTCCGAAACCAGATTGTTTATCGTTTAAGAGCGCGTGCGTTGATAAATAGCTTGAAATCTGTCCTCCCATGATCTTCTCAAAGGCCTTTCATAAAAATGGCAATATCGACACAGGTCTAAATTCGACTTTCCCTTTAGAGATAGGGATAATTTTAGCTAATTTCCATTCACTAGGGAAAATCGACACTGTAAGAGCTGTATTAAAAATGTGTGTTATATAGGATATTATTTTCGGCAACAGTATCTTTAAAAACTTGGGTTAAATTTTCTCTAGGTCTACATCATTTGATTTGACTTTACAGATCGCTTCAAAGACGTCAAACTGACTTACACAAGCAGAACTAAAACTACTATTACAGTTAATATTGGGTACAGGTCCCAGGTACGCATTTACATCACGCTCTGGGATTGTCAAGTCAACAAATTTATGATTTAATTCATTCAAATCTACCTCTGCACTTATAGACTCATTTTTATATTTTCGTATACCCAATTGTTTAATTTCCTTTTATTTTTGAGAAGAGGATATCACGCTATTGTATTTTTCTAAATAGTAAGAACGTTTGGAGGCTGCAATTTCTGATCTGACTCGCGCTCTTAATCGTTTATATTGTAAACTATGGTTTGTTGATTTATACCGCTTCCATTTTGTATATGGCTCATCTCTAGCTTATATAAGACTTTTTATGTGATCATTAAACCATACTTGTTGGGTAGGTTTAATGTTTTTTTTTTTTTGTTCTGGAACAAAACTGTCCAGCAATACTAGAATTTTGCGGTTGAAGAGTTCAAGTTTAAAGTCAACGGTGGTCATGTTTTGAGAATACAGGTACTGAGAATTGGTCAAAGAGAATCGATTTACTTTTATCACTAACAAAAAATACAAAGAATCCTCATACTGAACTATGAGGTTTGGTCTATTTTTTAATGTTCCATCCATGTGTTGTTAAGGTACATTTTATGTTGTACAGGTTCTACACTTAATAATAATAAAAAAAAAAAAAAACAAAAAAAAACAAAAAATACTTCAAGTAGGGTATCACAGGTGCTTAAAAAATGTGTTGGCTCTGTTGTATTGACAAGAGTCAAACCTAGAGAGTTCATTTCATCTACGAGATAACGCTCGTTCAACATATTACTGTTGAGATCTCCAGCCAAGACCATATTTCTATAACTCATTGAAATGTCACACAACATGTTAATAAAGCCTGAATAGTCAGTGTTTGTATTTGGTCTGTATGCGCAGCCAATAAGGATTTTATTTGAGGCATTCCTGTGTTCAAGACTCAGGAATAAATATTCTATTACACTGTCTACAGGCTGTTTGCATATTATCTTGCATTTAATGTTGTTCCTCACATAAATCGCTACTCCTCCTCCGTGGCCCTCACAATCGGAACGAATAGATTGAATCCTACACAAGACACTGACATATTACTAACACTGTACGTAAGCCAAGTTTCGGAAACTCAATTAATATCTAGTTTTGAATCTTCTAATATATACATAAATTCATCGATCTTCTTGGCCATACTTTGAGCATTGATGTGAAATATGTTACGTCGTCTCCTTTGCTTGCTTAATACCCTGATTAGCATTCCTTCATTTTTGTTAGTCCAATTAAAATTGTCAATTAAAAAATATTCATCCAACATTACTTTTGCTTCTCTATGGAATAAATTTTAAGATCACGTTAATTTAAAAACTATAAAATGTACACCAATTGGTTAAGATATCTAAAAAATCACAATAAATGTTCATACTAAAGGTCATGCCGCTCCACAAGGAAGTCATCAAAGTCGACAAAAACATGCCTGGACACAAAATAATATTATATCTCTCTCCATCGATTTTAATGAATCATACTTTTCCTCGAATATTAAAGTAAAAATAACTAAGAAACAAGCTAAAAAAAAACATTATTTTCTTAATTCAAGAATTAATATCTCTTTAACTACTGGTTTAAATCTTAAGCTTTTTATTAATAAAATTTAGACATATTCATAAGCTTTCAGTAAAAGTAAAGCTTTTAAAAATAAATTTTGGCATTCTCGAGTAATGATGACAAATGTGGGCGCACCTCTAAAAAAAAGTATTAAAAAATAAAAGCCAAATTTAAAAATTCTAAAAAAAATTCTCACCATAGAAAAAAAAATGTTTTTCGTCGTTTGGGGCCCCATATCTAACAAAAAAAAAAGTGGGTTTAGTTCTTGTAATAGCCAAAAAGTTTAAATTTGTTGCCTAGTGTAATTGGTCGTGCCACAGTGTCCCAAAAGAACCAACTTGCTCTATATGCTTGGCACCGGAAAAAAGGGTTCATTTGAGCTGGTTCAACTAAAACAGCTGTCACACTATGTTCTGTCAAATCCGTGCCAACCTCTGTCACAAAAAATATGAGGCACGGAATAACCCCGGTGTTCACATTGAAAGTGACACATTTTTGTGCCACTTGAATTTTATGTCACATCATTTGTGTTCAAATTGCTCCTTGCCAATGTAGCTGTCAAATATTACTCTCCGTGCCCCTATGTAAGCCAACCATAAGTTGACACCCACACACCATAAATTAGCTAGACATTTGTATGTAATTTAAGGGAGAATTTACTTCAAGCTAAAGTTAAAAAAAATTTGGGAGATAAGAATAAGCATAAAAATGATAAAATCGAACATGAACATAATAAAAAATAAAGAAGAGAGGACTTGACGAGCTTTTACACCTGTTCAAAGCGAAAGGAATCGGCTTCCGATCGAACTGTATCATCGGGTTCTGCCTCTTCCATATTCTTCAGATCTAAAAGATATTGGATTTAGCTCACGCTGAAGACGTCGCCCATCTCGAATTTCTTAACGAATTTCAATTTAAATTACCCAACGATTTTTTTATAATATTTTTTAAGTTTATCATTGCAGAACAATGGGTTTTCAATTGTTTTCTTATTTTAATTATATAATTTAATTTATTTAATTGCAATTGATATTGTATAGCTAAAAAATTTAAACATTTAACTTTTTGCGCGACAAACAATTAAAGTTACTCGACAACTCTAGCAACTGTCTACCAACAGTCTGGCATCTCATCGTGCAGCAATAAAAACTAAATTCAAAACAAAACAAATTTAAATTGTTTTCATCAAAATAAATAAATTTGTCACTAGCGAGACAGTTGGGCATCAAAGAGCTACGGCGGAAGATAATTAAAAACGTCGTTGACGATTTTAAGGTGATGCCACCTGTCAGACGTACAACTGCCCTCAAATGTTTTAACAAATTGCACAATAAGTAAAAGAATTTTGCAGTAAAACTTGTTTTACCTCAAAAGATATTTTTTTATTGCTTAATTTCAAGAAAACAGAAGTGGTTTTGTATATATTTTTAAAAATCTGACTGAAAAATATGATATCGCTGACCTTGACATCAAAAATCTGAATCGGACTAAGTGGCAGCTTTGTATGCCAGTGGATTGAGCGCTTATTCGTTGCGCACAAAATTATTTCGGGGATTGCTCTGTGGCACAGCGAAATAAAATTGAAGTAAAATTCAAGCGGAAGTGATTTCTGTAGCACCCCTGCATGTCTCTGATTTAAGTCCTTCACGTGCCTCTGACGACCTAAAAGTTTCTAGCTCTGACTGATCATTGTAGCTGAAACGATTTTATCGCGAAAAAATACGGTTTAAAAAAAATTCGACCTGCAAGTGGAGCAAATTCGGTGTAAAAGTTCTGCTGTTTCAGGGATATCTGAACCAAACTCACAGATTGTATATTTGTAAATTTGGTCAAAATCGGATTACTTAAGCTTACAGTACTTTTTCGGCATGTGACTTATCTTAATATCGAATGTAACTTTTTTTGAGGGGTGAGACAAATGACATTTTGAAATTGAAAAATAAGGAACACCATAATACTTAGTAACATAATAGTTATTAGTGGGATTCCTAAACTATTTCAGATTTGATTTTAATTTGGTTTAAGCAAATCTGAAACTGGTTCAGATTTGATTTTGATTTGGCCTAAGCATATCTGGATCAGTTTCAGGAACGACCCTTTTTTGCACACTGATTTGATTTCGACTTCGAGAATTTAAAAAAATTGAGGGAAACACAAATTGACAAATGAAAGTGTGAAATCTGTTTTTCTAAGACTTTTTACTAACAATTTGGTTGCAGAATAGTATAATTAGAATAATACTATTTGTTTATAATGATTAAGCTGCAGTTTTACACATAAACAGCTCCTTTATTATCTGCGTCTTTTTAAGCAATTTTCGGGAATTAGCTTCAATTCTCGCAGCCCTTTCTTAGCTCTCATATCCATCAGGGACATTTTTAGCAATTATTCAGCATTAAAAATATAGTTATTAAATTATTCATTCTTGAAATGCAAGAAACTTTTGACATTCTCCAAATTAAAGTCCCACAACAAAAACCTCTACACGAGGTAAAAGTCTAGTGACGAAAGCCATTTCTAGCCCCAAAATTTCTGATATCCAACTTTGTGACGAACAAAATTCAGTTTGATATAAAAATTTTAAATATAAATATAAATTAATTAAATTAAAATTAAAATTGGCATTCAATTTTACGGGGACTTAGCGTTTTCCCGCTAAACTAGCGGTTTTTTCAAAAAGTCGTAGAGCAAACATTTCTAGATTCTTGAAAAGGAATAAATCTCCATCATTACATCTAAGCTTTTTTAGCGCTTTGATTCAAACAGACAAACATACTGACTTTTTCATTTCATTTTGAGATGACCACTAAAAATTTTCAATTTAGTTATCCTTTGAACCAGTTGTCGGATTTGGGTCATCGAGGTATCAATCGACGCGTATTTTTGATAAAAAATATATTTTTAAAAAATAAAAAATTTTACCAAAAAGCCCCAACGGCTTCATAAGCTGCGATGATGACCCGGTGAATTAGAAAAAGTTTTAGTAAGCCATTTTGTAGGTTAGGACTAAACCTTTCGATCGGTATATAACTCGATCTGATCGGACAATCATAGCAAATTTTCCAACTTAGCTGTATATATTGTAAGTCGCCTTTCTCACCCTTCGTGATGCTTTCGTCACTAACGCGAACTGCCGTCCGCAGTGATCACCACAAAAATTTAAGCAAACGCCAAGTGTGGTCAAATAATGTTATCGAACTGCACTGTCTCACATATTATCGAAATGAAATCAAAACGAAATCAGCCTCAGACCTGATTTCGTGAAATCACTTAGGGCTACCACACTATCCGTATAATTTTTTTTTAATTTGCCTGGCAGCCCTCACATTTTGTATGGAGCAGCTGTAAACAGCTGATCGGCAAAATCAAATCCGTAACGAAACCAAATCAGAATCGCTCTCAGGAATACCTACATTAATATAATAGTGAACAATTAATTGAGGGATTCTTAACATATTTACACTCAAAATCTGTAATTAATAAAAATATTTCATTATTTCGATTATTTTCAGATAATTCATACCAGGTCTACACGGAAACAAATTACTCGATATCGGTATAAATGTCAAATTGTTTGCTTGTATCTACTGGTGTTACCTGTCAAAAAACTGTCATAACACAATTTAATACATATTATAATTATTCATTGTCTATAAATAAGTAACTACTTTATACAAAATTATGAGATGTATGAATAATCATATTTGTCGTAGAAAGTTTAATTATTTCAATTGTTCGCTCAAGTTTTGCAACGAATTGATTAGTGGTTCAAAAGGCAAGATCCTTTTGATATTGTACAAAACTAAAAGAGTGGGACGACAGCATATGCTGTCATCAGTGTGGCTCAGTGATAGGTTGAGAAAAAGAGAGAAATAAACATTAAGAATCTGTGCGGTCGTTGTAAAATTGTGAAATTGATGGATTTTACACGTACGCTGAGACTCGCTATTTAAGTCTAACCAAGAAATCAAATGGAAGGAAAAAGTTCTAACTGTAGTGGGATCTAACTCTCGACCAACAGTCTTTGACGCGCCGTTTCGTGTTCTGTTGGAAAAGCAAAACCAAAACTTTCTGCAACTAGCAAAAAAATTGCAAGCGTCGTCAAAATGGCGGCATAGTATTGCCGAAATTTATCTCAGACGTAGCTGGAGCCGACGCTATGCAGTGGTGTGCGACCGTTAACATAATTTTGAGTAAGAGACAGTTTTTGTGTTGACGGCAATAATTCCTAACCTGCTAAACCAATTTCTGTTTATGCAAGCCGATAAACGACGTCACTAGTTGACAGTGGCGTCAAAATGGACAAGGAAGAGATTGCCGCGTTTGTTGTACTTGGGCATTTGACAAATTATGGCCGTCGATTGCAACGCGTAGCTTACACTGAACACTGACCGGAATAGCGTAAATTTTCGCTTAAACTTAACAGACATAGTAAGAGCGATGTAAGTTGACATATTTAATGCTCATTAAATTAAAAAAAAAAAAAACCACAAAAACAGACCGATCCGACTACACCCTCATTTACATCCCATATAACCCAAAAGTAATTTTTTTCTCGTAACTGCAGAAAAATTTTAAATAAATGCAATTATATTTAAATCTTGTTAAATCTACGGTCCGTAAAATTGTGCATTGATAAATTATTAAAAAAAAAAAAAAACAAATAAAATTGTTTAAATTGTATTTTTATTTTATCATACTAATGTGCAAAGACAAGAAATAAAACATTCTAATTATAATAAGTTCATCAAATTGAGAAAATATTTTAATTACATATTATATATTTATAGAAAATCAATGAGGACGGCAGTCCGCGCTAGTGACGAAAGCAGCACAAAGGGTGCAAATGGCGACTAGCAATATATACAGCTAATTTTAAAATTAGCTACGACTGTCCGATCAGATCGAGATACATATATGTATACCGATCGAAAGGTTTAGTCCTAACTTACAAAATGGCATACTAAAACTTTTGCTTTTTCATGAGTCGTGTAAGTGGGAGGAACAAAATAAAAATGATTGCAGCTAATGGGACCTAAAATTTTTGTTTGTTTATTTGCTTGTTTGTTTGTTTATTTGTTTGTTTGTATGTTTCCTTCTTTTTCGAAAAGCTAGAAATGTTTGTTCTACGACTTTTTGAAAAACTGCTAGTTTAGTGGGAAAACGCTAAATTCCGCTAAAATTCCCAAACCATAGAAGCTGCAAATTCGTCCCATATATCGCTCGAAAGGTATTTCGCGGTTTTTTGGAATAAAATATGATATGGTTTGGAAGACATAACTTGTTAGCCGAATATATAAATTTTTTGATCGGTCGAAAATCACGTTTTAGTTCGAAAACCTTTTTTGGTTTTTGAGATATCTTAACCACTCTGACAGATAATGCATTTATGTCAGACTTATACATCCTGACCAAAATCGGTTAAAATCGGTCCACTATATCATATAGCTGCCATAGGAACGATCAGTCAAATATTACGTTTTAATACGAAAAACTTTTTTGTTTTTTGAGATATCTCAACCAATTTGATAATGCATTAACATCCTGACCAAAATTAGTTTATATCGGTACACTATATCATATAGCTTCCATAAGAACGATCGGCAAAAAGTCGCGTTTTTGTATGAAAATCTTTTTTTGTTATTTAAGATATCTTAATCACTTCTAACGAGTTAGTTGTATACATCTTAAACAAATTTTGTTCAAATCGGTTCACCGGTTACTGTCATAGAAACAATCAGTCGCAAATTTAATGCCTCAAATTTTCGGCGCGCCGAACTGTTTCTTAATACCTGAACACAGTGTTTCCTGCTTTGATGTAATTGTGAATTGATTTTTAAATTTGCAGTAAGCATATTAATAACCTTTTTTCAAAGTATCAATGTCTGAAGCATAGGCAATTTAAAAATTTCTGATGTCTTCCAAAAAAAAAAACCTCTACGTGGTTAAAGTCGAGTGACAAAAAATCTTTCCATTCCCCAAAACTTCTGATATCCAATTTTGTGATGAGCAATATTCAATTTAATATACAAATAAAAAAAAAAAAATTCCATTCGGCACTGCGTAAAAAGAAATTTTTAAGTAGTAATGAATGTAATGAATGGTGCAATGAATGTAATTTTTTTTAAATTTAATACTTTTGTTTTAAATTTATATATTAAATTGAATATTTATCGTAAAAAAATTGGATATCAGCAGCTCGTTACTCGGAGGTTTTTTTGGGTCACTGATTAGAATTTGATGATCCAATGTGGCAAATTTTTTAAAAGAACATATTTGATGGATCTGCCATTTTAAATTTTTTTAAAATTGTAAATTTAAAAATATTTTAAAAACTTTGAAAATTGTTAAAAATTAAAACGAAATTGTGAAGCGCTCACACCCTGGACGCCACTAAAATTTCGTTTTATTATTATTTTTTCATCATTATCACTTATCAAATTAGTTTATTATATAAATATTCCGCCATATTCAATTAATTATTTTCTTTATTTGTTATTATTTTCTTTTTATCATTTATTTACAATATTTTAAGTTTAATTGTTTTTATTTATTAAGCCGCAAGTGAAGAAAGCGCGTGAGAGGGCCATTGGATCGAGGTCCCTTGTAGTTTTAAAAGTATATTTTCGCCGCTTAGCGTATGAATTCTGGAGCGAGGGGCTCCGACGCTGAGTGACAAACGAGCTGTGGTTAAGTTGAGTAAGAGAGTTCAGTAGATAAGAACGTAAAAAGTTGCGACGCTTTAGAAATTCGTGAAGTAAAAGTTAAGTTTGTGAAAAATGAAAGAAAACCTTGAAGTGAACTAGTCGTGGTGTTAATTATTGTAAAACCAAATGAGTATTAGCCACAATTTATATTTGCGATCTGTTTGGCATCGGCAAGCGTCCAATGGTAACCACTCGCCAATTAATTTCTGTCGCTGAGTGGCCACCATCAGAGTTTTATGATCGCCGACGGCCAAATACCCTGTTGCGTAGAAAGCAAGTCTTGCCTGACACGAAGGAAACGTGTGTTGTATAGAATGAATGAGCTCAATTCAGCGACATGTGCCTTGGTCTGATACACTGTATCTTATGATTTTTTTCGACAGGCTGTTAATTTCATGCATATGAAGTAAAGTTGTTGTATTTTCCACTTTCGTTGTTGAGGTTGGTCAGGGGCATGGCAGAGTGACGCCTGCGTATGGTATCCAGGAACCTACATAACAAATTTGAAGTCTCTAGGTCATATAGTACTTGAAATCGAAACCCAAAAGAAAATGGGTACTAATTCGTTCTGTCTTTGTGCGCGCCTTGCGTACAAACGTGGACATGCTGTCTCGCTCGCACGTTTGATTTGCCATGCAAATTTTATTATTGAATTAAATGTAAATTCCGAAATAACTTCTTTATTTATGGGTCAATCGCTTTGAAATTTTCAGGGTCGTTTAATACGCATACTTCTCAACTGATTGTTCATTTAGGGAGTGCTATGTCAAAAATTGCGCCTGTAAATCATTTTGTGCAATTTGTGGGATAAGGGGGCGTGGCATCAAAAATTGGAAACAAACTTGACCTGCGTATGGTATTCACAGACCTGCATTCCAAATTTGAAGTCTCTAGCATTTATAGTATCTGAGATCGACGCGTTCAAACAGACGGACAGACAGACGGACAGGGCTAGATCGACTCGGCTGTTGATCCTGATCAAGAATATATATACTTTATGGGGTCTGCCACCCCTCCTTCTGCCTGTTACATACATTCTGCCAAACACATTATTCCCTTTTTTGCCCATTTTCAATGGGCTCAGGGTATAAAAATGTCAAATCGGCAGCCGCGAAAAGGCTGGTTGTCATTGTAGCGAATGAGAGAGGAAGGTCGCGCGTCGTTAATTTTTGTTTTCTTGTTCTTGTTCATGTTGTTGTTCATAAAAATAAACAAAATTAACATTAAATAAGATTAAATAAAATTAAAATTTTTGTTAAAAATTTCATAGAAGTAAATAAAATTAAAAGAAAAATTAAATAAAATTAAAATGTAATAAAATAAATAAAACTAAAATTATAAAACAATTAAGTTTTTTTGTTAATATAAAATTTAAAATGTAATAGAACAAGACAAACTTAAAATGTAATAAAAATAAATGAAATTTAAATCTGATAAAATTAAAATTTAATAAAATCGAATGAAATTGAAATTTGATAAAAATTGAGTACAATAAAAATTTAACAAAATTAAAAAAAAATTAGAATTATTTAAAATAAAAAAAAATTAAAATTTAATTTAATAAATTAATAAAAAAAATTTGTTTATAACATATAAAATTACAAAAAAAAAAAAATAGATACAATAAAATAAATCAGAATAGCGAGTGGACGATAAGCAGGTGACATGGCATCATTAGGTAGTGAATCCTACGTCACTCCGGTGGAGATTGGGTACCCCGGAGTCGGAGTGAAGTGGATTTATTACTTGCGGAAAGAAGAACTTAAAGTCATTGCTCGAGAGTTGTGGTTGGGCACGGGGGGTAAAGTCAAGAATCTCCGACCCCAAGTGTTAGCGGCGATTAAAGGAGCTCATTATCTTCCAGAAGTGTGAACTCGTTTGGCAGACATGGATTGTTTTTCTGCCAAATTAAAAGCAGTGGCTGTCGCTAGGACTGCCGGAAAAGCATTGGGGAGGAATTTGCTAAAATCAGAGTCAGATATTCACCGAGCGACTGAAATGGCAGGGACCGCTATGAATTTTTTGTCAGCGGAGGGGGGACGTGATTCCGCCCGAAGATCGGGCAGGCATGACCGAAAAGTTGCCAACTGGACATACGTCGACAGCCGATTGCAAAACGACGACACGACACCTTCACATGGAGGAATGATGCCGAGCGCTCATTCCGAAAAGTGTCAGAAAGTGGGGTATACGTTTCTACGGGATAGGCGATCC
Source organism: Drosophila innubila (assembly GCF_004354385.1). NCBI lineage: Eukaryota > Metazoa > Arthropoda > Insecta > Diptera > Drosophilidae > Drosophila > Drosophila innubila. The sequence continues at coordinate 38,954,805 of NC_047626.1, read as the reverse complement.
TTTGTCTTTCCTCGAAAGTATCGAAGATCGAGATATGCCTCACGATATTGACAAAGATCGCTAAGCGCGAGTTATGGGTAAAGTGCTAACCGACAAAACATTGCGTTGGTTAATGACCAGTCGTTTGCATGATGAGTCGTGGGCAGTGTTCGGAAAGAATTCTTAGACTTTTTCCAGTCAGTGTGCCCCTGAGTATCGCTTGTATACTCGCAGAACTGATTTTTCGACCCTCTCACAACTCACACAGATGGCGGTTGAGTTTGAAAGTGTTTGGAAGGAGAGACGCGAATATTCAGCTACAAGTACAAATTTTTCCACGAGCGTGAGGTCAAGATCAAACGTCGTGGCAAACACACAATCCCTTCAGAACAGCGTTTCCAGCAGCGACGACAGTTAATGGCGGGAACAGACGTTCGGACAGTGTGATGGTAACAAGATTGCGACTCGAGTTCCAGCGCCTGAGAGACCGCAGAATTCGCGGAATGTTTTATTCGATGCGTCTAGGAAAGTCATTATGCTCGTGAGTGTCCAAATCCAGAATTGTTGTTTCGTAGGCGTTGAAGTGTGAGAATCGAGCAGTGCTGTCAACCGCCAGAGGTGGGAAATGAACAGCAGCCCCTGGGACGGCATCAGGTGGCCGCATCTGCGACCGAAGCCCGTCAGTAGAGAGATGCCATTTGTTTCTAATTGATAAGCGCGTTGGCGCTCGTGTATTGGTGGGCGCTCACGAGGTGATCGCCACCATAGACACAGGTGTCACGCGAAGTTTAGTGAGCGAGGATTGCGCGACGAGGATCGCAAGAGGAGACAGGATAGAGGCAGATACGAAAATCAGGTTGGCCAATGGGACTACGCAGCTGATCAGTCAGAAAATACGAATCGAGCCGCAGTTGACAGGGAAGCGGGTGGTGACGGAGATGCTTGTCATGCCGATAATGCTTGACGAGATGATATTGGGGATGGATTTCCTGATGGCAATCGGCACCACGATACAGTGTGGAGTTGCGGGTTTGAAATTACGAGACAAAGTGATGTCAAGAGGGACGCTACCGAGAACTGATCCCATGCCGCTTGCAAATGACCTGCGTGAGGAAACGAAGTTGGCAGGATTGGTCGGATCGGTGTCCAGGAACGAGATAACGGTGTCAGATTCACAGGATAAAGAGGTCACAGAGAAATCCACGGAGGGCAAACAAGTGTGCCCAGAGGACTTGGAGGCCGATTTGCGATCCTTTCTGGAAGAAAAATTGGCTGAATTTGACAGTCTCAAGGGTGTGACGCATATAGCGGAACATAGTATCGCTATGGGAGATGATAAACCTCTCAAGCAACGATACTATCCTAAGAGTCCGGCTATCATTAACCAGGTGGAGGAGTTGCTCAAGTAAGGCGCCATAGAACTTTTAAGGAGTCCTCACAGTGCCCCAATCGTGCTGGTGAAGAAAAAGACCGGCGATTGAAGAATGTGTGTCTATTACAGGCAACTCAACGCGCATTCTGTTCCAGATGCCTTTCCGGTGCCGCGGATAAACCACATCTTAGGGCGTCTCCGGCAGGCTCGTTTCATATCAGCTTTGGATTTAAAACACAGATATTGGCAGATACCCATGGCTGAGGCTAGTCGAGAATTCACGGCATTCACAGTTCCCGGACGTGGATTATTCCAATGGCGAGTGATGCTGTTCTGTTTGCATTCTGCTGATACGGTGATCTGCCCGGAAATGGAACCACATGCGTTTGCTTATCTAGACGACATCATTGTGATTGGCAGAACTAAGAAGAAGCATCTTGAGAATTTGAGGAAAGTTTTTCGACGGTTGAGAACCGCTTACTTGAGGCTGAACAAGGTTCAGAAGAAGACTCTCGTGTATGTGGGACATCTAAAGAGCCAAAAAGGGATCCAACCAGACCCAGCAAAGGTGAAAGCTATCCAGCTGCTAAAACCTCTGATTAACTAGAGAGAAATGCTTGCTACAATGCTTGGGAATGGCGTTTGGTACAGACGTTTTGTCCCCAATTTCGCAACGTTGCACTATGGTTTTTTTTTCCGTTTCTTTTGGCATAAACTCTAATTTTAAACCTATTGAATTGAAATTTGGTTTAAATATATTTTTTAAGCTCCCAAAATGACCTACCAAGTTTCAAATGATTTGGGGCACTATTTCATATAGCTGCCATATAACCGATCTGGCCGATTTGCCCTAACTTTTTTGTTTATCAAGCTATTGCTTTGAAATTTGGTTTGTATACATTTTGTCTGCTCCCAAGATGACCTATCAAGTTTCATATGATTTGGGGCACTATTTCATATAGCTGCCATATAACCAATCTGGCCGATTTGCCCTAACTCCCAAGATGACCTACCAAGCTGCCATATAACCGATCTGGGCGACATGCAACAAGGCTCCATTTAACATTTTTATTTTCTATTATATTTAATGAAAAAAACAGTAACAATTATACAAATTCACATTTTAGTATTCATCCATTATTAATGCTTCATTCTGAAAGTAAAGATACATTTTACAAAAATTTAAATAAGTTTGGTTATGTTACTTACTATAGAAGTTACTCAATTTTCTTCTAGTTGATAGTATTCATCTTCTGAAGCAATAACCTCAGGTCCATCCAGTTCTTTATAATCTTCGTCGGACGAATTCTGTGTGGAATCTGGATCAGCATTTTCACATTGAATTTCTAAATGTGGTGCTTGTAGTAGAGATATAACTTCTGCTGGTATGGTTTTCTTTATGATTGTATTTCGTCGTTCTTTTAAATAGGTACTGAACAGCAATGGATCACTACTATCCATGGATTTATTGAAAACGTCTGTAATATTGTCTAATCTACTGCATTTTCTAGCGTGGCCTCTTCTATCGCTCTTATATAATTTATTTCGGGATTCTGATGCATGTTCCTCAAGGCATCCTACTGGAACTAAACAAGTGTCTATTATTTGGTACCCATGTACTAAGACTTTGTGAACAGTGGGCGACATCGGATACCAAGGATATTTTTTCTGATAAGCCACAAAAACTTTAGCAGTTAATCGTCATTAGAATTGTATGAAAACTTTGTAAAATATCATAATCAAAATCAAGAATTGATGACAGTAAAGCTGCATTGGAAAATGCCATTCTTGCTGTGTTGCCGTCATTGGAGTTTCCACTACCATTTGAAAGAGGCTTGTCCACATTTAGGCCCATTTCTTTCATCATTTTTAATTGTAAGTCTTTTTCATTCTTTTAGTTTAAGCTTGTCGCAGTTCTTGACATGCCACTTCTTAGGCTCAATTCTATATGAGATTTTTAAAACAATCTCGAAAAAGCGGATCAAAGCATGTAAAGGACTGATTCCATATTGAAGAGCGTGTGCCTTAGCCACAAAAGCCTTCGAGTTTATGTCTTTAATGTTGAGCAATTTTTTTGGCTTCGCTCCACAGATTGGGCAAGACTGACAAGGTGCCTGACAATATGTTTAAGACTTTCCCATCTATTAGTGTCATGTGGCCAATATACTCGACATATATATATTTTTCTTTAAATTTATACAAATATATTTGCATGTTGCGAATCTGGGCATCCAAATTTTCCTTTTCTTCTAATATAAGGGAGGTAGTTTCCTTAATGAATTCAATCTTCAAAGGGCGGCAAAATCTAACAGATTGCGGAGTCTTATTGAGCCAAATAATTTGTTGCGTTTCATTTATCAATTTCAATGGGACAATTGTAGTAACAAACAGTGAACTGTCAATTGAAGGACTATCGTGGATCTGGAAACGCTGTTTGTATAAGCTCTGGCCGGACGAACCATCATATCCATAGCTGAAGAATAACTTGCAATGTACCACGTTGGGAAGTGTTTCTAAGACCTCGTGTTGCAATTCAAGAATGCGGGATGATGTATGATCCAAGAGGTTTTGCAATGATACAAGTGCCTTATTTTCAAAATACTCAATTCCTTTTGGCCTGAGTTTTAATTTAGAATTAAGAACGGCCGGATATGCCGGGTATAAATCACATCCGTGAGCTTTTGCATTTCATTGTATATTTATATACTGACGTTTTGTGAATCCATTTTCCATTAAAAATGCAAGCGCACTGTCAGCTGACATTTGTTTGGGCTCATCCGCAAAAAGCTTCTTTTTTATTTCATTAATGCTCTCACAACTCGCAGCTGCTTTTAAAACAGTCAAGTCTTTTTCGTTAGATTTTTTAGCTGAAACTGTGGCAGCATGTATGAGTAAGGGAGATAAGTTGTTATTCTCCTCTGAAAGTTCCGCGGCTAATTTTCTTTTCAGACGAGGACCAGCGCTTTCGTAATCACATTTTGGGCGACCCACTTTATTTGCCAATGCATATTGACCAGTGATTTCTATGAATAAGGTTTTCCCAAGCCATTTTGCGTGCTTTCCCTTAAATCTTTCTACAGTTGAATTACATTTAGGCAAGTGTTTATTTAAATTATTGACAAAGCCTTTCACTATTTCATTTATCGACTTTATGGTTTCGTTATCTAAATGTTTTTGTGCGATCACTCTCAATATGTGCTGTTGTACGGCGTCTCCCGAGCGATTGTTGTTGCTCCAAATGTCAACCAGCTCAGCACGACTGAACACATATGGTACTAGAAAAATTAGATTTTTTCGAAAACGTGTGGATTTGGACAAAAAGGATTAGTTTCTCATTAATCTGCACACTTTGGTTAATAGTTTCTCACTTACAACTTTTTGCAACGCTTTGCCATGCAAAAGTACTGATCCACGAAACACAACTACACTTAAACAAAACACGGTACAATTGGACAAAAACACATAACAACGACACAAACATTGGTAAACTTTAGTTTTACAGCGCGCAAGCAGAACAGTATTGCTCCACATGTTAAAGCTAAACATTTTTTTATCTGTCTAAAGTGTTTAAAAATTAAAAATCAAAAATTTTTTAAAATACTAAAAAAAAAAAAAATTTACTTTATGCCAAAAAAAAACGAAAAAAAAAAACCATAGTGCGTTGGTGGCACCGATGACACTTCTCCCCAAGAAAGCCCTTAAATGGTGCTGGGGTGAAGAACGGCAAGTAGCATTTGAAGAACTCAAATGTCATCTGACGACAGCTCCCATATTATCTTCAAGGCTGCAAACCTCCAAAATTTTGTTAAAGGTTCGGTTCGGAAGTTCGAACCATAGAGCAAGACATCGGTTCGGATCGTGAATTGGTTTGTACACCCCATGAACCCAGGAGCAGGAGGAGGAGGAGAAGGAGTAGGAGACGGAGTAGGAGATAATGAGAAGACAGTGTTCACGCGTAGCTCAGCGCTGAAGAGAGCGCCGCCAGCTACTGCAGTGGCAGCAGTGGCAATATCGCTCTTGAGCCCCAGGGCAAAGGATCTGCAAACTTTCGATGAGGCGATAAGGAACATTGGCGAGGTTGCACTAGGGCTCACGACTCTTATAGAGGGTGGCGAGCGCACCATCAACAAACTAGTCAAGGACCATCTGACTAAAATCGTTACCCTTCAAGAGGCAGCGGTTAAGTTGCTGAGTCCAGCACTAACGGCAAGTACGTCAACCCAAACACCGCCAAAAAAACACTGCGTTCTGTGATGACTGAAACCAGGATCACGCAAACGAAGCAAGCCGTTGGAAATAAGAACCCGGGAGGTTCCAACACCCCGAAGAGGCAAAAAGAGGTCGTTGATCCTCAACGGAAAACGCTACCCAAGAAATCGAAGCTGCGCTACCATCGACCAAAAACAGCCAAACAGAGGAAAGAACCAGAGCAGAAATCGTGAATTGGCAGGCCGGCTAAGGCTTAAGAGGCTGTCAACAATGGCAAGACTACGGTTACGAGCCGTCCACGTAGGAAAAGAATTACTAGGCCAGATGCCATTATTGCGAGGAGCACAGCCGACTGTCAGTACTCTGATCTTCTGCAAGCAGTCAAGGCCGCACCAGCCATGAAGGACTTGTGTTACGATGTTCAGAGCATTCGCAAAACGGAGAGCGGATGCTAATTGTTGCAAATCAGCAAAACGCCGAGGCACGAGGCAGTGGCCGAGGCGCTAGGCACCAACGCAGAGGTCAGAGCTCTAACAGGGCAAACGCCAGTTGAAATCAGAGACCTTGACGATCTTACCACGAAGGAAGAAGTCATCAACGCTTTAAATTCGAAAATGGAAGACACCCAGGTGCAGCTGCAAGTAGACTCAGTCAAGTCTATGCGCAAGGTGTACGGAGGGCAGCAAATTGCCACACTTGCATTGCCGGCGGAAACTGCTTATATCCTGCTGGGATGGGAGAAAATCCGAATAGGATGGGTCTTCTGTCGGATCGGCAGTGATCGGATCTGGTGGAATGATAGCATTACTGCTAGGCGGAGATATCAGCGGACGAGGGGACATCCCACCTTCCAGGAGCGTCAGGCGATCTACCGAGAGTGCAGGAAAACACTCAAATCGTCAATCAAAGCTGGCAAACAACGGTGCTTTCCCGAGCTCTGTGACACTGCTGATCATGACCCATGACGCAGGGCTTACAAGCTGATTGTTAAGCGCGTACAGGCCAACAGTACCCTTCCAATGATGGACAGGGAGATACTGAAAGGAATCGTGGAGCAGCTCTTCCCTCAAGGGGACGAGGGTATATTCATGGCAAATGTTACCCCCAGTACTCAAGCGCAACCTGAGATCTAGGCAGTCTAAGCAGATGAGGTGCTTAGGGTGGCTAGGACACTAAAACTGAAGAAAGCCCTAGGACCGGACTCTATCCCTAACAGAGCTCTGAAGCTGGCGCTAACGCTACACCTGGAATTCTTCGTTGGATTGTACACCAGGTGCCTCGCCGAGGGCATATTCTTATTCTTATACATATACTTATACCAAAACCAGGGAAGCCACCCGATGGAGCCTCTTCCTACAGGCCAATCTGCCTCCTGGACACAGTGGGTAAGGTGCTAGAAAAAATCATTGCGGATTCAGCAGTATGGCTTTTGTAAGGCACACTCAACGCTGTATGCAGTTGACAAAGTGGTGCACCTGGCTTTAAAAGCGATAGAGGGTACCAGATAGAAAGGCGGTAGCAAGAAGTATAGCCTCGACATCCAGAACGCGTTCAACACGGCCCAGTGGCCCTTAATCATAAGTGCGCTCACGCGGTTCACGATTCCAGGCTATCTTCTGCAGACCATATGCAGCTACTTCGATGGCAGGATTCTCCTGTACGGCTTGACAGATGGCACAGAGAATCATAGGATCTCAGCTGGTGTCCCACAGGGTTCTGTCCTGGGAAAAATTTTGCGGAATGCTATGTATGATGGCATCCTGCGCCTGAGCCTACTACCGAGCATCGTGATAGGCTTTGCAGAAGACGTCGCTATCGTGGTGGTCGCAAAGGGGCTCAATCAAGTGGAGGAGGCTGCCAACTACGCCATCAGGAGGATAGAGCAGTGGCTCTCCACCGTCGGCCTCAAGCTGGCGGTCCTTGTGAGTAGCAGGAAAAAGGTTAAAGTGGCGCACATCCAGGTTGGAAGCACAACGATAGCCTCAAAGCGAGCATTTAAATACTTAGGCATAATGCTGGACACAAGGCTCTCGTTCCGTAAGCATTTAGTATATGCCAACAGTAAAGCAACATCTTCATGCAGAGCGCTCTCGAGAATTATGCTCAACACACGCGGTCCCAGGCAGGCTAAAAGGCTACTTCTATATAGTGTTGTCAGATCAGTGATGCTCTACGCTGCTCCTATTTGGCACAAAGCCATTGGGGTAAAGGCTTACAGGAGTGGGCTTGAATCGACGCAAAGGCTGTGCGCCATCAGAACCACAAGCGCGTTCAGGACGGTTTCGGACGAGGCAGCTCTGGTCATCGCGGGAATCAAGCCAATCGATGAGTTCGCAGCTGAAATCGCCGCAGTTTCGGGAGCGATGCGAAAACTGGCGAACGAGTTGGTGACCGCATTAGCAAGAGGGTGATCCGAGCACTAGCCAGAGATGCCAGCATGCAAAGGTGGCAGCAACGGTGGGATGCGGCGAGCAAGGATCGCTGGACTCACAAGCTGATCCCAAGGATCGATGTATGGGTGTCCAGAAATCACGGGGAGGCAAACTATTACCTAACCCAGCTGCTTAGTGGACACGGGTGTTTCAGGGATAGCCTACGTCGCTTTGGGCACGAAATGAGCGGCGATTGCACATGGTGCGGTAACGAAATACCGGAGACTGCCACGTTTTCTTCGACTGCGGGAGATTCGAGACTGAAAGAAATCTCCTTCAGAGCAAGGTGGGGGTCACGATTACTGCTGAGACTATCGTCGATATGAGGCTAAGCAGTGTGTCGAACTGGAACGCAGTCAGCCATTTTGCTGCCTCAGTCCTCATGGAGCTACGAAAGCTGGATAGGAGGACAAACGCAACATAGTTTGGGCCGAACCCCTGCGAAGCATTGCTTTGCGGCCGTACCGCAGGAGCCAGGCTACTACCTATAGTTATAGGTTAACTAGTTCTTAGACTAACAATAAATTATTACTTGGAAATAAAAAATAAATAAAAAAACCACTGAACACAAGGTTTATGCTCGAGCCTTGGTTCAATTTCATACAAAAAATATTTGTATTGTTATACATTTTTCTCTACATTTTGAACTAATAAAATTTTTTTTATAAAATAAATTAAATTATTTTGATTATAATTTAAATTTTTTTAAAGATTTAAATATGATTTATTTTAGTCCGAAGTCTCAAATAATCGCGTAGTATTATAAAACCATACAATTTATGTAATACTTTTATTTTTTTATTTTAAAAAGCGGTTCGGTTTAGGTTCGGGCTTGCAAAGTAAATAATTTGAAGGGTTCGGTTCCTCAACCGTTTCATGCTGCTTAAAAACCCGAACCGAACCGGTTGTACTAGGTTCGGCTCAGTACCGGCTTGCAGCCTTGATTATCTTGTCCCGATTTTTCATTGAAGTTTATGTTACAGACTGACGCAAGCGATTGTGGGCTTGGAGCGGTATTAACGCAAACCGTCGATGACCATGATTGCGTATGCCAGCCGGAAACTTCTAATAGCGGAAATAAACTATATCGGGGGATATCGTTTTGAAGTGATCACGGACCATCTGACACTTAATTGGTTGAACTCCATAGAAAGTCCGTCTGGAAGAATAGCTCGATGGGCTTTGGAGCTCCAACAGTACCAATTCGATGTGCAGTATCGTAGAGGCAAGCTATACGTGGTAGCAGACGCTCTCTCTAAACAACCAGCAGAAACATTGCGCCAAGTGATGGAAGAAAATCCCGGTTGAAAGTGGCTCACCAGCATGCGAAGGAAAATGATCCAAGAGGCAGAGAAATTTCCCGAAAATACCGAGGAAAATGAGCAGCTTTACCGTCATCTGGGACACAGAGACGATGACGAGGATTACTTACCGTGGAAGTTGTGCGTGGGGGCCACTATGCGAAAGCGAGTGCTGGAAGAGTGCCATGACATGCCCACTGCAGGACATCTGGGATTGAGGAAAACGATAGCCCGATTGGTACAGCGATATTATTGGCCCGGCATGTATAGGGACACCGCGAAACATGTGAGGAGTTGTGAAACGTGCCAAAAGTTCAAAGTGGAGCAAAGGAGAATAGCAGGACGGATGTTGACCCGACAAGTGGCTGAACCGATGGTGGTGTTATGTGCCGATTTCGTGGGACCCCCGCCCCGGTCATAATTGGCAACACAATGCTACTAGTGTTTTACGATGCTTTCTTTAAGTGGGTGGATCTGGTGCCTTTAACAAAAGCGACAACAGAGCACCTGCAAAAGGCGTTCAGGCAGTTTATGTTATGCCGCTACGGGATCCCAAAGAAGTTTGTATGCGACAACGGAGCACAGTTCACGAGTTGAGGTTTCAAGACATTTATGAAGCGTCTAGGTGGAACACACAGCTCCGTACTGTCCCCAATAGAACTCAACGGAGAGGACGAACCGTACGGTAAAGATGATGATAGCGCAGTTCATCTCAAGAAAACAAGACTCTTGGGACGAGCTCTTGCTGGAAATAACGCTCGCCGTCAATTTGAGTGTTTCGGATTCGACATGTTTCTCTCCAGCTTTTTTGTTACAGGGTCGAGAACCACGTTTGCTGGCAGCGTTGTAAGACAAAGTTACCCAAGGATCAGCAACTATAGCCCAAAGTCCGCAGGAGAAAGCTAATCGTTTGAGAGAGATATTAGACATCGTTCGAGGTAGCTTGCAAAAGGCATCCAGCGATCAAGGGCGGCATTACAATTTGCGTCGGAGGGAATGGCGACCCACGATGGAAATGCTCGTATTTTTATGACAACATCAGTTATCCAAGGATAGAGAAGGGTTCGCGGCGAAGCTGTCACAAAAGTTTGAGGGACCGCACCGGGTCGTTAAGTTCGTGTCCCCCAGAATTGCCACGTTGGCAAAGGAAGGCGAAAAGAAACGTGGGTTAGCCAACATAGCCCAATTAAAACCCTCTCATTGGCATAGTTCGACCGATAGCCGATATGGAACCGACCATGCCGAGTCAACCGCCAAAGATTGATGATCGCTAACACTCTAAGAATATTAAATACTTCAACTTACAAAGTTTAATCTTTTATAATTATGGATACGATGTAAATATGGAGATGCATCTCTGCGTGGAAATTCCGGTCCCGTACGACCCGGCAACCCGGGCATGCGATCGTTGTTCGGCGACATTGAGAGGAGCGTTCCGCGGACGCCGATTTATCGGATACACATCGTTTTGTCTGCCTATGCAGGAGAGGCAGTTGACGGAGTTCGCGCACGACGGGGTGTGTGGTTGGGAAGAAGGACTCGAGAAAATGCTGGAGGAGGCTGATGCGTTGCCGCCCCCGAGCGAAATCAAGGACTTTACCCCAAATCCCGCAGAGCCGACCAAGAAGGATTCGGTTAGCGGTAAAATACATTCGGCCCGACGATGTGGCACGGCGTCCGAACTGGGTGTTGCTGCCTAAAAGTAAACGAGCTTGGTTTGGTCGGCTACAAAACTTTTTCATACTAAGACTTAATTTTCGATTGAGCGTCTCTATTGCAGCTTTATGATATAGTGGACCGATTTTAAACAAATTTGGTCAAGATGTATAATACCAGCCCAGATGCATATTCTATCAGTTTGGTTTTGATATCTCAACCAACAAAAAACTTTTTCATACTGAAACTTCATTTTCGAAGTACCGTTCCTATGGCAGCTGTATGATATAGTGGTCCGATCAAAAAATAAAAACAAACTTGATCTGCCTATGGTATTCAGCAACCTTCATACAAAGTTTGGAGTCCTTAGCTCTTATGGTTTCTGAGATCGACGCGTTCAAACAGGCGCACGAACAGATCCTGTTGATCCTGATCAAGAATATATGTACTTTGGTGGGTCTGCCACGCCCCCTTCTGCCTGTTACATATATTCTGCCAAACACACTATACCCTTTTTTGCCCATTTTCAATGGGCTCAGACTATAAAAATTACACACGCGAAACAATGAACAACTTTCGGCTTTCTTAAGTCACTGTGTTTATCACTGTAGACTACGTTATTAATGCACCACTGAACTAATATATCACTCGGTATTATATTAAACGTATTTAAAATTAATTAAAAATTGATAAGTTGATAAGTCGCAAATCGTAATCGCTCGGAATCGATGTGTTAAGAGTAGACTCGAGTAGCTGCTGCAGTGCGCGCGAAATTTGAAATAAAAGACAATGTCTAATTTTATGAGATTTGTATAGCGGAAAATGTAAAGTTTTTTTTTACAATGATAATAAGCAGATACTTATTATATATATGTGTGAAAAATCGGAAATATAAGTAATTAAAATTATTGTTTTGCAGCTTTCAATGCTCGGCAAAGCTGCTAAAGTAGTGCTGCGAAATGATCGCTTTATCTCTCATGCAATTTCATGCATAGCTATCAGCTTCTGCCCGACTATATTGAAAATTGTGACGTCATAAGGAATTTTGCCATGCAAAAATACATATTTATATATTAACACAATTATATTTTAATCAAATTGTATATTTGTATATACATAAATTATACATCAACAATTTCATTACATGATATCGATAATACTTTTGCTTATCGCTCGATTCTTGGGCGTGGCATCCAAAATTGGAAACAAGCTTGACCTGCGTATGGTATCCAGGAACCTACGTAAAAAATTTGATACCCTTTTTTGCCCATTTTCAATAGGCTCAGGGTATAATTAAGATGCAAAAAATAGCAAAAGTTATCGCCAAAAGTCGCGTGCGATATTCCCTTGTGATGCAAGCGAACGGCCATATTTTTTTCTGCTCAAACCTACAAGACCGTCTACAGACGGTCTTTAATATTTTGCACCTGACGGTCGATCCAACCAACGGATAATTATGAAATTTAATTCTTAAGCTTATTTAACCTATATCTACTTATAAAATAAACATCAACTTGATTGAATGTCTATTTCGATTTCGCCTGTTAGATGGTTAAGCGCTCACAATCTGGGTGCTATCCACACCACTAAAATTTCATTTCTATTTTCTTTTTATCATTATCACCTCATCAACTTAGTTTATTATATAATAATTTTGCCATATTTAGTTAATTATTTTTTTTATTTGTTATAATTTTCTTTTTATCATTTATTTACAATATTTTAAGTTTAATTGTTTATATTTATCAATCATCAAGTGAAGAGAGCGCGTAAGAGGGCCATTGGATCGAGGTCCCTATGTGTGTAGTTTTAAGAGAATATTTTTAAGAAGAGAAGGAAAATGAAGAGAACGCCCAGTTCGTTCGCCGCTTAGCGTGGTGAACGAGCTGCGGTAGAGTTGAGTAAGAGAGTACAGTAGATAAGAACGTGAAAAATTGAGCGAGTGGCTTAAGAAATTCGTGAAGTAAATGTTAATTTTGTGAAAAATGAAATAAAACCTTGAAGTGAACAAGTCTTGGTGTTAATTATTGTAAAACCAAGTGAGTACCCTGTATTTTATGATTTCTTTCGACAGGCTGTGATTTTCATGCATATGCACTGATAAAAAAAATGTTCTAAAATCAAGTCTCAGAACTAAGATTTTCGGTCTAAAAAATGCGTCGAGAACATGAAATTCTTAAATTAAGAGAACATATCTTGATTTTAAGAACATTTTATATAAGACCATGTTCTTATTAATAAGATAAAACAAGGGGGCTCCGCCCCCTGCTCGCTTCGCTCGCCTACCCCCGGCTCGCTTCGCTCGCGGTGAGGTGCGGCTACAGTCGAGCACGCTCGACAGTAGGATACCCTGAGCCCATGTACTCTTTTATAAAGTTGATTGTTGCCCATTTTCAATGGGCTCAGGTATCAAAATTACACACGCGAAACTATGAACAACTTTCGGTTTTCTGAAGTCACTGTGCTTATCACTGCAGACTACGTTATTAATGCCTCACTGAACTAATACTCGATTACGATTACGACTTGCGATTTACCAATTTATCAATTTCTAATTAATTTTAAATAAGTTTAATATAATATACTTTAATATAATAAACTTGTTTAAAATTAATTAGAAATTGATAAATTGGTAAATCGCAAGTCGTAATCTTAATCGCTTGCAATCGATGTAGCGTGTGTCAAGAGTAGCCACAAACTACAACTTTGCTCAGCCTGCAATCTGGCAGCACCCATTTTCCTCTCTCACTCTCTCCCACTTACGCAACAAATTCAAGCCTGTCAAAGGCTGCTGCAGTGCGCGCGAAATTTGAAATAAAAGGCAATGTCTAATTTTATGAGATTCTTAAAGCGGAAAATGCTAAGTTTTTTTTTACAACGATAATAAGCAGATACTTATTATATATATGTGTAAGGAATCGAAAATATTAATAATTAAAATTATTATTTTGCAGCTTTCAGTGCTCGGCAAAGATGCAAGAGTAGTGCTGCAAAATGATCGCTATTTCTCTCATGCAATTTCATACATACATAGCTATCAGCTTCTGCTGATTTTGCCATGCAAAATACATATTTATATATTAACACAATTATATTTTAATCAAATTGTATATTTGTATATACATAAATTATACATTAACATTTTCATTACATGATATCGATAATATTTTGCTTATCGCTTAATTCTTATTTGGTACCAAAAAAAAATGGGTACTTATTCGTTCTGTCTTTGTGCGCCTTGCATACAAACGTGAACATGCTGTCTCGCTCGCACGTTTGATTTGCCATCCAAATGTAATTATTTAACTAAATCTAAATTCCGAAATAACTTCTTTATTTATGGGTCAATCGCTTTGAAATTTTCAGGGTCGTTTAATACGCATACTTCTCAACTGATTGTTCAGTTAGGGAGTGCTATGTCAAAAATTGCAACTGTAAATCGTTTTTTTTTCAATTTGTGGGCGAAGGGGGCGTGGCATCAAAAATTGGAAACAAACTTGACCTGCGTATGGTATTCACAAACCTGCATTCCAAAGTCTCTAGCACTTACAGTCTCTGAGATCGACGCGTTCAAACAGACGGACAGACGGACAGACAGACGGACAGGGCTAGATCGACTCGGCTGTTGATCCTGATCAAGAATATATATACTTTATGGGGTCTGCCACCCCTCCTTCTGCCTGTTACATACATTCTGCCAAACACATTATACCCTTTTTTGCCCATTTTCAATGGGCTCAGGGTATAAAAATCTCATATATTTTCAAGACCAGAAATATAAGTATAATATTAAATCGAATTAATATTTTAAGAATATGTTCTTATTTATAGACTAAACAGTTTAAAATTCTCAAGATCCCAATTCTTAAAATAAGAATAAACTTCTTAAAATTTTAAAAGAATTATTCTTATTTATAGTCTTAAGAGTTTAAAATACTCAAGACAAAAATTTTTAAAGTAAGATTAAACTTCTTTAAATTTTAAGAAGAATTGTTCTTCCTTATAGACAAAAAACTATTAACATCCCAAGACCACAATTCCTAAAGTGAGACCAAAGCTCTTAAAATTTTAAGAAGAATTATTCTTATTTAAAGACCACAAAGTATTTAAATCCCAAGACAACAATTCTAAAAATAAGACCAAAGTTCTTTAAATTTTAAGAAGAAATATTCCTATTTGTAAGACCCAAAATATTCAAATAAGATTTACAAAGTAAAATAATATTTTTGATTATATATGCTATTCGCGAACATATGTTTTAGAGTTGTTCAATCAATATAAATGTAAAGGTGGACTTGTAAAATCATTTATTGGCTTAAGGCATGTTTCCGTACATTTGGCGCCAACTTCATATGATTGAAAATGATGATCGAAGCCTTTTACATTAATTGAGTTGCAAATAATATACATTCTTTCGTTATGAATTATAAAATAATTAATTTTATATAATTCAAAACATATGCTTCTAATAGCTAGGTAATAACTATTTTTATACTGTGTTCCCCTATAAATAATGTCATTAGCAAATACACAACTTTCTAAATCTATGCCTTGGTTTGCAAATAAAATAATATGAGCTTTTTCGATTACATTTTGGATTTCCACAGTTAATACTTTATGAATAGGTTCAATGCCATTATCATTATCAAACAAAAATTTTGAAAACTTAATGCTTGCTTTTAATGCAGCTGTGTATGGCGGATTTTTTCTAGAAGTTATATTATTAAAATATAGTTTTGATTCCTTATGCTTTGCTTCAAACCTCATCGTCCATAAATATTTAAGTGGTCCACACTTTTCTATGGCAGTTTTGTAATGCACCATAAAATGGTGTTTCGGTTTTAATGCACCATATTGTTCAGTGTATTTACTATGAAGTTTTTTTACCAAAAAATTTACACGACATAATTCTTCGTCAATTAAAGATGATTTGAAAAGAATATTGATTATTTAAAAAAGAACTGTCAAAAGTTTCCAATGCTTATTTGTCTCCAATCATTAATGGAAGAAAGTGAACAAAAGAGCGTACTTCGTTGGCAGTCATTT
The DNA here is from genome assembly GCF_004354385.1 of Drosophila innubila. Lineage (NCBI taxonomy): Eukaryota > Metazoa > Arthropoda > Insecta > Diptera > Drosophilidae > Drosophila > Drosophila innubila. The sequence goes on along the minus strand of NC_047626.1, from coordinate 38,938,810 downwards.
TTAAATTAAATTTTTCAAGTTTGCAATATTTAATGGATTCGAAATGTTTCCGATTTCGATTTCGCCAAAGTTAAAGACTTGTTTTCCACCATTTATGTCGTCTAAAGTTATAATTATATCATTAATTAACGATGTTAAAATATTGCAGACATCATAGGCACCTACATACACTCTAAAAAATGTCATGCATTATGTCAAAGCAAAAGTTTTCAGTAACATGAAAGTTTGTTAAATCATCAAATACACACACGTCTTTTACACCTGTTTCTTGAAAATCATTTTTGCGTAAATCCAATTAATAACTAACTTTGTTTCTTAATGATTCCACTACCTCAAACACATCATTTTTCATTTCCATTTTTGTTCTTGAGAATGCTCGACAAAATCGTTTTGAATTGAACGACTGAACAAAGCCTATTATGCTATTAACGGCTAAATTGTCTCCAACAACTAGTTCAAGAATAAATCTTATCTTGCGAACTTTTCCATCAGTTACGATTTCAAAGCCATTTTCTAATTGTTTCAATTCACTTAATAAAGTGCGTTAACGTTACCAACATCTTTCAAATTTTTTGATGATACAAATGAAACTGGAAAAATATAATTTAATTTCGATAATAGATGTTGTGGCATGGATGGAAAATTCAAATAACATCCGCATATTTAAAAAGTGTGGGTGCCAAGTGCATTATTGATTTTTAAATCGTCGAAGTACAAAACGTATGGAAGAACTATATCAAACTTATATAAATTCATTTTAAGCTTAAATATTTGACCACTTACAAAATTACTTAAAATGTTTTCTTTCAATAAGTTTTCGGTATATTCTAAGGTATACTCTAAAAGTTTAGGCAACTGAAAAATGGATTTAAAAGTAAATTCTTGTGGCATTATATAAATGCTGGCAGGACTAGGCCCCAATGTGGGATTTCCGTTGCAGATAATTTCAGTTATATTATTGCTTATAATAAATTTTTTTGGATATTCAAACAAATGTAAACTATTCAAAACCTTTAACATTCTGTGCTCAGTTTGGATATCTATGAAAGGATTTTCGCAAAAATGTAGAAAACAGTCAAAGTCTTTTTTGACTTTTTTGATTATTAATACAACTTAAAAATGCCATTGAGACTGTCAAAAGCAAGGATTTGATTATGTTTTAAATTTCTATTACTTTATTTCGCGGCATAAAGTTTTCATTATACAAACTTAATGCTAAATTTAAAGCCTCTCTTTTCATCTTACTTTCTATACAGCGTATATTACTGTCATTTTGCTCATTGTTTACATTTTCATTTGCAAAACATTTATTATTTATAGATTCATTTAGAAAAGATATTTCCTTATTAATAGACATTTCACTTACAGTAAAAATATTCAAAATATTTTTAGAGATTGATTTTTCAAAATTAAAAGTATTTTCATTTGTAGCACACTTATGTATTCTTTCCAAGTGAATTCAAAAACTTTTGAAATCACAAAAAATTTGATTTCAGTTTTGTACTACGCAACATATTTTAAGATTTTTCTTAGTCAGAAGGTGATCTTCTTTAAAATGTTTAATAAGTACTTCAGGTTTAATTACTTGCTTTTTCACAGAAAACATGTGTATTTTTCCATGTTGACGATTGCTTTAATTTGCAGTGCTTAAATAGTTTATCAAGGAAGTAATATTTGGATATTTAATATCAAACTTTGTGTTAATGTTGTAAATATATTGTTGAATGAAAAGCCAAGAATCACGGCAAGCTAAAGGATAATCTAGTTTAAGAACTTGAAACAATTTAAAGCATACGTCTCAAATCAAATTTTTATCAAAATATATATAGAAAGTCTTTAAATCTGTATCAGTGTATCCTTCAACAACTATGAAGGGCTGCACAGTCATACCAGCGACATATGATTTGTTAATGACCATAGATACCTTGTTGGTATAGTCATTAATATTTATTAATCGGAGAATAAAGTTTTCTTGCGATTCGATTAATGTTGCCTTCTTGGGTTGTTTTGCTCCTGTGTTGTCCTTGAGCACTTGACGGCAGAACCCCATTCAATAAAATTGCGAACAAATAGTCTTCTGCATCTATTAGAGAAATTAAAAAATCTCATTATTAAATTGAAATAAAAAATTAAAGTTCTTGGGTAGGTCAGATTCTACAGAATAAAAAAAAGAGGAATTAATTACTCATTTACACATTTAAGCGATAATTGAACAACATCTATTATGTAGATCAGCGATGGGCAAGCCCTTGCTCGCGCTACTCACAAAACTCAGACAACAACAAGAACTTTTGACGCCGCGCGAGTTACCGCCAACCGCCCTACATTACCCCCTCCTAAGCCCCCTCGAACAATGCCAATGGTCTACTGAACGTCCATGTCGTTCAACCCGGACATTACTTTGTCCATCGCAACAACTTGACTACGTTGTCTACCACAGCATAAACCGCCGACGCAACACACTTGAGATTCAATGTAAACAACATTGAATCTGGGACTCGATATCCGGCGTAAAGCCGACTCAGCGGTTTCGTAATACATTAGCCCCTACATAGCTCTATATTCATATACTTTGTTCCCTTATATACTAAGCCACAGAGCCTCTGCGAAAGGCTTCTTATAACTAAAACGAAATAAACGCTGTACACTTGGATTTCAAATCTTGCCAGAGGCAGTCAGTCTTTATTCTTTTTCTTAAACCTAAAAGATATTCAAATGAACACTTAACATAATACTGAACATAAAGCAACACCAAGAGGATCAACTCAAAGACGAACCTGGATACACCAGCAAGGAAGTGGTAATTGGCGCAGCCGGTAGGATTAAAGAACCGAGGATCGTTCCCTGGAGGAAATGGAATTCAACTTTATCTTATTTTTTACACTGTAATATTACCAGGTGAGCACTTAGTGGCAATGCTAGGCAGGAAAAGTGCAATAATGAACAAACTCGCCTGTGAAAAAGGAAAAAATAATAAAAAAAAAAATAATAATAATAAATAATATAACTCAACGACATAAAAAAAATATATATTAATAAAACCTAACTTGTATTATCGTTCGGGCATCTAGTGCAGATCACCGCCGGTATGCAAATACATATATACAACAAATTATATTAAAAACATTTTTTTTGTTTCTGACGGGCATCTAGTGCAGATACCGTTGGTATGCAAATTAATTAAATAAAAAATATTAATTTTTCGTAACCGTGCCAGTATCTAGTGCAGATCACCGCCGGTATGCAAATACATATATACAACAAATTATATTAAAAACATTTTTTTGTTTCTGACGGGCATCTAGTGCAGATACCGTTGGTATGCAAATTAATTAAATAAAAATATTAATTTTTGTAACCGTGCCAGTATCAAGTGCAGATCACCGCCGGTATGCAAATACATATATACAACAAATTATATTAAAAACATTTTTTTGTTTCTGACGGGCATCTAGTGCAGATACCGTTGGTATGCAAATTAATTAAATAAAAATATTAATTTTCGTAACCGTGCCAGTATCTAGTGCAGATCACCGCCGGTTTGCAAATACATATATACAACAAATTATATTAAAAAAAATTTTTTGTTTCTGACGGGCATCTAGTGCAGATACCGTTGGTATGCAAATTAATTAAATAAAAATATTAATTTTTGTAACCGTGCCAGTATCTAGTGCAGATCACCGCCGGTATGCAAATACATATATACAACAAATTATATTAAAAACATTTTTTTGTTTCTGACGGGCATCTAGTGCAGATACCGTTGGTATGCAAATTAATTAAATAAAAAATATTAATTTTTCGTAACCGTGCCAGTATCTAGTGCAGATCACCGCCGGTTTGCAAATACATATATACAACAAATTATATTAAAAAAATTTTTTTGTTTCTGACGGGCATCTAGTGCAGATACCGTTGGTATGCAAATTAATTAAATAAAAATATTAATTTTTGTAACCGTGCCAGTATCTAGTGCAGATCACCGCCGGTATGCAAATACATATATACAACAAATTATATTAAAAACATTTTTTTGTTTCTGACGAGCATCTAGTGCAGATACCGTTGGTATGCAAATTAATTAAATAAAAATATAAATTTTTTGTAACCGTGCCAGTATCTAGTGCAGATCACCGCCGGTATGCAAATACATATATACAACAAATTTTACGAAAAAAAAAAAAAATAAAATAAAATAAAAAAACATTTTTCGTTCTGACGGGCATTTAGTGCAGATACCGTCAGTAGACAAACACATAGAAAACGAAATTTTCCTATTCCACTTACTGTACATACTTTGTATACTTATCGCCGCAAACACATAAACCTAATTCTCCCACCACGCAAATATCAAATTACGCTCTCTGTCAAATGCAAAGTATAAACAAAGCACTTAGGAAAAAAAAAAAAAAAAAAACCAATCTTTTTCTGCTTGAACTGCACTTTGCGGTTGGAAGGGCCACTCATAATCCGTATATACATTCAATTGTATACAACAAACTCGAGTGGGCGTCCAAATGTAAAATAAAACCCTAATATAAACAAAACCAAACAAAAAAAAAAAAGCACTAAATAAATTTACATTTTTCCCTATTACTATTGTCACTGAGTCCACACAAAATATTTTTTATCACACACACACTAATTACACATGTATTACAGACGGCAACAATAATATCGTCTACACAAAAGTAATAACAAAGATAAGTTATATTGCAAAATTACAATATATTACACATTCATACGTACACTATAAAAAAGGAAAAAAGAATAATTTTTATAATACATTATATATCTAAACATTAAGTCACACTTTTTAACTCCCTTGTCTTTTATACATTATATATATATCACATTTTCAAAAAAAAAAATTTTATATTAAAAAGCCTATAACAAACAACATTTCGTGAAATTGCAAATGTCCCAAAGAGGTTTAGTCGCCAAAACAAAGTCAAGATTAGGCCTAAGAAGTAGAACCCTTAGAAGCAGCATTAGCTTACCAGAAATTCGGGAAGAAGAACCCTTTATGCCTGAAACTCAGAGAAACATGGATTCAGGAAACGGTTCTGGAACAGTCAGGAATGATAGTCCTGCAACTAGTGGGGCAGGTATAGGGGATGCCAGTACCGCACTTAACACTTCTATTAACATGACTCTCAATCCAACTGATATTCTCGCTTTCGTTAAGCAACTTCCTACTTTTGAAGGAATCCCGGGAACATTGGAAAAGTTCATAGTTAGCGTCGAAGAGATTATTATGCTGATTAGGGGTACGGACCATACACCTTATGGACAGTTGCTATTGAGAACATTGCGAAACAAAATAATAGGAAAAGCGGACCAGACATTGAACATGCTAAATACTAGACTTGAATGGGACCACATTAAGGAAAATCTAAACAGTATGTACTTATGCAAGAAGACCGAGCCAATACTCATTAGAGAAATACAAACCCTACCGGACGGACTTCCATTAGGCAAGCTTTTCTTTGACATTATGAGAATCAGAAATCAATTGCTAAACCTTCCTTATTCATATAACCATCAGGGTGTAAGCCCGTTGGCCAAAAAAGCAATGTATGACGACATTTGCCTTCATGCTTTCTTGGTGGGACTTCGCGATCCCCTTAAGACAATTATTAGGGCTAGGAACCCGACAACCATCGAAAAAGCATATGAGTGGTGTCAGGCCGAACAGAGCTATTACTACCAAAATAAAAATAGGGCTCAAAACTCTAACAATAGCACAGGCAGAACCAGACCTTATGACAAATATTCTAACCAAAACAACCAAGGAACCAACTTCGGCAATAGCAACTACAGGAGAGACAACCGTAGGGACACTAACCCATCAAACCAAAATCCATTCAGACGGGAGGGCAACCAGTCACAAAACAATAACAACCCCTGACAAGACGCTCACAATCGTAGTAACAATAACTCGGGGCCACGCCCCCACCCAAATTTCAATAAAATAAATGACAACGAAAATTTTCAGAGGGAAGCCTCGACAAACCAATCGGATACGTAAACAAAAAATCTCACGGAATAACACTTCCCTACATACTTCTTAACGTTTTCCAAACTAAAGCGCCTTTAAAATTTTTAATAGATACTGGTTCGACCTTTTCTTTTCTTGACCCGATTTTCACCGCAAAAGACAGTATATTGGGTTTGGCCAATAATGTCACAATTCAAACCGTTTTACATAGTTACGAAATAAAAAATAAAATTGTTTGGCCCATGCCACCGGAACTTAAAGAATCAGGCGAAATAAGCTTGCTACTTTTCAAGTTCCACCCATATTTCAATGGGCTTTTAGGAATGGATTTCCTGACGTCCCACAAAGTAAAAATAAACATGCAGGATTTTAAGTTCGAAACGCCCTTCACGACTATCCAAATTTTTACGGAAATTAACTGTAGCACCGACCTCCATTTAATACAACCATTGACGAAAAACCGCATTCACCTCCCAGTTAATCTTAAGGAGGGAGATTTTCTTTGTAACCCTACGAACATCGACGCAAACCTTTTCATAACCGGAGGCCTTTATACGGCTGTGAACGGATCTAGTTACCTCGAATTAACAAATATCTCCGACGCAGAACAAACCCTATGTTTGGACCAACCATTAGAAGTAATACCATATAACGAACATACTAACGACCAATTACACAGCATTGCACTACAGGAAGAACCCCATTGCAATGAGACACATTTTTCCGACCATTTACAAACTGAACATTTAAATAACGAAGAAAAAGAAGGCTTACATAAAGTATGTAAGGAATTCCGAGACCTTTTCTATGAAGATAATACTTCCTTAACTTTTTCTAATGCTGTAAAGCACAAAATCCCGACAACAGACAACATACCGGTTCACGTTAAAACCTATAGGTACCCGTACATACATAAAGAAGAGGTGCGAAAACAGATTAAGAAAATGCTGGAACAAAACATCATTAAAAACAGCCACTCCCCTTGGGGCGCACCTGTGTGGGTGGTCCCCAAAAAAGCTGACTCTTCAGGAACAAAGAAGTGGAGTCTAGTAATCGACTTTAGGAAGTTAAACGATAAAACAATTGCTGACAAACACCCCATCCCCAACATTAACGATATCCTCGATAGTATTGGAAGAGCCAGGTATTTCTTCACCTTGGACTTAGCAAGCGGGTTTCATCAAATTGAGATGAGCTCCAAGGATATGTCTAAAACCGCCTTCTCGGTAGAAGGTGGTCATAACGAATTCACAAGGATGCCGTTTGGCCTAAAAAACGCCCCGGCTGCCTTTCAAAGAGTAATGGATAATGTACTAGGAGATTTGGTAGGGCGAATTTGTTTAGTATACCTCGACGACATTATAATTTTCTCCACTTTACTCCAAGAACACTTAACAGATATTAGACTAGTTTTTCTAGTTGCGTCAAGCAAATTTAAAAATTCAAGTACCGAAGTCCAATTTCCTTAGGAAAGAGATAGATTTCCTGGGTCATATAGTAACTCAAGAAGGAATCAAACCTAATCCGGACAAAATAAAATAAAGAAATGCTAGCCATAATCTGGGCAGTCAAATATTTTCGACCATACTTGTATGGCAACAGATTTAAAATAATAACTGATCATAAACATCTCTTTTGGATGACTAATTTTAAAGGTCAAAACCAGAAAATTCTCCGTTGGAAAGACACATTAGCCGAATACGACTATGACATAGTGTACAGGAAGGGTTCCCAATATGTTATTGCTGACGCACTTAGTAGAATAGAACCAAACACATGTATAAACGACGCTAGCTATACCGTTCTTGCCGACATTCCGTTAGTTAAAGCACCGATTAACAATTTTGCTATTCAAGCAATATTTAAAATCGACGCAACACATTCTTGGACCAAAACTTCCCCATTCACTCACAAAATTCGTAACTATATATCAGAACCTTCTTTCGACCTGAATAAAGTCTCCAACATCTTGAAGTCGTTACTCGTATTTAACAAAGCCTTAGCCGTATACACAACTGACGAAATATTCAACTTAATAAAAGAAGCATACCTAAAATACTTCGCAGACACTAATCGTTATAAACACTGTAGATGCTTGACCTTCTTATCCGACTCAACAGACCCGAACGAAACCAACAACTTAATTAAAACTTACTATACTAAAAATAATCACAGAGGTATTGACGAAACATACCAACACCTTAAACGAGAAATCTACACCCCTCAGTTAAAACATAAAATCTCTCAAATAATCCGAGACTGTGAAGTATGCCTTACCCTTAAGTACGACAGACAGCCTCAGAAGCCGCCTTTCGTCTTACCTGAAATACCGAACGGTCCGTTAGATATCATCCACACAGACACTTACACTATTAACAACAATTACAATTTGACAATAATTGATAAGTTTTCTAAATTTGCACAAGCTTACCCACTTACAAATAGGAATTCTGTTAGCGTTACGAAAGCCTTTAAACATTTCATGAAACAATTTAGTATACCTAAGAAAATAATACTCGACCAAGGTGCCGAATTTTCGGGATTAATTTTTAAGGACTTCCTGGAACAGTATAATATCGAACTTCATATCACTTCCTTCCAACAATCAAGCAGCAATTCGCCGGTTGAGCGGTTGCATTCAACACTGACAGAAATTTACAGAATAATCCTTAATAAGAGAAAAGAATTGAAATTAACCCAAGACCATGACGAAATTCTTGACGAAAGCATAATTACTTACAATAACGCCATCCACTCTAGCACTAATCTCACTCCTTTTGAACTATTTAGTGGACGAACACACATTTTTGACAAGACAATTAAGTTCAATAACGAACATGACTATTTAACAAAACTTAATGAATTTCGAAGTACACTTTACCCAATCGTTAAATCAAACATGCAAAATCAGACCCATAAACGGACGGAACACTTAAACGAATCCAGGACAGCCCCTCCCGACATACCAACAGGTAACTTGATATTTAGGAAAGAAAATAGAAGAAAGAAAATAACACCTCGTTTTAGTAAACATAAAGCTATAGATAACGGGGTAACAATACGTACTGCAAAAAGACAGAAACTACACAAGCAGAAAATAAAGAAAATAACAAAAACAATGAACAACACTTAATCACACTACTCAATTGATCGCTTATATTAACAGTTACAAAAAAAAATTTTTTACAAATTCTTACAGGCTGACACTAGGGCACGGACAACGACTTTAAATCGACATTTTGGATAAGGATCAGCCGTTAATAAAAGTCAACCTAGGATCGGCTAGAACAGTAAACTCATTTAAAACTATAAACCATGTCATACACCTGAACGATTACGAAGAAACAGCGGGAAAAATTTTGACAGTAATAAATAGCCTGCCTAATGACAAGGAATTGTCTGATTTAAAAAATACACTAAAAGAAAAAATACATCAAGTCTTAGAAAGATTAAACACGTTATTACCAAACAGTAACAGACCAAAGAGGGGATTAATCAATGGATTAGGTAGTATAGTGAAATTCGTCTCCGGCAATATGGATGCCGACGACGAAATAAAAATAAATAAGGACTTGGCAAACCTCCTCGGAAATCTAGAACTCGATCAAAAATTCCAAAAAGAAACGTTAATTAGATTTAAGAATATCACAAACCATATAAACACTGAACAGAAAATGATAAATGATTTTATTAACACTTATCAATATACAATTTTTAAAGAAATAGATTCAGAACAACATAACATTCAACTTCTCCAAAACGTTGACCGAATAAATTACAGCATTGACATATTGTATAATCATTTGAATAACAAAGCGGAAAGCCTGCTATTTGCCAAACTAAAAATAATACCAAAATATATTCTAAACTCAAAAGAGATTTACAACATAAAACAGTTGCTACTAGAGCAAAATATTAAAATTGAATTAGATCATGAAATGTATAATATACTTTCATTAGACTCCACAACGATAAGCAAAACACTTATATTCAAAATTAAAATACAAATTTTATCAAAACACGAATATCAATATTACCGCCTAATACCCTTACCATTTAATAACACTAAATTTGTAATACTCCCACAATATATTATTAAAAATAATTTAGAAATTAAGATTTTAAATTCACCTTGTATTAAACTGGGCAAATTACATGTATGCGAAACCCCGGCAACACCAACCAATCCCGATTGTCTATACAATCTACTCAACGATAGCAAAGCAACGTGCAACATCATCGACGGCGGAAATCAACCACAAATCTTCGTACCAATAAAAGGACTACTGTTTATCTTCAACGCCAAAAATTTGAATATCACTTCTGACTGCATGTCTGACAAGACCTTCAGCGGTTCCATGGTCATCCATTATGAGAACTGTTCAATCTTCGCGGACGGTATCAAATACGTCGATGCCGCCACCACCATAACAGACAAAATCGAGATCAATCTACCACATGTCCACAACCTAACTACAATACCCGAAAATAAAGAGCTGAATCTCCAAGACCTTTACCTAAGCGACATGGAGAACGACCTAGAAATAATTCGGATAAAAGATTAGGCCACTGTACATTTGACAACCGTCTATGTGCTCATCGGAATCCTGTGCTTAGTCACGACCCTCGCATGGATCTTCAAGAAGAAAGCGATTATCTTCACACCTGACACCCTGGATCCTGTTGTCACTCCTGGCATGCCTTCGTTTGCCATGCCCTCATTATGGCCGTCGTTCCAGGTTAAGGGGGGAGGAGTTACCGCCAACCGCCCTACATTACCCCCTCCTAAGCCCCCTCGAACAATGTCAATGGTCTACTGAACGTCCATGTCGTTCAACCCGGACATTACTTTGTCCATCGCAACAACTTGACTACATTGTCTACCACAGCATAAACCGCCGACGCAACACACTTGAGATTCAATGTAAACAACATTGAATCTGGGACTCGATATCCGGCGTAAAGCCGACTCAGCGGTTTCGTAATACATTAGCCCCTACATAGCTCTATATTCATATACTTTGTTCCCTTATATACTAAGCCACAGAGCCTCTGCGAAAGGCTTCTTATAACTAAAACGAAATAAACTCTGTACACTTGGATTTCAAATCTTGCCAGAGGCAGTCAGTCTTTATTCTTTTTCATAAACCTAAAAGATATTCAAATGAACACTTAACATAATACTGAACATAAAGCAACACCAAGAGGATCAACTCAAAGACGAACCTGGATACACCAGCAAGGAAGTGGTAATTCGCGCAACTCATTTATGACCCCCAATAAAAATAAACAACAAACACATAGAAAACGCTCGAGTTTCGGCTGCGACGCGTACGGTCATAAAAGTGTTAATTTTGCTATAATTTATGACTTCAGCAGCGTTTTGTACACTGTGTGAAAAAGTAAAGTTGGTTTTGATGCGTTTTGATTTTTACCACATAATAAGCGTTCGACTTGCAAATAAAATTAATTGGAAACTCTTTTAGTGTATAATTGTTTTGGTTGGTCAAAACCAACAACAACTATAGATTTTTCGTCCCGACGCACAGAGTCATAAATGTGTTCATTTTGCTTTGATTTATGACTTCAGAAGTTGTGTTTGTTGTAGATGTTGCTGTAGTGCTCACGATTGCAAATTCCGTGCCCACCGCTGATGTAGATGATATAGTTTATACAAATATGTCTATATAAAAGCTCAAATACACTTACATTTATTTTTTGTCTTCTTGGCATCTGCAAATTGTTCTTTGCAGCGCGCACTTGTAAGACTTTCTTGGTAATAGTTGGCAATCTTTGTTTTAAACTCTTCCCATTTTGAAAGCAGAAAATCTTGCTTTGTGGGGTACAATTTGTCGAAGTCAATATATATCTGTAATTTTGTACTTGAAAACATGTAAAAATTTCGATTGTCATTTACTTACCAGATCTGAAGCCTTGAATCTTTAAGCTTTGGCCAGTTGTTAAGAAATTCAATGGAATCCATTGAGTCCAACTCACTTTGACGCATATGAAAAGTAGCGCCCCACTTCTCTTTTACTTCTTCCCAATCGGACAAGTCTCTCTGTATATAGTTTTTTAGGATAATTCATATTGTTAAATCCACCTCGTCGCTTGGGGTTTTGTTAGCCTCAGACTCCTCCACTACAGTTGAGCAAACAGATGACTCATATATAGTTTTCTTGCTCCGCTGATTGCGATATCTAGCTACAGTTTTCCTCCTGCATTGGCTCTTCCTTTTCTAGGAATAAAATAATATTCCTGCGAATGACATACAAAATAATTATAAATAATAATCGGTCCTGAAATTTGAGATAGAATTTATGGTCTGTAATTAAAAAATTAACTGTGTTAATGTGTTAAGGAAATTCTGTTGTTGTCGTGTTATATAATACCACAAAAAAAAACCTCTACACAAGGTAAAAGTCTAGTGACGAAAAAATATAAATTAATAAAAAACAAGGGGGCTCCGCCCCCTGCTCGCTTCGCTCGCCTACCCCCGGCTCGCTTCGCTCGCGGTGAGGTGCGGCTACAGTCGAGCACGCTCGACAGTAGGATACCCTGAGCCCATGTCCTCTTTATAAAGTTGATTGTTGCCCATTTTCAATGGGCTCAGGGTATCAAAAATTACACACGCGAAACTATGAACAACTTTCGGTTTTCTGAAGTCACTGTGCTTATCACTGCAGACTACGTTATTAATGCCTCACTGAACTAATACATCACTCGATTACGATTACGACTTGCGATTTACCAATTTATCAATTTCTAATTAATTTTAAATAAGTTTAATATAATAAACTTTAATATAATAAACTTGTTTAAAATTAATTAGAAATTGATAAATTGGTAAATCGCAAGTCGTAATCTTAATCGCTTGCAATCGATGTAGCGTGTGTCAAGAGTAGCCACAAACTACAACTTTGCTCAGCCTGCAATCTGGCAGCACCCATTTTCCTCTCTCACTCTCTCCCACTTACGCAACAAATTCAAGCCTGTCAAAGGCTGCTGCAGTGCGCGCGAAATTTGAAATAAAAGGCAATGTCTAATTTTATGAGATTCTTAAAGCGGAAAATGCTAAGTTTTTTTTTACAACGATAATAAGCAGATACTTATTATATTTATGTGTAAGGAATCGAAAATATTAATAATTAAAATTATTATTTTGCAGCTTTCAGTGCTTGGCAAAGATGCAAGAGTAGTGCTGCAAAATGATCGCTATTTCTCTCATGCAATTTCATACATACATAGCTATCAGCTTCTGCTGATTTTTGCCATGCAAAAATACATATTTATATATTAACACAATTATATTTTAATCAAATTGTATATTTGTATATACATAAATTATACATTAACATTTTCATTACATGATATCGATAATATTTTTGCTTATCGCTTAATTCTTATTTGGTACCAAAAAAAAATGGGTACTTATTCGTTCTGTCTTTGTGCGCGCCTTGCATACAAACGTGAACATGCTGTTTTGCTCGCACGTTTGATTTGCCATCCAAATGTAATTATTCAACTAAATCTAAATTCCGAAATAACTTCTTTATTTATGGGTCAATCGCTTTGAAATTTTCAGGGTCGTTTAATACGCATACTTCTCAACTGATTGTTCAGTTAGGGAGTGCTATGTCAAAAATTGCGCCTGTAAATCGTTTTGTGCAATTTGTGGGCGAAGGGGGCGTGGCACCTAAAATTGGAAACAAACTTGACCTGCGTATGGTATCCAGGAACCTACATAACAAATTTGAAGTCTCTAGGTCATATAGTACTTGAAATCGAAGCCCAAAAGAAAATTGGTACTATTTCTTACTGTGTTTGTGCGCCTTGCATACAAACGTGAACATGCTGTCTCGCTCGCACGTTTGATTTGCCATCCAAATGTAATTATTCAACTAAATCTAAATTCCGAAATAACTTCTTTATTTATGGGTCAATCGCTTTGAAATTTTCAGGGTCGTTTAATACGCATACTTCTCAACTGATTGTTCAGTTAGGAGTGCTATGTCAAAATTGCGCCTGTAAATCGTTTTGTGCAATTTGTGGGCGAAGGGGCGTGGCACCTAAAATTGAAACAAACTTGACCTGCGTATGGTATCCAGGAACCTACATAACAAATTTGAAGTCTCTAGGTCATATAGTACTTGAAATCGAAGCCCAAAAGAAAATTGGTACTGTGTTTGTGTTTGCCTTGCATACAAACGTGAACATGCTGTCTCGCTCGCACGTTTGATTTGCCATCCAAATGTAATTATTCAACTAAATCTAAATTCCGAAATAACTTCTTTATTTATGGGTCAATCGCTTTGAAATTTTCAGGGTCGTTTAATACGCATACTTCTCAACTGATTGTTCAGTTAGGAGTGCTATGTCAAAATTGCGCCTGTAAATCGTTTTGTGCAATTTGTGGGCGAAGGGGGCGTGGCACCTAAAATTGGAAACAAACTTGACCTGCGTATGGTATCCAGGAACCTACATAACAAATTTGAAGTCTCTAGGTCATATAGTACTTGAAATCGAAGCCCAAAAGAAAATTGGTACTATTTCTTACTGTGTTTGTGCGCGCCTTGCATACAAACGTGAACATGCTGTCTCGCTCGCACGTTTGATTTGCCATCCAAATGTAATTATTCAACTAAATCTAAATTGAAATAACTTCTTTATTTATGGGTCAATCGCTTTGAAATTTTCAGGGTCGTTTAATACGCATACTTCTCAACTGATTGTTCAGTTAGGAGTGCTATGTCAAAATTGCGCCTGTAAATCGTTTTGTGCAATTTGTGGGCGAAGGGGGCGTGGCACCTAAAATTGGAAACAAACTTGACCTGCGTATGGTATCCAGGAACCTACATAACAAATTTGAAGTCTCTAGGTCATATAGTACTTGAAATCGAAGCCCAAAAGAAAATTGGTACTATTTCTTACTGTGTTTGTGCGCGCCTTGCATACAAACGTGAACATGCTGTCTCGCTCGCACGTTTGATTTGCCATCCAAATGTAATTATTCAACTAAATCTAAATTCCGAAATAACTTCTTTATTTATGGGTCAATCGCTTTGAAATTTTCAGGGTCGTTTAATACGCATACTTCTCAACTGATTGTTCAGTTAGGAGTGCTATGTCAAAATTGCGCCTGTAAATCGTTTTGTGCAATTTGGGCGAAGGGGCGTGGCATCAAAATTGGAAACAAACTTGACCTGCGTATGGTATTCACAAACCTGCATTCCAAATTTGAAGTCTCTAGGTCATATAGTGCTTGAAATCAAGCCCAAAAGAAAATTGGTACTATTTCTTACTGTGTTTGTGCGCCCTTGCATACAAACGTGAACATGCTGTCTCGCTCGCACGTTTGATTTGCCATCCAAATGTAATTATTCAACTAAATCTAAATTCCGAAATAACTTCTTTATTTATGGGTCAATCGCTTTGAAATTTTCAGGGTCGTTTAATACGCATACTTCTCAACTGATTGTTCAGTTAGGGAGTGCTATGTCAAAAATTGCGCCTGTAAATCGTTATTTTCAATTTGTGGGCGAAGGGGGCGTGGCATCAAAAATTGGAAACAAACTTGACCTGCGTATGGTATTCACAAACCTGCATTCCAAATTTGAAGTCTCTAGTACTTACAGTCTCTGAGATCGACGCGTTCAAACAGACGGACAGACAGACGGACAGACAGACGGACAGGGCTAGATCGACTCGGCTGTTGATCCTGATCAAGAATATATATACTTTATGGGGTCTGCCACCCCTACTTCTGCCTGTTACATACATTCTGCCAAACACATTATACCCTTTTTTGCCCATTTTCAATGGGCTCAGGTATAAAAGCGGATACCTATTGTTGCCCATTTTCAATGGGCTCAGGAAACTATGAACAACTTTCGGCTTTCTTAAGTCACTGTGTTTATGACTGCAGACTACGTTATTAATGCCTGAACTAATATATCACTCGTTATTATATTAAACGTATTTAAAATTAATTAGAAATTGATAAATCACAAGTCGTAATCGTAATCGCTTGCAATCGATGTAGAATGTGCCAAGAGTAGCCAAAAACTACAACTTTGCTCAGCCTGAATTCTGGCAGCACCCATTTTCCTCTCTTACTCTCTCCCTCTCACGCAACACATTTGAGCCTGCCAAAGGCTGCGCAGTGCGCGCGAAATTTGAAATAAAAGACAATGTCTAATTTTATGGGATTCTTAAAGCGGAAAATGCTAGGTTTTTTTTTACAATGATAATAAGCAGATACTTATTGTATAATAACAATGTTCAATCCGGTTTAGTTATAAAAAAAATAAACTTTATTTATAATACGGAAAAGGCGAACATTCCAGTTAGAGAATAATTCTAGACTAATCATAAAGTGTGTTGGCGACGCTTAGCAAACCTCGGCTGTGGGATCTTGGAGATGGAATCTGCTCTTAAGTAAATAGAGATCTTAGGGATCGCTCTCTTGAGATGACGAACATTTGGGGTGCTAAGCAACAGCTTGGATTTGTGCCGCGTTGACAATACTGACCCTTAGTGAGCTGGCGGATGTTTATGTTAACATTGGGTTCGTGGGAGCACTTAATATGTTATTCTATTCCTCTTTCCTTATTGATATCTTATTACTTGATACGAGAATGTGCTTAGGCATATATAAGTGAGGTGTCGTATTAAATAATATAAGTGGGTATGTGTAGTGGATATGTCACTTCCCCATCCATAAAAAATTAGCCTGTTCTCAGGCGGTGATTGTAGGGTATAAATTTGGGATAGATTCGAGTACAATATTTGGATTTTCGTTAACGTTTGAAATTTGATTTAAGTTTACATTATTTGTTTGTGGGTTTGTTTCTGTTTGTTTCTTATAATTAACAATTATTTTGTGTGGTATGTTTTTATACTTATAGCTAAAATATAGTATTAGAGTGATTATAATAATTACAAGTGTCGTTCATGTTTTGTTTGTTGTTGTACAATTTCTTTTGCTTGAATAAAGGAAAGTGTTTCTAATTTAGTTACGTTGTTGTTTACATAAACTGTTTGTGTGTAATCTAACATAGTGCTTGTAATTAATATTTCTTCTAATTGAAGTGAACAGTTAAATGCTTTTATTATATTGTCACCTTCTATTGTTATTTCTCTATTCAGACAATTTTGATTTAAAATAGTTTTAGGTAAGTTCCATGTCAACATTATATTAGGCTCTACGTATTTAATTTCAAAAGTTTTGTGTGTCTTTGAATATCTACATTCGGTTGATGCTTGATTTAATATTCCTGTAATGCATTTGTTCATAACTAGGTCTTTGGTTTTATCTGTGTGTTTGACTGTTTTGTAAGTAATATTTGTCATGGATAATTTCAGTTAAAATGTTTTTTTTTTGTGTGGATATGGAATAATTTCGGAAACTGGCGTATTAATAATTTCATGAGGAATATGGGAAATTATCAAAATTTCGTTTGTAGTTATTTAAAGCCATGTTGAAGTTTTAATGTTTAAAATCTTTCAGAATTCACGTGTGATAATGGACTATGTTTTAATAATTTAGGGTTAAAAATACCTAACCTTGTCAGTTGCATTCCTAGCTCTATATCTTCTATGTATTCTGTAAATTCTTGTAAGTTAAATGTTATTATTGCTAATTTTTCTTCTCCCTCATTAATTAAACTTAAAGTGTTTATAACTTCTATTCCTTTATTTACTGCATCTATTACTTGGTTTAGCTCATTTGCTTGGACACTGTTTTCTGAAAGGTTTTTTATTTTTGTTTCTAATTCTGCTTTATCTTCTTGATTTAATGTGCCAAATAGATATTTGTAAAATGTTCCTACAAAATTAATTAGACCTCTTTTATTACGTTTTGCTTAGATTAGCGTTCATTTCTCTGTTAAATATTGAATTTGTGTTAATGTTTTAAATTCTTTTGCTTGTTTTATTAGATTATTTTATGTATCATCAATTTTTGTTTAATTAACAGTTAAGTAGTGGTATTCGTAATTAATTAGTAAGTTTTTAGTTCCTATTGTGAATATAAGATATCCATTTTTTGATTGAATCGGGTTTATTTCTAAGCTTTGGCCACTAGTTTGTTGAGTCAAAAATATTATTAAGAATAATATTGGAATTACTATTGTTTTATGTAGTGGCTTCCTGGTGTTAGTTGTCATTTGATGTTGATCTGATAAAGAATATATATACTTTGAGGGGTCTGCCACCCCTACTTCTGCCTGTTACATACATTCTGCCAAACACATTATACCCTTTTTTGCCCATTTTCAATGGGCTCAGGGTATAAAAAGCGGATACCCTATTGTTGCCCATTTTCAATGGGCTCAGGGAAACTATGAACAACTTTCGGCTTTCTTAAGTCACTGTGTTTATGACTGCAGACTACGTTATTAATGCCTGAACTAATATATCACTCGTTATTATATTAAACGTATTTAAAATTAATTAGAAATTGATAAATTGGTAAATCACAAGTCGTAATCGTAATCGCTTGCAATCGATGTAGAATGTGCCAAGAGTAGCCAAAAACTACAACTTTGCTCAGCCTGAATTCTGGCACCCATTTTCCTCTCTTACTCTCTCTCTCACGCAACACATTTGAGCCTGCCAAAGGCTGCGCAGTGCGCGAAATTTGAAATAAAAGACAATGTCTAATTTTATGGGATTCTTAAAGCGGAAAATGCTAGGTTTTTTTTTACAATGATAATAAGCAGATACTTATTGTATAATAACAATGTTCAATCCGGTTTAGTTATAAAAAAAATAAACTTTATTTATAATACGGAAAAGGCGAACATTCCAGTTAGAGAATAATTCTAGACTAATCATAAAGTGTGTTGGCGACGCTTAGCAAACCTCGGCTGTGGGATCTTGGAGATGGAATCTGCTCTTAAGTAAATAGAGATCTTAGGGATCGCTCTCTTGAGATGACGAACATTTGGGGTGCTAAGCAACAGCTTGGATTTGTGCCGCGTTGACAATACTGACCCTTAGTGAGCTGGCGGATGTTTATGTTAACATTGGGTTCGTGGGAGCACTTAATATGTTATTCTATTCCTCTTTCCTTATTGATATCTTATTACTTGATACGAGAATGTGCTTAGGCATATATAAGTGAGGTGTCGTATTAAATAATATAAGTGGGTATGTGTAGTGGATATGTCACTTCCCCATCCATAAAAAATTAGCCTGTCCTCAGGCGGTGATTGTAGGGTATAAATTTGGGATAGATTCGAGTACAATATTTGGATTTTCGTTAACGTTTGAAATTTGATTTAAGTTTACATTATTTGTTTGTGGGTTTGTTTCTGTTTGTTTCTTATAATTAACAATTATTTTGTGTGGTATGTTTTTATACTTATAGCTAAAATATAGTATTAGAGTGATTATAATAATTACAAGTGTCGTTCATGTTTTGTTTGTTGTTGTACAATTTCTTTTGCTTGAATAAAGGAAAGTGTTTCTAATTTAGTTACGTTGTTGTTTACATAAACTGTTTGTGTGTAATCTAACATAGTGCTTGTAATTAATATTTCTTCTAATTGAAGTGAACAGTTAAATGCTTTTATTATATTGTCACCTTCTATTGTTATTTCTCTATTCAGACAATTTTGATTTAAAATAGTTTTAGGTAAGTTCCATGTCAACATTATATTAGGCTCTACGTATTTAATTTCAAAAGTTTTGTGTGTCTTTGAATATCTACATTCGGTTGATGCTTGATTTAATATTCCTGTAATGCATTTGTTCATAACTAGGTCTTTGGTTTTATCTGTGTAAGCTTGACTGTTTTGTAAGTAATATTTGTCATGGATAATTTCAGTTAAAATGTTTTTGTTTTTGTGTGGATATGGAATAATTTCGGAAACTGGCGTATTAATAATTTCGCGAGGAATATGGGAAATTATCAAAATTTCGTTTGTAGTTATTTAAAGCCATGTTGAAGTTTTAATGTTTAAAATCTTTTCAGAATTCACGTGTGATAATGGACTATGTTTTAATAATTTAGGGTTAAAAATACCTAACCTTGTCAGTTGCATTCCTAGCTCTATATCTTCTATGTATTCTGTAAATTCTTGTAAGTTAAATGTTATTATTGCTAATTTTTCTTCTCCCTCATTAATTAAACTTAAAGTGTTTATAACTTCTATTCCTTTATTTACTGCATCTATTACTTGGTTTAGCTCATTTGCTTGGACACTGTTTTCTGAAAGGTTTTTTATTTTTGTTTCTAATTCTGCTTTATCTTCTTGATTTAATGTGCCAAATAGATATTTGTAAAATGTTCCTATGTTTTAATAATTTAGGGTTAAAAATACCTAACCTTGTCAGTTGCATTCCTAGCTCTATATCTTCTATGTATTCTGTAAATTCTTGTAAGTTAAATGTTATTATTGCTAATTTTTCTTCTCCCTCATTAATTAAACTTAAAGTGTTTATAACTTCTATTCCTTTATTTACTGCATCTATTACTTGGTTTAGCTCATTTGCTTGGACACTGTTTTCTGAAAGGTTTTTTATTTTTGTTTCTAATTCTGCTTTATCTTCTTGATTTAATGTGCCAAATAGATATTTGTAAAATGTTCCTACAAAATTAATTAGACCTCTTTTATTACGTTTTGCTTAGATTAGCGTTCATTTCTCTGTTAAATATTGAATTTGTGTTAATGTTTTAAATTCTTTTGCTTGTTTTATTAGATTATTTTATGTATCATCAATTTTGTTTAATTAACAGTTAAGTAGTGGTATTCGTAATTAATTAGTAAGTTTTAGTTCCTATTGTGAATATAAGATATCCATTTTTGATTGAATCGGGTTTATTTCTAAGCTTTGGCCACTAGTTTGTTGAGTCAAAATATTATTAAGAATAATATTGGAATTACTATTGTTTTATGTAGTGGCTTCCTGGTGTTAGTTGTCATTTGATGTTGATCTGATAAAGAATATATATACTTTGAGGGGTCTGCCACCCCTACTTCTGCCTGTTACATACATTCTGCCAAACACATTATACCTTTTTGCCCATTTTCAATGGGCTCAGGGTATAAAAGCGGATACTATTGTTGCCCATTTTCAATGGGCCAGGGAAACTATGAACAACTTTCGGCTTTCTTAAGTCACTGTGTTTATGACTGCAGACTACGTTATTAATGCCTGAACTAATATATCACTCGTTATTATATTAAACGTATTTAAAATTAATTAGAAATTGATAAATTGGTAAATCACAAGTCGTAATCGTAATCGCTTGCAATCGATGTAGAATGTGCCAAGAGTAGCCAAAAACTACAACTTTGCTCAGCCTGAATTCTGGCAGCACCCATTTTCCTCTCTTACTCTCTCCCTCTCACGCAACACATTTGAGCCTGCTGCTGCGCAGTGCGAAATTTGAAATAAAAGACAATGTCTAATTTTATGGGATTCTTAAAGCGGAAAATGCTAGGTTTTTTTTTTACAATGATAATAAGCAGATACTTATTGTATAATAACAATGTTCAATCCGGTTTAGTTATAAAAAAAATAAACTTTATTTATAATACGGAAAAGGCGAACATTCCAGTTAGAGAATAATTCTAGACTAATCATAAAGTGTGTTGGCGACGCTTAGCAAACCTCGGCTGTGGGATCTTGGAGATGGAATCTGCTCTTAAGTAAATAGAGATCTTAGGGATCGCTCTCTTGAGATGACGAACATTTGGGGTGCTAAGCAACAGCTTGGATTCGTGCCGCGTTGACAATACTGACCCTTAGTGAGCTGGCGGATGTTTATGTTAACATTGGGTCTGTGGGAGCACTTAATATGTTATTCTATTCCTCTTTCCTTATTGATATCTTATTACTTGATACGAGAATGTGCTTAGGCATATATAAGTGAGGTGTCGTATTAAATAATATAAGTGGGTATGTGTAGTGGATATGTCACTTCCCATCCATAAAAATTAGCCTGTCCTCAGGCGGTGATTGTAGGGTATAAATTTGGGATAGATCTGAGTACAATATTTGGATTTTCGTTAACGTTTGAAATTTGATTTAAGTTTACATTATTTGTTTGTGGGTTTGTTTCTGTTTGTTTCTTATAATTAACAATTATTTTGTGTGGTATGTTTTTATACTTATAGCTAAAATATAGTATTAGAGTGATTATAATAATTACAAGTGTCGTTCATGTTTTGTTTGTTGTTGTACAATTTCTTTTGCTTGAATAAAGGAAAGTGTTTCTAATTTAGTTACGTTGTTGTTTACATAAACTGTTTGTGTGTAATCTAACATAGTGCTTGTAATTAATATTTCTTCTAATTGAAGTGAACAGTTGAATGCTTTTATTATATTGTCACCTTCTATTGTTATTTCTCTATTCAGACAATTTTGATTTAAAATAGGTTTAGGTAAGTTCCATGTCAACATTATATTAGGCTCTACGTATTTAATTTCAAAAGTTTTGTGTGTCTTTGAATATCTACATTCGATTGATGCTTGATTTAATATTCCTGTAATGCATTTGTTCATAACTAGGTCTTTGGTTTTATCTGTAAAAGCTTGGCTGTTTTGTAAGTAATATATGTAATGGATAATTTCAGTTAATGGATAATTTCAGTATTCATAATTTCGCGAGGAATATGGGAAATTATCAAAATTTCGTTTGTAGTTGTTTAAAGCCATGTTGAAGTTTTAATGTTTAAAATCTTTTCAGAATTCACGTGTGATAATGGACTATGTTTTAATAATTTAGGGTTAAAAATACCTAACCTTGTCAGTTGCATTCCTAGCTCTATATCTCTTATGTATTGTGTAAATTCTTGTAGGTTATGCCCCACTGAACTAATATAGCACTCGGTATTATATTAAACGTATTTAAAATTAATTAGAAATTAATAAATTTGTAAATCGCAAGTCGTAATCGTAATCGCTTGCAATCGATGTAGCGTGTGTCAAAAGTAGCCACAAACTACAACTTTGCAATCTGGCAGCACCCATTTTCCTCTCTTACTCTCTCCCTCTTACGCAACAAATTCAAGTGTGCCAAAGGCTGCTGCAGTGCGCGCGAAATTTGAAATAAAAGGCAATGTCTAATTTTATGAGATTCTTAAAGCGGAAAAACTAAGTTTTTTTTTACAACGATAATAAGCAGATACTTATTATATTTATGTGTAAGGAATCGAAAATATTAATAATTAAAATTATTATTTTGCAGCTTTCAGTGCTCGGCAAAGATGCAAGAGTAGTGCTGCAGAATGATCGCTATTTCTCTCATGCACAGCTATCAGCTTCTGCTGATTTTTGCCATGCAAAAATACATATTTATATATTAACACAATTATATTTTAATCAAATTGTATATTTGTATATACATAAATTATACATTAACATTTTCATTACATGATATCGATAATATTTTTGCTTATCGCTTGATTCTTATTTGGTACCCAAAAAAAAAATGGGTACTAATTCGTTCTGTCTTTGTGCGCGCCTTGCATACAAACGTGAACATGCTGTCTCGCTCGCACGTTTGATTTGCCATGCAAGTGTAATTATTGAATTAAATGTAAATTCCGAAATAACTTCTCTATTTATGGGTCAATCGCTTTGAAATTTTCAGGGTTGTTTAACACGCATACTTCTCAACTGATTGTTCATTTAGGGAGTGCTATGTCAAAAATTGCGCCTGTAAATTTTGCAATTTGTGGACGAAGGGGGCGTGGCATTAAAAATTGGAAACAAACTTGACCTGCGTATGGTATTCACAGACCTGCATTCCAAATTTGAAGTCTCTAGCATTTATAGTATCTGAGATCGACGCGTTCAAACAGACGGACAGACAGACGGACAGACAGACGGACAGGGCTAGATCGACTCGGCTGTTGATCCTGATCAAGAATATATATACTTTATGGATTCTGCCACCCCTCCTTCTGCCTGTTACATACATTCTGCCAAACACATTATACCCTTTTTTGCCCATTTTCAATGGGCTCAGGGTATAAAAAAATTAAAGCTACTCCTAAAAGCCCCTAAAAACACCTTTCCAATGATAGAGCATATCTGTAGCTTCTATGGCTTAGAAACTGTTGAGGTTTCAATTTTAGCGGGATTTAGCGTTTTCTAGTTTAGCGGTTTTCTCAAAAAGTAGAACAAACATATCTAGATTTTCAAAAAGGAATAAATCCCCATCATTACATTTAAGCTTCTTTAGCGCTTTGATGCAAACAGACAAACAAACTGACTTCTCATTTGATTTTGAGAAGTCCACTAAAATTTTCAAATTTATTTATCTTTTGAACCAGTTATCGGATTTGGGTGATTGAGGTATCAATCGACGCTTATTTTTAAGTAGAAGTCTTAAAAAATACAAAATTTTACCTAAAAGCCCCAACAGCCTCATTAGCTGCAATCATTTAAATTTTTCCCTTCCACTTACACCCCCGTATCTCATGACCCAAGTTGGTTAGAAAAAGTTTTAGTATTCCATTATGTAAGTTAGGACTAAACCTTTCGATCGGTATATAATTCGATCTGATCGGACAGTCGTAGCAAATAGTGGGCAGATGTGCCTCGTTCAAAAACCGATATAAAACTAAACTAAGGGATACAAATAGAAAAGACTTAAGCTATTGGATTCAACTCACAACGGCCGCTAAAATGCTTTGCTTACGCCTCGTGCGCTGCCGTTGTGCAAGACATCCGGCCCAGAGCAATGCCAGCTTCTGTGGCTGGAGTGATATCAAATTACATTTGCACTTGCGTTGACTTGACGGCCGCCCTCGGCCGTTCCTATCTCGGCGATCACCTCTCTGATGTTCTTGGCTGTGACCACGTTCTTCCTGTACCGATGATAGATGATTCCGGCGCATATTATAGCGCAACAAACAGCTCCCAACCAAAAGGCCATTACAACGCTGTTGACACTTCCGATTTCGTCTTTGACTTCTTTAATGATCTCCAAGTTACGTTCATTCAAACGATGATGGTAAGGGAGACTTAGTACGTCCTGGTAACCGGTGACGTTCAGAAGGGGAGATGCTGCAATGCCGGGGAACTTGCTCTGCACACTGTTGAGATTCAGATATTTGGTCTCGTTGATTCGAGCCCACTTGTTGAACGTGATGAGATTCGTTCCGTGAACCCAAGTCTGTAGCAGGCCGATTGTTGATGATCATAATTCCGTCTTCTACCCATGTGATCGGGTCCAGATGACTCGGCTGTATCTGACAGCTTGCCGAACCACCAGCATGAAGTTCTCTGGTACAAGAGCTATTAGGTGATAGTTGACAAAAGGTTCCTCCAGGCGTTGAAGTGCAATTTTTAAGAGTGAGCACTTGATCTCCACATTCAGCTATAATGTTATCATCGATTTATAGTACAGCGTTCTCGTGAGCGACAGGATACAGCATCACCTTTCTGCAAGCCATTTTGATTTTTGGAAACTTAATTATAAAGTGAAGGGCGTTTGTGGACTGTAACACTTTAACGGACGCAACGGACATAAGGTCAGCTATTGGAGTACCTGTGGGTTCATCTAGCCAAACAGATTTTAAATCCGCGTGATCTAATATATTTGGGCTTATTATTTTTATTTTAGCAAGGGTCACCGCGAGCATTAAATTCTGCATTTCCATCAGCAACATTCTGTTACGCGCTAGGAGCGTCTCATACAAATTACCAGAGTCGACTTGACTCTTCTTTGCAGCTTTTAATATTGTGTTGACGGTTGACGTAAGCTGGTTGATCTGCTCTTGAACTTTCGTGTTTATAGCTACCTGCCTGTTGTTGGAGTTCACCAATTGTAACTCTGTGAACTTCATCTGTTCAAAGTCACTAGCGTCCGGTGTTCCTGCAACTACTTTGAGGGCTGTGCCTAAAAAGTCCAAACTCCTCGCTACCCTGTGATGCACTCCAAGCGCTTCTACCATATCTCTGAGGTGGGCGGCATCGACGCTTAGAAGCTTCTTCATGTGTGACTGCGGAAACATTTCACATAGCCCAATTGTTTCCTTTACCATTCTGTCATATTCAGAGATGTTAGCGGTGTGCCTGACGAAGCTGAATTCCTCCCATACCAGGACCTCGCCCTCAACAATAGGGATATATTTGGCGTGTGAATAGTCTGCCACACGCGCCGAAGTACCCTCAAGAAAGAGAGACAGCAGACACCCATACCTGCGGAAAACAGACAAAACGGACTGTACTATTACCAAGTGTCTCCTAATAATAACGCCAAGCGGCGTAAAATCTTAAAGATAATGCCAAGTGGCTCAAAAAGTTGAGACTTAAAACTATTGCCAAGTGGCGCAAAAAATAAAACTTATAGCTCTCGCCCTACTTAAGGTTTTCCTTATGGACCACCCTCCCCCCAATGAGAACAGTCGTGCCGAGGTCTGCCTCTACGACACGTTCTTCACACAAGGGCGTCAGCTTGTTGCCAAGCCTGCGGTTTCTTTTTACCAAGACCTTTTCTCCTACCTCAAAATCCTATTCTGATGCTGGGTGTTCAGCCTAGCCCGGAGCGTGTCTTGCTCATTCTTTAGTTTTGCTGTTATTTCTTCCTGAGGTTCACCTGCAGGTATAAGGATGGCATCAACAGGTCTCTTGTTGATAACGGAATGGATTGTCTTGTTATATTCTAATCACTAAGTCACTAATGTAGTGCGCGATTGAATTGGTTGTACGACTGAAAATTTAGAAAACTTATCGACACAGGTCAAAAAAAACTTTTTGTCTGTGGAAAAAATATCAATATGCAGAAATTCACCAAAAGTCTCAGGAATTGGGGTCTCCCCTAGCTCTTGTTTTCTTGGATGTCTGTCGTACTTGGCCGTTGAACAGATTCTACAGTTCTCTGCAATTTCTTTGAAAGGACTTGCTTGACATTTTCTTGAG
Organism: Drosophila innubila; assembly: GCF_004354385.1. Classification (NCBI taxonomy): domain Eukaryota; kingdom Metazoa; phylum Arthropoda; class Insecta; order Diptera; family Drosophilidae; genus Drosophila; species Drosophila innubila. Next base: position 38,911,923 of record NC_047626.1, on the reverse strand, counting down.
CTGCTCTGTGCGCTCTATTATGTTCCGCAATGAGAATTTCCCTCCTCTCATCGATATTAAATACATCTGCAACACGATTTTTGCAGTGCCAAAACTTCGTACCTGGAAATATACGCACTAAGCCATCTTGAACTTGGGCTAGTGTGTGCAGGTTGCAGTAGATGGCATTTACCGCTTTTGGATTGATTAAGTCACGGAGTTGGTCAAAAATGGTTGTGGCATCAGTGAAGCTTACTTCATGACGTCTTTTATCCCCGAAAAGAATGAAGTTGCGTTTTGAGGGGACGCGTGCCTCCTCAATGACGATTTGATTTTGAAAATTGTGAAATTGTGTGCGTTAATGACAGCTCGCTGTGGATTGTGGCCGCACAGGAATCGGCACTAAGCTCGTCTAGAGCATTGAGCTGCTGTCGCGAAAGCGCATCAGCAACTAAATTTTCCCTGCCTGGCTTATAAACCATTCGCGCTTTTGTTTCCTCAATACGCGCTTTCCACCTTTTGATTTTGGCATTTGGGTTTGATTCGGAAACGGCAAAAGTTAACTATAGCTAATAGCTCCCGTTCGTTCGTGGCGTAGTTCACCTCTGGGGGTCTCAATGTTCTGGAAATCATTGAGATAGGGCGACCCTCTTGTGAAAGCACTGCTCCTATGCCGTAGGCTGAAGCGTCTGTCGTTAGATCAAACGGCTTCTTATAGTCAGGCTAACGGAGCATGACATTTTCTGAAGACAAAATGTTGCGAAGCTCATGAAAAGCCTGACGCTGAAGATCAGAGAATTCTACTATAATGTTACGCAATCTATGCTTACTAACTGACCCATTCTCACCCTTTAGGACATCAGAAATGGGCTTTGCTATTGAGGCAAAGTCTTTGATGAAACACCTGTAGTAACTGGCCAAACCAAGAAATGATCTAACTTCGAAAACATTCTTTGGTTCTGGGTACTCTTTAATTGCTTTTACCTTTTCCGGGTCTGTTGTGGCTCCGTTTCTGGTTACCACAAAACCAAGAAAACCTACGCTTTTCTTAAAAAAGCGCGATTTCTCCTTGGAGACTCTCATATTTGCCTCATACAGGCTCTTCAAGACCTACTCCACATGTTTGACATGGGAATCTTCATCTTTCGAGAAGACAATGACATCGTCAACATAAACATAGCAGGATTTGCCAATCTGCTCACGCAGTATGTCGTCGACGGTTCTTTGGAAGATGCTGGCTGCATTCTTCAACCCGAAAGGAAGTCGAGAAAATTCGTACTTTCCCCCGTTAACAGCGAAAGCTGTCTTCTCTCACAATCACGCTCTGCTAGCGTGATCTGGTGGTAGCCGGATTTCAAATCCAGTGTCGAAAAGTACTTGGCCTTACCAAGATGCGCAAGGATCATTGGAATATTAGGCATGGGGTATCTATCAGCAATGGTTTTCTCATTGAGTTTTCGAAAATCCATTACAAGACGCAGGTTCTTGTTGCCGAACTCATCTGTGTCCTTTTTGTCAACCCCCATTTTGAGAAAATTCTCCTTTATTGAATCAGGGGCTTCGGCGCAAACGACATTGGTAAAATTAACGTCCGCGCACCTGTGGAATTCAATAGGTTCCGTTACTGAGCCACATTTGAGTTGTCCAGAGGAAAGACAAAGCGAAGCTCCTGCTTGTGTGAGTAGGTCGAGCCCTATAATTCCATCAAAGGTCGACAAGTCAGGGAGCAAAAAGAATGTGGCCTTTTGACCGAACAAAGATACGAGGCACTTGTGTGTAATGTTGGAGGTGCCATGAATTGAGTGAGTGGAAAAGGAAGAATTTACTGGGTGCACACCTTTTAGACTTCCATGTGGTCTGATGTTATTTTGGAAGCGCCAGTGTCGATGAGAAATCTCATCTGAACCCCTGCTACTTTCCTACAAATGAAGGGTAGCAGGGAGCTACCCCTAACAAATTGAGAATGTCCGATTCATAGTCGCTGCCATTGTCGTCGGCGATTTGCTGCTCTGCTCCTGCAGCAGCGTTAGCATATTCCCTTGGGTCTTGATCTGGCTCATGAGCTGTGTGATTGACCCTTTGCCTTCTCTGTCCAGTTGAACGTCCAGAGGTGGCTGTTGTCTTATACGCTTGTGGAGCGCTAGAGTTAACATAGGCTGGTGGCTGTGATGGGTGAAGGATTTTTGACGATGGATCGACGTCCATTGGTTCCTGCGAGCCATTACCCTTGTTCCACTTACCACTCTGCTGTTCAGATTGGTTCTGTGGTCTTTGCTGCCTAGTGAAATGAGGATTCTTGGAGCCGCTGGCTTGCTGGCAATTTGCTGGTAATTTTTCGTTCCCTATCTTCCTGGCCCTTAGCGAAACTCTTGTGCTAGCGCGAGGGCCGCCGGCAAGTCCTTAGGCTTTGCAGCGAATAGGACATCCGTCAGGCTACGCTTGAGGCCTTGGTGCTAAGTGCTTGCGCCATGTTTGGCTCATATGACATGTTAACCTTATTAGTGATGAGGGTAAGCTTTTTCTCCACCTCATCGTAGTACTGTAAGAGTGTTAAGGAGCCCTGTCTGAGTGTGCTCATTTCCTGTTCTATAACATGAATGCCCCTCTTGACTCTGTACGTAAAGTCGAGACGATTTATTATGGCATCAAAATTCATGACTGTGCCAAACTGACCTAAGACACTTTCGGCTGCCCCTCTAATCTTGATCTTAATAATTATCACCGCTTGATAGTGGCGCGAGCTGCCGTCGAACGGTTTGTAAATAGCATAGGCAGCTACCGCGGTAAACATTTAACGGCATCCAATGGCTCGTTGCATTGGATGTCGTTTCTGATTTCGACCGGCGGTGGTGTAATGCTAGTGGCAGATTTTCTGTTTGATAGCGCTTGTATCTGAGCGTCTATAGAATTCCTCAATTCTGTGTCCCTCAATTGTAATACCACACTTTGTGCCTCTAGGGCGCTCGCTATTGCGACCTGCACTACAGTCTTAAGCTGCTCTGGGTCCATTTCTCTTTTTTGCTCGTCAGCGATTTCTAGCGAGCAAAGGGACTGCCTATCTGTTTCCCTATCTAAAGTAGCGGAATCGTCTGACTCTGATCCCCGCGATACTTTATCTCTGTAACGGGTAAACGCGTCGTTCATATGCTACACTGTCAGTAGTAAAGTAAGCAAAATTTCAAGGGCAGAAGAAACACAACAAATTGAATAAATATTATCAACAGAAGTTTCTGACGAATGGAGCATAACTTAATCCAACGTGCGGAGTAAAATTGCAATTTTTTACAATAAATTTTTTATTTGAGTTCTTAAATTCTTTGGTTTTAACTCACGCAGATTTAAAAATGTTTTATGCCAAATGGCCCACTTACATTTTATTGATTCCTACAAGGCTGCGTGTTCTATACGTAGTGCTGCTTCCCACGCCGCGGTCACGACTGCTCTCTATAGTCCCCCGCTGCCGTCTATGCGTATAACTTATCTTCGCTGCCCATACCTGCTTGCGCGCTAGGTTGGTGACAAATCGCTGCCCGAAGAGCTCCAGCGGCTTCGGTGTAATAAGAGAATTTTATTATGACCACTATTGACGTAGGTCAGGTACAGCTTGTTGTTTGCACTGGTGGGTTTTTGATTTTATTTATTAACACTGCACAGCTTTGAGTTTGCACAGCACAATAAAATCGTTTGAACATCGGGCGCCAAATTATTATTCTTTAGTTAAAACTCCAGTAGAAGTTTTGGTTTAGTTTATCTTTATTTAATTTTATTCATACCGTTAATACGAAAGATTTATTAAAACACAAGTCAATTCAAACTTAGTAAGTGAGTTAAATTTCGCGGATAAAATAATGGGCAGATGTGCCTCATTCAAAAACCGATATAAAACTAAACTAAGGGATACAAATAGAAAAGACTTAAGCTGTTGGATTCAACTCATAACGGCCGCTAAAATGCTTAGCTTGCGCCTCGTGCGCTGCCGTTGTGCAAGACATCCGGCCCAGAGCAATGTCAGCTTCTGTGGCTGGTGTGATATCAAATTACATTTGCACTTGCGTTGACTTCTGTTACCTTATATATTGTTAGTCGCCTTTCGCACCCTCCGTGATGCTTTCGTCACTAACGCAAGCTGCCGTCCGCAGTGATCGCCAATGTTTAGTTTGGTAATGAAAAAATAAATTTAGATTTTGAAATCCATTTATTTACATCATTAGTTCAGTTGTTCATAATTTACCTTCATAGAATTTTCACTTGGAAATATGATGCAGATTGCGTCAACTAATTTCGGAAAGTCATTTGTTCCTATGGATATATTATTACGTACAGCGTCTTCAATAATCAGCTTGAATAAAGAATTTCTCAGAAAGCTTGTCAAGTCGTTCTTCTGTTGAGCATATTCAAGCAAAGTTTTGCCAAGTGCAGATTCATTAAACACACAAATTAAATCCTTGATAATAAACAAAAAAATAGTTTTAGAAAATGTCCTGTACAAAAAATATCATTCTTACTCGTTGAAGCACTTTGAGGTGCTTTCGGATATTCCGACGAGGGACGCTTGTGAAGAACCCAGTCAAAGACCCTTGAGGGAGTTTACAATGTTTCGTCATCTATTCCGAACTGAAGGAAAAAAAAACAAAAATATAAAAGACTTAGGGCCGGTATTTTATTGTCTAATTAAGGGGTTTGATAACTATACAACAGATATTTTGACGTAAAATGTATAGAAATCAATGTCACATTTAAATTTATCTATTTTATAAAATTTGAGGAGACATTGAAAAACTGGCCCTTAGTGAGCACATATGGTAACACTAGTGTTGTCCAAAAGTAGGATATAAAATGCTTTTCGTAGCACATGTGATAGGAAAAAGCATTTTATAGTCTACTTGGACACCACTGGGATAGACTGACTCAACAAAATTTTAGTTTGTTTTCATAGTTTTTGTCAAATCGAATTCAAAAGTATTAATCGAATTTAAGCAAAAGTAGGCAGGCAGCAAACTATTCGAATTTAATTTAAACTTACCTCAGTCTTTCGCCAATGAAATTATTTTTCGCGAAATTCTATCCGAAGACCCAACGGCGGTATGGCCTCGCGCAAATCGTCCTTATCACAATGCTTTTAGCTTTCAAAAGTTAACTTGGCAGCTACATATATTTTAAAATTTAAAAATTTATTTTTGATTTATTAGTAATTTATTAATAAAAGAGGCAACATATGCTAAAGGAAAAATAGCAGCAATGACACACACATACACAATCAAATCAAATTAAAATTGGTCAAATTCACAAAGATATTTGGCAACAGGGTCGCGGAAGAATTTTAGAATAGTAATAATTGTTAATAAATGCGCATTGTGATCATCACCGTTTAAATATTTTTTCAGCACTAAAAAACTTTGTATTATTGGTTAACACACATTGTTAATATGTAGGTAAGTTAACAGAAGTCAACGCAAGAGCAAATGTAATTTGATATCACACCAGCCACAGAAGCCGACATTGCTCTGGGCCGGATGTCTTGCACAACGGCAGCGCACGAGGCGCAAGCTAAGCATTTTAGCGGCCGTTGTGAGTTGAATCCAATAGCTTAAGTCTTTTCTATTTGTATCCCTTAGTTTAGTTTTATATCGGTTTTTGAATGAGGCACATCTGCCCATTATTTTATCCGCGAAATTTAACTCACTCACTGAGTCTGAATTGACTAGTGTTTTAGTATATCTTTCGTATTAACGAAATAAATAAAATTAAATAAAGATAAACTTAACCAAAACCTCTACTGGAGTTTTAACTAAAGAATAATTATTTGGCGCCCGACGTTCAAACGATTTTATTGTGCTGTGCAAACTCAAGGCTGTGCAGTGTTAAATAAATGAAATCAAAAACCCACCAGTGCAAACAACAAGCTGTACCTGACCTACGTCAATAGTGGTCATAATAAAATTCTCTTATTACACCGAAGCCGCTGGAGCTCTTCGGGCAGCGATTTGTCACCAACCTAGCGCGCAAGCAGGTATGGGCAGCAAAGATAAGTTATACGCATAGACGGCAGCGGGGGACTATAGAGAGCAGTCGTGACCGCGGCGTGGGAAGCAGCACTACGTATAGAACACGCAGCCTTGTAGGAATCAATAAAATGTAAGTGGGCCATTTGGCATAAAACATTTTTAAATCTGCGTGAGTTAAAACCAAAGAATTTAAGAACTAATATAACAAATTTATTGTAAAAAATTGCAATTTTACTCCGCACGTTGAATTAAGTTACGCTCCATTCGTTAGAAACTTCTGTTGATAATATTTATTCAATTTGTTGTGTTTCTTCTGCCCTTGAAATTTTGCTTACTTTACTACTGACAGTGTAGCCCATGAACGACGCGTTTACCCGTTACAGAGATAAAGAATCGCGGGGATCAGAGTCGGACGATTCCGCTACTTTAGATAGGGAAACAGATAGGCAGTCCCTTTGCTCGCTAGAAATCGCTGACGAGCAAAAAAGAGAAATGGACCCAGAGCAGCTTAAGACTGTAGTGCAGGTCGCAATAGCGAGCGCCCTAGAGGCACAAAGTGTAGTATTACAATTGAGGGACACAGAATTGAGGAATTCTATAGACGCTCAGATACAAGCGCTATCAAACAGAATATCTGTCACTAGCATTACACCACCGCCGGTCGAAGCATTTAAGCCGGTCGAAATCAGAAACGACATCCAATGCAACGAGCCATTGAATGCCGTTAAATGTTTACCAGAATTTACGGGGGCACCGGAGACGTACGCCTCTTGGAGGCAAGCCGTGGTAGCTGTCTATGCTATTTACAAACCGTTCGACGGCAGCTCGCGCCACTATCAAGCGGTGATAATTATTAAGATCAAGATTAGAGGGGCAGCCGACGGTGTCTTAGGTCAGTTTGGCACAGTCATGAATTTTGATGCCATAATAAATCGTCTCGACTTTACGTACAGAGACAAGAGGGGCATTCATGTTATAGAACAGGAAATGAGCACACTCAGACAGGGCTCCTTTAACTCTCTTACAGTACTACGATGAGGTGGAGAAAAAGCTTACCCTCATCACTAATAAGGTTAACTTCATATGAGCCAAACATGGCGCAAGCACTTTTCACCAAGTTTAGGGATGAAGCGTTGCGTGTGTTTGTCTCAGGCCTCAAGCGTAGCCTGACGGATGTCCTATTCGCTGCAAAGCCTAAGGACTTACCGGCGGCCATCGCGCTAGCACAAGAGTTTCGCTAAGGGCCAGGAAGATAGGGAACGAAAAATTACCCCAAGACCACAAGGCTGTCAACAAGCCAGCAAGCCAGCGGCTCCAAGAATCCTCATTTCAATAGGCAGCAAAGACCACAGAACCAATCTGAACAGCAGAGTGGTAAGTGGAACAAGGGTAATGGCTCGCAGGAACCAATGGACGTCGATCCATCGTCAAAAATCCTTCACCCATCACAGGCACCAGCCTATGTTAACTTTAGCGCTCCACAAGCCTATAAGACAACAGCCACCTCTGGACGTTCAACTGGACAGAGAAGGCAAAGGGTCAATCACACAGCTCATGAGCCAGATCAAGACCCAAGGGAATATGCTAACGCTGCTGCAGGAGCAGAGCAGCAAATCGCCGACGACAATGGCAGCGACTATGAATCGGACATTCTCAATTTGTTAGGGGTACCTCCCTGCTACCCTTCATTTGTAGGAAAGTAGCAGGGGTTTAGATGATATTTCTCATCGACACTGGCGCTTCCAAAATTACATCAGACCACATGGAAGTCTAAAAGGTGTGCGCCCAGTAAATTCTTCCTTTTCCACTCACTCAATTCATGGCACCTCCAACATTACACACAAGTGCCTCGTATCTTTGTTCGGTCAAAAGGCCACATTCTTTTTGCTCCCTGACTTGTCGACCTTTGATGGAATTATAGGGCTCGACCTACTCACACAAGCAGGAGCTTCGCTTTGCCTTTCCTCTGGCCAACTCAAATGTGGCTCAGTAACGGAACCTATTGAATTCCACAGGTGCGCGGACGTTAATTTTACCAATGTCGATTGCGCCGACGCCCCTGATTCAATAAAGGAGAATTTTCTCAAAATGTTAAAAACAGGCGCAAAGCCTTTGCAGATCCGGAAGAAGCACTTCCATATAATACGTCAGCTGTGGCCACTATCAGGACCATTGACGAACAACCTGTTTATGTCCGATTGTATCCCTATCCAATGGGAGCAGCAGAATTTGTTAACAAAGAAATTCAGAGCCTCTTAAAAACGGCATCATTAAAAAATCTGTTTTCCCCTATAACAACCCCATTTGAGTGGTTGACAAAAAGGGCACAGATGAGTTCGGCAACAAGAACCTGCGTCTTGTAATGGATTTTCGAAAACTCAATGAGAAAACCATTGCTGATAGATACCCCATGCCTAATATTCCAATGATCCTTGAGCATCTTGGTAAGGCCAAGTACTTTTCGACACTGGATTTGAAATCCGGCTACCACCAGATCACGCTAGCAGAGCGTGATTGTGAGAGAAGACAGCTTTCGCTGTTAACGGGGGAAAGTACGAATTTTCTCGACTTCCTTTCGGGTTGAAGAATGCAGCCAGCATCTTCCAAAGAACCGTCGACGACATACTGCTTGAGCAGATTGGCAAATCCTGCTATGTTTATGTTGACGATGTCATTGTCTTCTCGAAACATGAAGATTCCCATGTCAAACATGTGGAGTAGGTCTTGAAGAGCCTGTATGAGGCAAATATGAGAGTCTGCAAGGAGAAATCGCGCTTTTTTAAGAAAAGCGTAGGTTTTCTTGGTTTTGTGGTAACCAGAAACGGAGCCACAACAGACCCGGAAAAGGTAAAAGCAATTAAAGAGTACCCAGAACCAAAGAATGTTTTCGAAGTTAGATCATTTCTTGGTTTGGCCAGTTACTACAGGTGTTTCATCAAAGACTTTGCCTCAATAGCAAAGCCCATTTCTGATGTCCTAAAGGGTGAGAATGGGTCAGTTGGTAAGCATAGATCGCGTAACATTATAGTAGAATTCTCTGATCTTCAGCGTCAGGCTTTTCATGAGCTTCGCAACATTTTGTCTTCAGAAAATGTCATGCTCCGTTAGCCTGACTATAAGAAGCCGTTTAATCTAACGACAGACGCTTCAGCCTACGGCATAGGAGCAGTGCTTTCACAAGAGGGTCGCCCTATCTCAATGATTTCCAGAACATTGAGACCCCCAGAGGTGAACTACGCCACGAACGAACGGGAGCTATTAGCTATAGTTAACTTTTGCCGTTTCCGAATCAAACCCAAATGCCAAAATCAAAAGGTGGAAAGCGCGTATTGAGGAAACAAATGCGCGAATGTTTTATAAGCCAGGCAGGGAAAATTTTGTTGCTGATGCGCTTTCGCGACAGCAGCTCAATGCTCTAGACGAGCTTAATGCCGATTCCTGTGCGGCCACAATCCACAGCGAGCGTCATTAACGCACACAATTGAGTCCACTGAAAAGCCGCTCAATTGTTTTCAAAATCAAATCGTCATTGAGGAGGCACGCGTCCCCTCAAAACGCAACTTAATTCTTTTCGGGGATAAAAGACGTCATGAAGTAAGCTTCACTGATGCCACAACCATTCTTGACCAGCTCCGTGACTAAATCAATCCAAAAGCGGTAAATGCCATCTACTGCAACCTGCACACACTAGCCCAAGTTCAAGATGGCTTAGTGCGTATGTTTCCAGGTACGAAGTTTTGGCACTGCAAAAATCGTGTTGCAGATGTATTTAATATCGATGAGAGGAGGGAAATTCTCATTGCGGAACATAATAGAGCGCACAGAGCAGCTCAAGAAAATGTCAAGCAAGTCCTTTCAAAGAAATTGCAGAGAACTGTAGAATCTGTTCAACGGCCAAGTACGACAGACATCCAAGAAAACAAGAGCTAGGGGAGACCCCAATTCCTGAGACTTTTGGTGAATTTCTGCATATTGATATTTTTTCCACAGACAAAAAGTTTTTTTTGACCTGTGTCGATAAGTTTTCTAAATTTTCAGTCGTACAACCAATTCAATCGCGCACTACATTAGTGACTTAGTGATTAGAATATAACAAGACAATCCATTCCGTTATCAACAAGAGACCTGTTGATGCCATCCTTATACCTGCAGGTGAACCTCAGGAAGAAATAACAGCAAAACTAAAGAATGAGCAAGACACGCTCCGGGCTAGGCTGAACACCCAGCATCAGAATAGGATTTTGAGGTAGGAGAAAAGGTCTTGGTAAAAAGAAACCGCAGGCTTGGCAACAAGCTGACGCCCTTGTGTGAAGAACGTGTCGTAGAGGCAGACCTCGGCACGACTGTTCTCATTGGGGGGAGGGTGGTCCATAAGGAAAACCTTAAGTAGGGCGAGAGCTATAAGTTTTTATTTTTTGCGCCACTTGGCAATAGTTTTAAGTCTCAACTTTTTGAGCCACTTGGCATTATCTTTAAGATTTTACGCCGCTTGGCGTTATTATTAGGAGACACTTGGTAATAGTACAGTCCGTTTTGTCTGTTTTCCGCAGGTATGGGTGTCTGCTGTCTCTCTTCTTGTGGGTACTTCGGCGCGTGTGGCAGACTATTCACACGCCAAATATATCCCTATTGTTGAGGGCGAGGTCCTGGTATGGGAGGAATTCAGCTTCGTCAGGCACACCGCTAACATCTCTGAATATGACAGAATGGTAAAGGAAACAATTGGGCTATGTGAAATGTTTCCGCAGTCACACATGAAGAAGCTTCTAAGCGTCGATGCCGCCCACCTCAGAGATATGGTAGAAGCGCTTGGAGTGCATCACAGGGTAGCGAGGAGTTTGGACTTTTTAGGCACAGCCCTCAAAGTAGTTGCAGGAACACCGGACGCTAGTGACTTTGAACAGATGAAGTTCACAGAGTTACAATTGGTGAACTCCAACAACAGGCAGGTAGCTATAAACACGAAAGTTCAAGAGCAGATCAACCAGCTTACGTCAACCGTCAACACAATATTAAAAGCTGCAAAGAAGAGTCAAGTCGACTCTGGTAATTTGTATGAGACGCTCCTAGCGCGTAACAGAATGTTGCTGATGGAAATGCAGAATTTAATGCTCGCGGATTTAAAATCTGTTTGGCTAGATGAACCCACAGGTACTCCAATAGCTGACCTTATGTCCGTTGCGTCCGTTAAAGTGTTACAGTCCACAAACGCCCTTCACTTTATAATTAAGTTTCCAAAAATCAAAATGGCTTGCAGAAAGGTGATGCTGTATCCTGTCGCTTACGAGAATGCTGTACTATAAATCGATGATAACATTATAGCTGAATGTGGAGATCAAGTGCTCACTCTTAAAAATTGCACTTCAACGCCTGGAGGAACCTTTTGTCAACTATCACCTAATAGCTCTTGTACCAGAGAACTTCATGCTGGTGGTTCGGCAAGCTGTCAGATACAGCCGAGTCATCTGGACCCGATCACATGGGTAGATGACGGAATTCTGATCATCAACAATCGGCCTGCTACAGACTTGGGTTCACGGAACGAATCTCATCACGTTCAAGAAGTGGGCTCGAATCAACGAGACCAAATATCTGAATCTCAACAGTGTGAACGTCACCGGTCACCAGGACGTACTAAGTCTCCCTTACCATCATCGTTTGAATGAACGTAACTTGGAGATCATTAAAGAAGTCAAAGACGAAATCGGAAGTGTCAACAGCGTTGTAATGGCCTTTTGGTTGGGAGCTGTTTGTTGCGCTATAATATGCGCCGGAATCATCTATCATCGGTACAGGAAGAACGTGGTCACAGCCAAGAACATCAGAGAGGTGATCGCCGAGATAGGAACGGCCGAGGGCGGCCTTAACTTAAGGGGGGAGCAGTTAACAGAAGTCAACACAAGTGCAAATGTAATTTGATATAACACTAGCCACAGAAGCCACGAGGCGCAAGCTAAGCATTTTAGCGGCCGTTGTGAGTTGAATCCAATAGCTTAAGTCTTTTCTATTTGTATCCCTTAGTTTAGTTTTATATCGGTTTTTGAATGAGGCACATCTGCCCATTATTTTATCCGCGAAATTTAACTCACTCACTAAGTTTGAATTGACTAGTGTTTTAATAAATCTTTCGTATTAACGGTATAAATAAAATTAAATAAAGATAAACTAAACCAAAACTTCTACTGGAGTTTTAACTAAAGAATAATTAATTGGTACACACCAGAGAGCTGCAATGGGTATGTTCGAGTATGATCGGTGATGTGTGCAAAAAGTTCAACCAAATCAACTCAGCGACTCGGGCGCAACGTGTTCGATCACATTCCGCTCCTCTCTTTTTACTATCGTGTATCGAGCGTGATTGTTTGTTTACGAACTACTCAACTCGATTGAGAGTCGTTTGTGACGATACCCAAAGCCCCGTTTTGTTTTGGATATGCTTCGAGCTTGGGTATGCATGAGTTGCATTGCCAGTTTGTGTTCATGACCGGTGTGTTCGTTTGTTTTGTTCAGTCACGAGCATTGATCGAACCGGCAGGCTGACTTGATTTGATGCTTACTCATTTTTTTCAAGCAATCAGGTATGGGTATGGGTATGAGCATGGGTATCGGTTTTGGGTATCTAAATGGGTATGGGTATGAGCTTGAGTGCCTGTGTTTAAGAAGAGTGCGACAGAGCGCGCAATAGCGAGCACGCGCGGTGTTTACTTTTACACTAAAATATGTATATAAAAGAATTAGTATGTATTGTACAGGTGTAAGAAAATATATTGCTTGAATAAGTATAACTTTTAGGATTAGGTAAATAAAATTTACAACTATAGTTTCGTCAATATTTAAAAAAAAAACCTTAAAATTTACTTCTAGAAATAAGTTAATAATAATTAATTTATTTTGTTTAATTTATTTAAAAAATGCAGTCAGTAAAATGTTTAAGGCATATGTTCATTTTTAAAATGCAAAAATAATATTTATTATTAATAACACGTTTTTTTTAATATTTTCAAAATAAAATAATTCATATATTTTCAATTATTATTTCTTTGTCATACAATTTATTTTGCCATTCAATAATAATTTGAATATAAGCAAGCTAACAAGAGTACAAAAAAAAAACATACGCGTATGTATACGCTTCTAGCCTGCATAACCAAACGCAGGCAACCATGCGCACAGCCATACTCATCCCATACCCATACCAATTTAGATACCCAAAACCGATACCCATGCTCATACCCATACCCATACCTGATTGCATACCCAAAAGCCGACACTCGTTCGCATACCCATACCCATACACATTTAGATACCCAAAACCGATACCCATGCTCATACCCATACCCATACCTGATCGTTTGGACGAAATGAGTAAGCATGAAATCAAGTCAGCCTGCGGTTCGATCAATGCTCGTGATTGAACAAAAACAAACGAACACAAACGGTCATGAACACAAACTGGCAATGTGTTCGAACGGTCCGCTCCTGTCGCTTAACCAAAGCGAAAAAATCATAACGGGTTCGAGTCAATGTTAGAGTATGATCGAACATTTCATACCCGTTGCAGTTCTCTGGTATGTATGCACATAAATACATTAAAAGTTAACTAAAGTCAACAATCTCTGGATTGTTGACCGTAACCCGATGCCAGCCAAAATTGCTGAATAAGCTTTTGGCCGGATATCGTTGCATAGTAGGCAAGCGCTGCATATTTGAGCGGCCGCTATGAGACGATTGCGAAACCATAAGTTTCGCTTTCGAGTAAACTGCAAAACATAAATTGTATTAGTTCTGAATAAAGCATCAAATGAATAGCATCGTACTCCGACTCGATGTCGTAAAACAATTAAACTCTTTTTCTTTAATTGATTTATAATCAATATTGAATAATTGGCGCCCAACTAGTGGTAATTATTTCGGTTACCCGAGGAATTGCAAATTAATTTATTTGCAAAGTTACGGTAAAGACTCAGTCAATTCAGCGAATTATAAAATCGCTCAAATTCAACAGTGACAGTGAATTGACCTCGGCTTTTATCACAATTGACAGAGGTGCGCTTAAGCGCAATATTAATTATTTTGTACACCGAAGCCGCTGCAGCTCTTCGGGCAGCGGTGTGTCGCCAGTTTAACACACAAGTTATCTGGACAGCGTTAAAGTTTCAAACACCTTGACTGCAGCGCGGAAATATCAACTCTATAACTCTCGAGATTAGAATAATTTGTCTAGGATTTCCATTCAAAAAACATGTAAGTGGGAACTTTAATATTAAATCTATTTCAAGTCTGAGTTAAAATTATTTGAGCATTATTTTTTGCAAAGACGTTCATAGCCTTACCAATCATAATAAATATAATTATTGACAAACATTGCATTGAGAATTTCATTGACTCCGTGAACAAATTTGAAGTTGTGGAAAAAAAAAAAATTAAAAACTAATTACCAGAGCGTGCAATCCGCTCAGCTTATGAAATTTGAGCCACAGCTTTTATTCATGCATATTTGTTGTTGTTGGTCTTGCGCTCAGTTGCCAGCACTTGAATTCAATTGTTTTTGTTTGTTTTTTTTTGTTTTGATTATTCGTTTTGTGTGTGGGCCCATGAGCTCGCCGTTTTCGCTCTATAGAACCCTTTGCATCGTTCTAGTGATTCAGATTCAGACTCTGATAGTAACATTAGAGTTCTTAGGAACAGAGTCATCAAAAATAAACGTGCCCTTGTAGCTTCTTCACCAAAAATGGACCCAGAACAGCTTAATACAGTAGTGCGGGCAGCGATTGCCAATGCTTTAGTTGAGCAGGCAGATGTTTACCAGTGTGATCAGCAAGCCTTGTTACAAAGTATCAATGAGTTGTCTGAGCAAGTGTCACGTTACACCTCCAGTAGTGCAGTCTTATACTGCTATAGAAATTAGGAATGACGTCCGCTGTGACGAGCCCTAGATGCAGTAAAATGCTTGCCCGAATTTACTGGGGTACAAGAATCTTATGTCTCTTGGAGACAAGGCGCTGTTGCCGCTTATCACATTTTTAATCCCTATAATGGCAGTTCGCGCCACTACCAGGCAGTCATCATTATTAGAAGTAAGATTAGAGGTGCCGCTGATTCACTGTTGTCTTCATTCGGTACAGTATTAAATTTCGACGCTATAATTAGTCGCCTCGACTTTACATATAGCGACAAACGACCAATCCATGTCATAGAACAAGAATTAGGTACTCTCAGACAGGGAGGACTTTCGCTGCTTCAATACTATGATGAAGTAGAGAAAAAGCTCACATTGTTGACTAACAAAGTCAACATGTCATATGAGCCGGCCCTGGCAAAGGGTCTTTGCGAAAAATTCAGAGACGATGCGCTCCGAGTATTCATATAGGGCCTCAAGCGTAGTCTCACAGATGTACTCTTTACGGCAAAGCCTAAAGACTTGCCTACGGCGTTGGCTCTCGCACAAGAGGTCACGTCTAATCATGAAAGGTCCGCGTTCGCAGCTAATTTTGCGAAAAGTCTAGAGGACAAAGAGCGCAAGCCATATGCAAAGACGCAGGGTCGCCAGCAGGAGAGACAATCTCAGCAGACTGACTCACAATCAAGCGGTTCAAAAAATCCGCATTTTAATAAACAGAACAAGCTACAAGCCCAGAGCTATCAGCAAAGCGGCAGGCAACAAAATAATAACGGCACACAGGTGCCCATGGAGGTTGATCCCTCCCTTTCAAGAATCTTGCATCCTACTCAGGCCCCAGCCTTCACAAACAGGAAGCTATCCGCGTCTGACCGCTCGGGCGGTCAGAGGGGACAGCAGAGGCTGAATCATGTCTCGCAAGATGCTGGACAAAGGACAGAGGCATATGCCAACGCTGGAGGGAGGTCCCTGCTGCCCGTCATCAGACGAAGAGTAGCGGGGATCGATATGAAGTTCCCTATAGACAAGGGCGCATCTAAGAATTTCATCCGACCACACAAGGGGTTAAGAGGTGTCCGCTCTGTAGAGTCCCCCTTCACTATCTATTCAATTCACGCAACAACTAGAATTACGCAAAAATGTTTTGTTTCGTTGTTTAATTTGAAGGCAACATTTTTCATTCTGCCGGACCTTTCAACGTTCGATGGAATAATAGACCACGACCTGCTAAAGCAGGCGGAAGCGTCACTTTGCTTAGCCTCAGGGCGGCTCAAATGGGGTTCGGAAGATGAACAAGTTTCCTTCCATACCTGCTCTGATGTCAATCACACGAATGTAGATTGCTCGGACGCACCCCCTTTTGTAAAAGAAGATTTCCTCAAACTGCTAAGGAATAGAAATAGGGCTTTCGCGGACCCCAATGAATCCTTGCCTTACAACACCTCTGTTGTAGCTACAATTAGGATGGTGGATGAAGAGCCGATATATTTCAAGCTTTACCCATATCCAATGGGCACAGCTGATTTCGTAAACAAAGAAATCCAGAATCTGTTGAAAGATGGCATAATACAAAAGTCAGTCTCCCCTTATAATAACCCCATTTGGGTGTTAGACAAGAAGGGCACTGACGAAGCTGGCAATCGGAACATGCGCTTAGTTATGGACATTCGCAAGCTCAACAGAAAGAACCATACCCGATAAATACCCCATGCCAAATATCCCAATGATATTGGGAAACTTGGGTAAAGCCAAATTTTCTCGACACTAGACCTCAAGTATGGGTATCATCAAATCATTCTCGCTGAACGCGATCGCGAGAAAACTGCTTTGCAGTAAACGGGGAAAGTACGAGTTTCGAAGACTCCCTTCGGTCTAAAAAAATGCTGCTAGCATCTTTCAAAGGACCATTGATGATATCTTGCGAGAGCAGATCGGCAAGTTCTGCAACGTATATGTTGATGACGTGATCATTTTCTCAGAAAGTGAAGAAATGCATGTCAAGCATGTGGACTGGGTTCTTAAAAGCCTACTCGAGGCAAACATGAGGGTCTCGGTTGAAAAAATCAGCAAATCGCCGACGACAATGGCAGCGACTATGAATCGGACATTCTCAATTTGTTAGGGGTACCTCCCTGCTACCCTTCATTTGTAGGAAAGTAGCAGGGGTTTAGATGATATTTCTCATCGACACTGGCGCTTCCAAAATTACATCAGACCACATGGAAGTCTAAAAGGTGTGCGCCCAGTAAATTCTTCCTTTTCCACTCACTCAATTCATGGCACCTCCAACATTACACACAAGTGCCTCGTATCTTTGTTCGGTCAAAAAGGCCACATTCTTTTTGCTCCCCTGACTTGTCGACCTTTGATGGAATTATAGGGCTCGACCTACTCACACAAGCAGGAGCTTCGCTTTGCCTTTCCTCTGGCCAACTCAAATGTGGCTCAGTAACGGAACCTATTGAATTCCACAGGTGCGCGGACGTTAATTTTACCAATGTCGATTGCGCCGACGCCCCTGATTCAATAAAGGAGAATTTTCTCAAAATGTTAAAAAACAGGCGCAAAGCCTTTGCAGATCCGGAAGAAGCACTTCCATATAATACGTCAGCTGTGGCCACTATCAGGACCATTGACGAACAACCTGTTTATGTCCGATTGTATCCCTATCCAATGGGAGCAGCAGAATTTGTTAACAAAGAAATTCAGAGCCTCTTAAAAAACGGCATCATTAAAAAATCTGTTTTCCCCTATAACAACCCCATTTGAGTGGTTGACAAAAAGGGCACAGATGAGTTCGGCAACAAGAACCTGCGTCTTGTAATGGATTTTCGAAAACTCAATGAGAAAACCATTGCTGATAGATACCCCATGCCTAATATTCCAATGATCCTTGCGCATCTTGGTAAGGCCAAGTACTTTTCGACACTGGATTTGAAATCCGGCTACCACCAGATCACGCTAGCAGACCGTGATTGTGAGAGAAGACAGCTTTCGCTGTTAACGGGGGAAAGTACGAATTTTCTCGACTTCCTTTCGGGTTGAAGAATGCAGCCAGCATCTTCCAAAGAACCGTCGACGACATACTGCGTGAGCAGATTGGCAAATCCTGCTATGTTTATGTTGACGATGTCATTGTCTTCTCGAAAGATGAAGATTCCCATGTCAAACATGTGGAGTAGGTCTTGAAGAGCCTGTATGAGGCAAATATGAGAGTCTGCAAGGAGAAATCGCGCTTTTTTAAGAAAAGCTTAGGTTTTCTTGGTTTTGTGGTAACCAGAAACGGAGCCACAACAGACCCGGAAAAGGTAAAAGCAATTAAAGAGTACCCAGAACCAAAGAATGTTTTCGAAGTTAGATCATTTCTTGGTTTGGCCAGTTACTACAGGTGTTTCATCAAAGACTTTGCCTCAATAGCAAAGCCCATTTCTGATGTCCTAAAGGGTGAGAATGGGTCAGTTGGTAAGCATAGATCGCGTAACATTATAGTAGAATTCTCTGATCTTCAGCGTCAGGCTTTTCATGAGCTTCGCAACATTTTGTCTTCAGAAAATGTCATGCTCCGTTAGCCTGACTATAAGAAGCCGTTTAATCTAACGACAGACGCTTCAGCCTACGGCATAGAGCAGTGCTTTCACAAGAGGTCGCCCTATCTCAATGATTTCCAGAACATTGAGACCCCCAGAGGTGAACTACGCCACGAACGAACGGGAGCTATTAGCTATAGTTAACTTTTGCCGTTTCCGAATCAAACCCAAATGCCAAAATCAAAAGGTGGAAAGCGCGTATTGAGGAAACAAATGCGCGAATGTTTTATAAGCCAGGCAGGGAAAATTTTGTTGCTGATGCGCTTTCGCGACAGCAGCTCAATGCTCTAGACGAGCTTAATGCCGATTCCTGTGCGGCCACAATCCACAGCGAGCGTCATTAACGCACACAATTGAGTCCACTGAAAAGCCGCTCAATTGTTTTCAAAATCAAATCGTCATTGAGGAGGCACGCGTCCCCTCAAAACGCAACTTAATTCTTTTCGGGGATAAAAGACGTCATGAAGTAAGCTTCACTGATGCCACAACCATTCTTGACCAGCTCCGTGACTAAATCAATCCAAAAGCGGTAAATGCCATCTACTGCAACCTGCACACACTAGCCCAAGTTCAAGATGGCTTAGTGCGTATGTTTCCAGGTACGAAGTTTTGGCACTGCAAAAATCGTGTTGCAGATGTATTTAATATCGATGAGAGGAGGGAAATTCTCATTGCGGAACATAATAGAGCGCACAGAGCAGCTCAAGAAAATGTCAAGCAAGTCCTTTCAAAGAAATTGCAGAGAACTGTAGAATCTGTTCAACGGCCAAGTACGACAGACATCCAAGAAAACAAGAGCTAGGGGAGACCCCAATTCCTGAGACTTTTGGTGAATTTCTGCATATTGATATTTTTTCCACAGACAAAAAGTTTTTTTTGACCTGTGTCGATAAGTTTTCTAAATTTTCAGTCGTACAACCAATTCAATCGCGCACTACATTAGTGACTTAGTGATTAGAATATAACAAGACAATCCATTCCGTTATCAACAAGAGACCTGTTGATGCCATCCTTATACCTGCAGGTGAACCTCAGGAAGAAATAACAGCAAAACTAAAGAATGAGCAAGACACGCTCCGGGCTAGGCTGAACACCCAGCATCAGAATAGGATTTTGAGGTAGGAGAAAAGGTCTTGGTAAAAAGAAACCGCAGGCTTGGCAACAAGCTCACGCCCTTGTGTGAAGAACGTGTCGTAGAGGCAGACCTCGGCACGACTGTTCTCATTGGGGGGAGGGTGGTCCATAAGGAAAACCTTAAGTAGGGCGAGAGCTATAAGTTTTTATTTTTTGCGCCACTTGGCAATAGTTTTAAGTCTCAACTTTTTGAGCCACTTGGCATTATCTTTAAGATTTTACGCCGCTTGGCGTTATTATTAGGAGACACTTGGTAATAGTACAGTCCGTTTTGTCTGTTTTCCGCAGGTATGGGTGTCTGCTGTCTCTCTTTCTTGTGGGTACTTCGGCGCGTGTGGCAGACTATTCACACGCCAAATATATCCCTATTGTTGAGGGCGAGGTCCTGGTATGGGAGGAATTCAGCTTCGTCAGGCACACCGCTAACATCTCTGAATATGACAGAATGGTAAAGGAAACAATTGGGCTATGTGAAATGTTTCCGCAGTCACACATGAAGAAGCTTCTAAGCGTCGATGCCGCCCACCTCAGAGATATGGTAGAAGCGCTTGGAGTGCATCACAGGGTAGCGAGGAGTTTGGACTTTTTAGGCACAGCCCTCAAAGTAGTTGCAGGAACACCGGACGCTAGTGACTTTGAACAGATGAAGTTCACAGAGTTACAATTGGTGAACTCCAACAACAGGCAGGTAGCTATAAACACGAAAGTTCAAGAGCAGATCAACCAGCTTACGTCAACCGTCAACACAATATTAAAAGCTGCAAAGAAGAGTCAAGTCGACTCTGGTAATTTGTATGAGACGCTCCTAGCGCGTAACAGAATGTTGCTGATGGAAATGCAGAATTTAATGCTCGCGGATTTAAAATCTGTTTGGCTAGATGAACCCACAGGTACTCCAATAGCTGACCTTATGTCCGTTGCGTCCGTTAAAGTGTTACAGTCCACAAACGCCCTTCACTTTATAATTAAGTTTCCAAAAATCAAAATGGCTTGCAGAAAGGTGATGCTGTATCCTGTCGCTTACGAGAATGCTGTACTATAAATCGATGATAACATTATAGCTGAATGTGGAGATCAAGTGCTCACTCTTAAAATTGCACTTCAACGCCTGGAGGAACCTTTTGTCAACTATCACCTAATAGCTCTTGTACCAGAGAACTTCATGCTGGTGGTTCGGCAAGCTGTCAGATACAGCCGAGTCATCTGGACCCGATCACATGGGTAGATGACGGAATTCTGATCATCAACAATCGGCCTGCTACAGACTTGGGTTCACGGAACGAATCTCATCACGTTCAAGAAGTGGGCTCGAATCAACGAGACCAAATATCTGAATCTCAACAGTGTGAACGTCACCGGTCACCAGGACGTACTAAGTCTCCCTTACCATCATCGTTTGAATGAACGTAACTTGGAGATCATTAAAGAAGTCAAAGACGAAATCGGAAGTGTCAACAGCGTTGTAATGGCCTTTTGGTTGGGAGCTGTTTGTTGCGCTATAATATGCGCCGGAATCATCTATCATCGGTACAGGAAGAACGTGGTCACAGCCAAGAACATCAGAGAGGTGATCGCCGAGATAGGAACGGCCGAGGGCGGCCTTAACTTAAGGGGGGAGCAGTTAACAGAAGTCAACACAAGTGCAAATGTAATTTGATATAACACTAGCCACAGAAGCCACGAGGCGCAAGCTAAGCATTTTAGCGGCCGTTGTGAGTTGAATCCAATAGCTTAAGTCTTTTCTATTTGTATCCCTTAGTTTAGTTTTATATCGGTTTTTGAATGAGGCACATCTGCCCATTATTTTATCCGCGAAATTTAACTCACTCACTAAGTTTGAATTGACTAGTGTTTTAATAAATCTTTCGTATTAACGGTATAAATAAAATTAAATAAAGATAAACTAAACCAAAACTTCTACTGGAGTTTTAACTAAAGAATAATTAATTGGTACACACCAGAGAGCTGCAATGGGTATGTTCGAGTATGATCGGTGATGTGTGCAAAAAGTTCAACCAAATCAACTCAGCGACTCGGGCGCAACGTGTTCGATCACATTCCGCCCTCTCTTTTTACTATCGTGTATCGAGCGTGATTGTTTGTTTACGAACTACTCAACTCGATTGAGAGTCGTTTGTGACGATACCCAAAGCCCCGTTTTGTTTTGGATATGCTTCGAGCTTGGGTATGCATGAGTTGCATTGCCAGTTTGTGTTCATGACCGGTGTGTTCGTTTGTTTTTGTTCAGTCACGAGCATTGATCGAACCGGCAGGCTGACTTGATTTGATGCTTACTCATTTTTTTCAAGCAATCAGGTATGGGTATGGGTATGAGCATGGGTATCGGTTTTGGGTATCTAAATGGGTATGGGTATGAGCTTGAGTGCCTGTGTTTAAGAAGAGTGCGACAGAGCGCGCAATAGCGAGCACGCGCGGTGTTTACTTTTACACTAAAATATGTATATAAAAGAATTAGTATGTATTGTACAGGTGTAAGAAAATATATTGCTTGAATAAGTATAACTTTTAGGATTAGGTAAATAAAATTTACAACTATAGTTTCGTCAATATTTAAAAAAAAAACCTTAAAATTTACTTCTAGAAATAAGTTAATAATAATTAATTTATTTTGTTTAATTTATTTAAAAAATGCAGTCAGTAAAATGTTTAAGGCATATGTTCATTTTTAAAATGCAAAAATAATATTTATTATTAATAACACGTTTTTTTTTAATATTTTCAAAATAAAATAATTCATATATTTTCAATTATTATTTCTTTGTCATACAATTTATTTTGCCATTCAATAATAATTTGAATATAAGCAAGCTAACAAGAGTACAAAAAAAAAACATACGCGTATGTATACGCTTCTAGCCTGCATAACCAAACGCAGGCAACCATGCGCACAGCCATACTCATCCCATACCCATACCAATTTAGATACCCAAAACCGATACCCATGCTCATACCCATACCCATACCTGATTGCATACCCAAAAAGCCGACACTCGTTCGCATACCCATACCCATACACATTTAGATACCCAAAACCGATACCCATGCTCATACCCATACCCATACCTGATCGTTTGGACGAAATGAGTAAGCATGAAATCAAGTCAGCCTGCGGTTCGATCAATGCTCGTGATTGAACAAAACAAACGAACACAAACGGTCATGAACACAAACTGGCAATGTGTTCGAACGGTCCGCTCCTGTCGCAACCAAAGCGAAAAAATCATAACGGGTTCGAGTCAATGTTAGAGTATGATCGAACATTTCATACCCGTTGCAGTTCTCTGGTATGTATGCACATAAATACATTAAAGTTAACTAAAGTCAACAATCTCTGGATTGTTGACCGTAACCGATGCCAGCCAAAATTGCTGAATAAGCTTTTGGCCGGATATCGTGCATAGTAGGCAAGCGCTGCATATTTGAGCGGCCGCTATGAGACGATTGCGAAACCATAAGTTTCGCTTTCGAGTAAACTGCAAAACATAAATTGTATTAGTTCTGAATAAAGCATCAAATGAATAGCATCGTACTCCGACTCGATGTCGTAAAACAATTAAACTCTTTTTCTTTAATTGATTTATAATCAATATTGAATAATTGGCGCCCAACTAGTGGTAATTATTTCGGTTACCCGAGGAATTGCAAATTAATTTATTTGCAAAGTTACGGTAAAGACTCAGTCAATTCAGCGAAATTTAAAATCGCTCAAATTCAACAGTGACAGTGAATTGACCTCGGCTTTTATCACAATTGACAGAGGTGCGCTTAAGCGCAATATTAATTATTTTGTACACCGAAGCCGCTGCAGCTCTTCGGGCAGCGGTGTGTCGCCAGTTTAACACACAAGTTATCTGGACAGCGTTAAAGTTTCAAACACCTTGACTGCAGCGCGGAAATATCAACTCTATAACTCTCGAGATTAGAATAATTTGTCTAGGATTTCCATTCAAAAAACATGTAAGTGGGAACTTTAATATTAAATCTATTTCAAGTCTGAGTTAAAATTATTTGAGCATTATTTTTTGCAAAGACGTTCATAGCCTTACCAATCATAATAAATATAATTATTGACAAACATTGCATTGAGAATTTCATTGACTCCGTGAACAAATTTGAAGTTGTGGAAAAAAAAAAAATTAAAAACTAATTACCAGAGCGTGCAATCCGCTCAGCTTATGAAATTTGAGCCACAGCTTTTATTCATGCATATTTGTTGTTGTTGGTCTTGCGCTCAGTTGCCAGCACTTGAATTCAATTGTTTTTGTTTGTTTTTGTTTTGTTTTGATTATTCGTTTTGTGTGTGGGCCCATGAGCTCGCCGTTTTCGCTCTATAGAACCCTTTGCATCGTTCTAGTGATTCAGATTCAGACTCTGATAGTAACATTAGAGTTCTTAGGAACAGAGTCATCAAAAATAAACGTGCCCTTGTAGCTTCTTCACCAAAAATGGACCCAGAACAGCTTAATACAGTAGTGCGGGCAGCGATTGCCAATGCTTTAGTTGAGCAGGCAGATGTTTACCAGTGTGATCAGCAAGCCTTGTTACAAAGTATCAATGAGTTGTCTGAGCAAGTGTCACGTTACACCTCCAGTAGTGCAGTCTTATACTGCTATAGAAATTAGGAATGACGTCCGCTGTGACGAGCCCTAGATGCAGTAAAATGCTTGCCCGAATTTACTGGGGTACAAGAATCTTATGTCTCTTGGAGACAAGGCGCTGTTGCCGCTTATCACATTTTTTAATCCCTATAATGGCAGTTCGCGCCACTACCAGGCAGTCATCATTATTAGAAGTAAGATTAGAGGTGCCGCTGATTCACTGTTGTCTTCATTCGGTACAGCATTAAATTTCGACGCTATAATTAGTCGCCTCGACTTTACATATAGCGACAAACGACCAATCCATGTCATAGAACAAGAATTAGGTACTCTCAGACAGGGAGGACTTTCGCTGCTTCAATACTATGATGAAGTAGAGAAAAAGCTCACATTGTTGACTAACAAAGTCAACATGTCATATGAGCCGGCCCTGGCAAAGGGTCTTTGCGAAAAATTCAGAGACGATGCGCTCCGAGTATTCATATAGGGCCTCAAGCGTAGTCTCACAGATGTACTCTTTACGGCAAAGCCTAAAGACTTGCCTACGGCGTTGGCTCTCGCACAAGAGGTCACGTCTAATCATGAAAGGTCCGCGTTCGCAGCTAATTTTGCGAAAAGTCTAGAGGACAAAAGAGCGCAAGCCATATGCAAAGACGCAGGGTCGCCAGCAGGAGAGACAATCTCAGCAGACTGACTCACAATCAAGCGGTTCAAAAAATCCGCATTTTAATAAACAGAACAAGCTACAAGCCCAGAGCTATCAGCAAAGCGGCAGGCAACAAAATAATAACGGCACACAGGTGCCCATGGAGGTTGATCCCTCCCTTTCAAGAATCTTGCATCCTACTCAGGCCCCAGCCTTCACAAACAGGAAGCTATCCGCGTCTGACCGCTCGGGCGGTCAGAGGGGACAGCAGAGGCTGAATCATGTCTCGCAAGATGCTGGACAAAGGACAGAGGCATATGCCAACGCTGGAGGGAGGTCCCTGCTGCCCGTCATCAGACGAAGAGTAGCGGGGATCGATATGAAGTTCCCTATAGACAAGGGCGCATCTAAGAATTTCATCCGACCACACAAGGGGTTAAGAGGTGTCCGCTCTGTAGAGTCCCCCTTCACTATCTATTCAATTCACGCAACAACTAGAATTACGCAAAAATGTTTTGTTTCGTTGTTTAATTTGAAGGCAACATTTTCATTCTGCCGGACCTTTCAACGTTCGATGGAATAATAGACCACGACCTGCTAAAGCAGGCGGAAGCGTCACTTTGCTTAGCCTCAGGGCGGCTCAAATGGGGTTCGGAAGATGAACAAGTTTCCTTCCATACCTGCTCTGATGTCAATCACACGAATGTAGATTGCTCGGACGCACCCCCTTTTGTAAAAGAAGATTTCCTCAAACTGCTAAGGAATAGAAATAGGGCTTTCGCGGACCCCAATGAATCCTTGCCTTACAACACCTCTGTTGTAGCTACAATTAGGATGGTGGATGAAGAGCCGATATATTTCAAGCTTTACCCATATCCAATGGGCACAGCTGATTTCGTAAACAAAGAAATCCAGAATCTGTTGAAAGATGGCATAATACAAAAGTCAGTCTCCCCTTATAATAACCCCATTTGGGTGTTAGACAAGAAGGGCACTGACGAAGCTGGCAATCGGAACATGCGCTTAGTTATGGACATTCGCAAGCTCAACGAAAGAACCATACCCGATAAATACCCCATGCCAAATATCCCAATGATATTGGGAAACTTGGGTAAAGCCAAATTTTTCTCGACACTAGACCTCAAGTATGGGTATCATCAAATCATTCTCGCTGAACGCGATCGCGAGAAAACTGCTTTTGCAGTAAACGGGGGAAAGTACGAGTTTCGAAGACTCCCCTTCGGTCTAAAAAATGCTGCTAGCATCTTTCAAAGGACCATTGATGATATCTTGCGAGAGCAGATCGGCAAGTTCTGCAACGTATATGTTGATGACGTGATCATTTTCTCAGAAAGTGAAGAAATGCATGTCAAGCATGTGGACTGGGTTCTTAAAAGCCTACTCGAGGCAAACATGAGGGTCTCGGTTGAAAAATCACGTTTTTTTTAAGAAAAGCGTGAACTTTCTCGGATTCATAGTCACCAGTAACGGTACTACAACAGATCCGGACAAAGTGAAAGCCATACAAGACTTTCCAGAGCCTAAAACGGTGTTCGAAGTCCGTTCGTTCTTGGGCCTTGCGAGCTACTGTAGATGTTTCATTAAGGATTTTGCGGCAATAGCAAGACCTGTTTCGGACATCTTAAAAGGGGAAAATGGGTCAGTCAGTAGGTACAGATCGCGGAACATTTCGGTGCAGTTCACCGAAGCGCAACAACGAGCGTTTTGTAAAGTACGTAGCATTTTGGCATCTGAAGATGTCATGCTTAGGTATCCTGACTTCAAGAAGCCGTTCGATCTAACGACGGACGCTTCAGCTTATGGCATAGGTGCGGTACTTTCTCAAGAGGGTCGTCCAATTACAATAATCTCAAGGACATTGAAGGACAGAGAGGTAAATTATGCTACGAATGAAAGAGAGCTATTGGCTATCAATTGGGCACTAGCTAAGCTTCGGCACTATTTGTATGGCATTAAAGACATAAACATCTTTACTGACCATCAGCCTTTAACCTTCGCAGTATCGGAGTCCAATCCTAATGCGAAGATTAAAAGATGGAAAGCGCGCATTGACGAGTCCAATGCGCGAATATTCTACAAGCCCGGTAAAGAGAACCTAGTTGCAGACGCCTTGTCCAGACAACAGCTTAACGCTTTGGAATGAAAAGAGCTCGACTCTTGCGCTGCAACAATTCACAGTGAGGTTTCCCTCACACATACTATAGAAACCACAGAAAAGCCGTTAAATTGCTTTCAGAACCAAATAGTTCTGGAGGAGGCACGCTTTTCAGGAAAACGCAGGTTCATCCTGTTTGAAAACAAAAGGCGTCACTTAATCAGTTTCGCCTGTAAAGATTCTCTTATGAACGAGCTAGAAGATGTAATCATTCCAAAAGGCGTCAATGCCTTTCACTGTGATTTGCATACTCTCGCAATGATACAAGATGAAGTAGTTCGAAGATTCCCTTCCACTAAATTTTGGCACTGCAAAAATCGTGTAGTTGACATATTCAGTGTTGGGGAAAGGAGAAAAATTCTCACCACCGAACATAATAGAGCCCACAGGTCGGCTCAGGAAAATGTGAAGCAAGTACTTTCTGAGTACTACTTCCCAAAAATGGTCAAACTGGCCAATGAAATTGTCCAAAATTGCTAGACATGCGCTAGGGCTAAATACGATAGACACCCTAAAAAACAAGAGCTCGGTGAAACACCAGTTCCTTCATAGGTAGGGGAGATGCTACACATAGACATCTTCTCTACTGACAAAAAATTGTTCCTCACCTGCATTGATAAATTTTCCAAATTCGCTGTGGTTCAGCCCGTTTCCTCAAGAGCTATTGAGGACCTGAAGCCAGCCTTGCTCCAGCTCATGAACTTTTTTCCAAAGGCAAAATCGATATACTGTGACAACGAACCAGCGTTGAATTCACAAACGATTTCCGCAATGCTGAGCAATTAGAATTAGAAACGCCCAGATTGCGGTCAGAATCAGGGAAAATGCATCGCGGCAGAATAGGGTCTTCGAAGTTGGCGAAAAAGTCTTAGTAAAATCCAACCGAAGGCTTGGCAACAAGCTCACACCTTTGTGTGAAGAGCGAGCCGTGGAAGCGCACCTGGGGACCTCGGTCATCATTAAAGGGAGGGTGGTCCACAAGGACAACCTAAAGTAATCAAGGCAGTCCCTTTGTTTTCCCTTTTATTTTTTAGCCACTAGGCAGTCTAGCATAAGTTAGTAATATTCTTTTTCATTTATTTTTAGCCACTTGGCATAATTTATATTAAGGCTTTTTGGTGGTGGGTTGCCCCATTTTGAACAAGAAAATAGCTAAAAAATATCCACTCCACAGGTTCGGATTCATACTCCATTTCTTATTATCCTCGGCATCGGAAAATTTATCAATGCAGGTGAGGAAAAATTTTTTGTCAGTAGAGAAGATGTCTATGTGTAGCATCTCCCCGAAGGAACTGGTGTTTCACCGAGCTCTTGTTTTTTAGGGTGTCTATCGTATTTTCGCAAAATTAGCTGCGAACGCGGACCTTTCATGATTAGACGTGACCTCTTGTGCGAGAGCCAACTCCGTAGGCAAGTCTTTAGGCTTTGCCGTAAAGAGTACATCTGTGAGACTACGCTTGAGGCCCTATATGAATACTCGGAGCGCATCGTCTCTGAATTTTTCGCAAAGACCCTTTGCCAGGGCCGGCTCATATGACATGTTGACTTTGTTAGTCAACAATGTGAGCTTTTTCTCTACTTCATCATAGTATTGAAGCAGCGAAAGTCCTCCCTGTCTGAGAGTACCTAATTCTTGTTCTATGACATGGATTGGTCGTTTGTCGCTATATGTAAAGTCGAGGCGACTAATTATAGCGTCGAAATTTAACACTGTACCGAATGAAGACAACAGTGAATCAGCGGTACCTCTAATCTTACTTCTAATAATGATGACTGCCTGGTAGTGGCGCGAACTGCCATTATAGGGATTAAAAATGTGATAAGCGGCAACAGCGCCCTGTCTCCAAGAGACATAAGATTCTTGTACCCCAGTAAATTCGGGCAAGCATTTTACTGCATCTAGGGCTCGTCACAGCGGACGTCATTCCTAATTTCTATAGCAGTATAAGACTGCACTACTGGAGGTGTAACGTGACACTTGCTCAGACAACTCATTGATTCTTTGTAACAAGGCTTGCTGATCACACTGGTTAACAGCTGCCTGTACTGTATTAAGCTGTTCTGGGTCCATTTTTGGTGAAGAAGCTACAAGGGCACGTTTATTTTTGATGACTCTGTTCCTAAGAACTCTAATGTTACTATCAGAGTCTGAATCTGAATCACTAGAACGATGCAAAGGGTTCTATAGAGCGAAAACGGCGAGCTCATGGGCCCACACAAAACGAATAATCAAAACAAAACAAAACAAACAAAAACAATTGAATTCAAGTGCTGGCAACTGAGCGCAAGACCAACAACAACAAATATGCATGAATAAAAGCTGTGGCTCAAATTTCATAAGCTGAGCGGATTGCACGCTCTGGTAATTAGTTTTTAATTTTTTTTTTTCCACAACTTCAAATTTGTTCACGGAGTCAATGAAATTCTCAATGCAATGTTTGTCAATAATTATATTTATTATGATTGGTAAGGCTATGAACGTCTTTGCAAAAAATAATGCTCAAATAATTTTAACTCAGACTTGAAATAGATTTAATATTAAAGTTCCCACTTACATGTTTTTTGAATGGAAATCCTAGACAAATTATTCTAATCTCGAGAGTTATAGAGCTGATATTTCCGCGCTGCAGTCAAGGTGTTTGAAACTTTAACGCTGTCCAGATAACTTGTGTGTTAAACTGGCGACACACCGCTGCCCGAAGAGCTCCAGCGGCTTCGGTGTACAAAATAATTAATATTGCGCTTAAGCGCACCTCTGTCAATTGTGATAAAAGCCGAGGTCAATTCACTGTCACTGTTGAATTTGAGCGATTTTATAATTCGCTGAATTGACTGAGTCTTTACCGTAACTTTGCAAATAAATTAATTTGCAATTCCTCGGGTAACCGAAATAATTACCACTAGTTGGGCGCCAATTATTCAATATTGATTATAAATCAATTAAAGAAAAAGAGTTTAATTGTTTTACGACATCGAGTCGGAGTACGATGCTATTCATTTGATGCTTTATTCAGAACTAATACAATTTATGTTTTGCAGTTTACTCGAAAGCGAAACTTATGGTTTCGCAATCGTCTCATAGCGGCCGCTCAATTATGCAGCGCTTGCCTACTATGCAACGATATCCGGCCAAAAGCTTATTCAGCAATTTTGGCTGGCATCAGGTTACGGTCAACAATCAGAGATTGTTGACTTTGTTAACTACCCTCCCTCAAGATTAAGGCCGTCCTCGGGCGACCCTATCCCGGCGATCACCTCTCTTAGCTGCGTCGCAGATCTCTTTGCCACGGTAATTCGTCGATAGGCGAGGCCAATACAGATGAGCGCACAACATATGGCTGTCACAATAAAAGCCACACGGTACACATGGTCAGTTCCGGCTGATTCCTTAAACCTTTGAATTTCCTCCAAATTACGTACATTCAGGCGATGAAGGTACGGGAGGCTGAGAACATCTTGACTGGAGGTGATGTTCAATTGTGGAGAGTTGGCAAGTCCGGGAACTCTATTTTGTATGTTGTAATGATTAAGGAATAGAGTTCCGTTGATCGTGGCCCGGTCGCTGAAAGTGATGAGCTGCGTTCCGTGTATCCAGATTTCGGTGCCATTGTCAACCTGTACTTTTGCCGATCTGTCGTTTATGATTAAGATCCCGTCGTCCACCTGAGTGATTGCGTCTAGGTTGCTCGGTTGGATCTCGCAGTGTGCAGTGCCCCCTGCTTGAAGTTCTCTGGCGCATGAGCTCCTTGATGCAATACGACAAAAAGTCGCTCCATCGCATTCAGCTATGACATTTTCCAAATTCGCTGTGGTTCAGCCCGTTTCCTCAAGAGCTATTGAGGACCTGAAGCCAGCTTTGCTCCAGCTCATGAACTTTTTTCCAAAGGCAAAATCGATATACTGTGACAACGAACCAGCGTTGAATTCACAAACGATTTCCGCAATGCTGAGCAATTAGAATTAGAAACGCCCAGATTGCGGTCAGAATCAGGGAAAATGCATCGCGGCAGAATAGGGTCTTCGAAGTTGGCGAAAAAGTCTTAGTAAAATCCAACCGAAGGCTTGGCAACAAGCTCACACCTTTGTGTGAAGAGCGAGCCGTGGAAGCGCACCTGGGGACCTCAGTCATCATTAAAGGGAGGGTGGTCCACAAGGACAACCTAAAGTAATCAAGGCAGTCCCTTTGTTTTCCCTTTTTTTTTTTTAGCCACTAGGCAGTCTAGCATAAGTTAGTAATATTCTTTTTCATTTATTTTTAGCCACTTGGCATAATTTATATTAAGGCTTTTTGGTGGTGGGTTGCCCCATTTTGAACAAGAAAATAGCTAAAAAATATCCACTCCACAGGTTCGGATTCATACTCCATTTCTTATTATCCTCGGCATCGGCGCGCATTACTGATTATTCAAGTGCCAAATACATCCCTATTGTGGATGGCCGAATCTTAGTGTGGGAAGAATTTGCCAACGTAAAGCATTCGGCAAATCTTTCGAAATATATGCGAATAGTGGAAGAAACGGTCAACTTAGTTGAGTCTAATGACATGTTTCCGCAATCGCACATGAAGAAATTATTGAGCGTGGACACAGCTCATCTCCAGGATCTTTTAGAAGCCCTTGGCGCACATCATAGAGCTGCCAGGAGCTTAGATTTCCTAGGTTCCATGTTAAAGGTTGTGGCGGGCACGCCCGATGCTAGTGATTTAGAAAGGATCAGGTTTACAGAGTTACAGCTAATAAATTCAAATAACAAACAGATAGAAATAAACACTAGAATTCAAGACCAAATTAATAAACTAACTTCCACTGTCAATGAAATTCTCAAGGTAGCTAAAAATTCCCAAATAGACACCGGCCATTTGTATGAAACGTTGTTTGCAAGGAATAGAATGCTGATGATGGAATTGCAAAATTTAATGCTTGCTGTAACTTTGGCAAAGGCTAACATTGTAAGCCCAAACATTTTAGATTACTCGGATTTGAAGTCGATTTGGTTGGAAGCACCCACTAATACTCCTATAGGGGACCTTATGTCTGTCTCGTCCGTTAAAGTACTCCAATCCGTTAACATGCTTTTTTTTTATTATTAAGTTCCCAGTAATCAAGTTTGCTTGCAAAAAAGTAACCTTATTTCCCATCATCCGTAAGAACTTCATACTACAATTAAAAGACAATGTCATAGCTGAATGCGATGGAGCGACTTTTTGTCGTATTGCATCAAGGAGCTCATGCGCCAGAGAACTTCAAGCAGGGGGCACTGCACACTGCGAGATCCAACCGAGCAACCTAGACGCAATCACTCAGGTGGACGACGGGATCTTAATCATAAACGACAGATCGGCAAAAGTACAGGTTGACAATGGCACCGAAATCTGGATACACGGAACGCAGCTCATCACTTTCAGCGACCGGGCCACGATCAACGGAACTCTATTCCTTAATCATTACAACATACAAAATAGAGTTCCCGGACTTGCCAACTCTCCACAATTGAACATCACCGCCAGTCAAGATGTTCTCAGCCTCCCGTACCTTCATCGCCTGAATGTACGTAAGTTGGAGGAAATTCAAAGGTTTAAGGAATCAGCCGGAACTGACCATGTGTACCGTGTGGCTTTTATTGTGACAGCCATATGTTGTGCGCTCATCTGTATTCGCCTCGCCTATCGACGAATTACCGTGGCAAAGAGATCTGCGACGCAGCTAAGAGAGGTGATCGCCGGGATAGGGTCGCCGAGGACGGCCTTAATCTTGAGGGGAGGGTAGTTAACTAAAGTCAACAATCTCTGGATTGTTGACCGTAACCCGATGCCAGCCAAAATTGCTGAATAAGCTTTTGGCCGGATATCGTTGCATAGCAGGCAAGCGCTGCATATTTGAGCGGCCGCTATGAGACGATTGCTTTCGACATAAATTGTATTAGTTCTGAATAAAGCATCAAATGAATAGCATCGTACTCCGACTCGATGTCGTAAAACAATTAAACTCTTTTTCTTTACTTGATTTATAATCAATATTGAATAATTTGCACACCTCAAGTTTGCATTTAATTAATTAATTGATTTAACACTTAATACGTTTGATTCATTTATTATTAAACACACTTTACGTATATGTATACATTCATTTGTTTGAAAAATGTCCAAAAATCACAAAATACAACGAGCGTCGAAAATTTCTGCGTGCATCTTCTCATGTACACAAGTTAACAAGCAAGTTAACTAGCGGCCCTCGCCAGAACTTCTCGAGTAACACGCGCGACCGAAATGCTGACGGTCACGGTCAAGTTCACGCTGCAACATTCTTAGCGTTAACGATTGGGTGCAATAGCCAGACGACTGTTTATGTCGCAATTCCTTTGCTTATATTATGTTTATGCTGAGTCGACTTGCCGACCACGAGCCCATGGCATGTTCTGTAGATTTCCGTTTAATGTATTTAGCTTTAGTTTTTATATTCTTTTAATTTGGAGTTCAGTTTTGTATCTAGCCTTAAACAGAGCAATCCAATTATAAATACATTACTTCGGCCTTAGCCGTATTGAACTTGAATTGTTTTATTGCTAAGCCCAAAGGCTAGCAACTGGACAACCTTACAGTGATCCCACCTCGAGCATCTTTATCCATTGGACTCTAGTTGCAACCGGCGGAGTCACTGGATCATCACACCTGAGTGGAGCCACGACATTGGACCTACACTGCAACCGGCAGCGGCCACTGGACTCGAAGAGGGAAATTTAATAATTCACATACATATGTATGTATATACATATATATTTGCATACAAATTCGTGAATATAAATCCATACATTTTGCATTAAATAGATTTTCACAGCACTTAAAACTTAGTATGTTCAATATATTTTATTTAAAAAAAAAACTCTTTATGTACATATGAGTGCACATGTGTACGTGTGTATGAGAAAATAACTTTTTAGAATATACAACAAAAAAAGACGAGCCCCGAAAACACTGTGTGCATGTGTATTGAATTAATTTTGAACAAGTTGAAATCAATTCTTATTAACACTCATCTTTCAAATAATCAAATACGTTCTCCATCCCGAATGTTTTAAGCGGAGCCACTACTTTTATCTTCATCAGCTTCCATGTTATAACACTTCCAAATACTTGCACTCGAAATAAATCAAATCGCACTGATGCTCGATCACTCTGTTGCGTTAATTCAGCTACGAGAGTTCTTTTCGTTACTGGCAAGAAACAACGCGCAAAGTACACATGAAAACCAACGGTTTTTCGTCTTAGTGGTGCGCCGGTGCCGATGCGTGTCACGAACACAAAAGCGTGTGAGCACGAGTTTAAACAAAATAATTCATTTCCAACACAGTCGTGATTGAACGTGTCTCAAAAATATCGCTAGTGGCCTTCTGTAAGAATTGGTATCGACCTCTGCAAAAGATGACGCTTGAGTATGACAATAAAGTAGTAACGTAAGAAATTCTATTTAAAAATCGATATTTTTAAAAAGTAATATCTTGATGTATATTTTTATAAGACACTATTCGGGGCTTGCACAATAAAATTGCAAACATATGTATGTATGTAATACAAATTATGTATATATCTACATATGTATATATTTTATTTTAGAACTTGGTCTTTTTTTTTCAGTGTGCATCAGAGAACTGCAACGGGTATGAAATGTTCGATCATACTCGAGCATTGACTCGAACCTGTTATGATTTTTTCGCTTTGGTTAAGTGACAGGAGCGAACCGTTCGAGCTGAGCGCTCGGATCGAGCGCTGAGTTCGAACACATTGCCAGTTTGTGTTCATGACCGGTGTGTTCGTTTGTTTTTGTTCAGTCACGAGCATTGATCGAACCGGCAGGCTGACTTGATTTGATGCTTACTCATTTTTTTCAAGCGATCAGGTATGGGTATGGGTATGAGCATGGGTATCGGTTTTGGGTATCTAAATGGGTATGGGTATGGGTATGCGAACGGGTGTCGGCTTTTGGGTATGCAATCAGGTATGGGTGTGGGTATGAGCATGGGTATCGGTTTTGGGTATCGAAATGGGTATGGGTATGGGTATGAGCTTGAGTGCCTGTGTTTAACAAGAGTGCGACAGAGCGCGCAATAGCGAGCACGCGCGGTGTTTACTTTTACACTAAAATATGTATATAAAAGAAATAGTATTGTACAGGGGTAGTTAAAGCAAAAATGCAAGCAACCAATAACTTACTATAATTGCCGCCATTTTGCACAATTAAATTAGAATTTTATACTATATAAGCAATTTCTATTTCTTCATTGGCTAAAACAGCTGATACGGTCGATGAATTACTGCCATCGAAACGTTTTCGAAACCGAGTAAAGTAAAAAGTAAAAACAAGTCCATTTCGGTCGGAATTGGGAACAGCTAATCGTAAAACGTTCGTTTTCGTTTCGTTTTTACTTTTTGAAAACGTTCGGAATTCGGAACAGTCCTGAATATACCCTTTATTGTCCAATTTCAATTAGCTCAGGGTATAAAAAATACCTGTGAAAAGGATTTTCCACATATTACATTGTAATATGCTCATATATCGAGGATACACTGTACCTACTAATAATTTAACAGCAATGCATATTGCATAAACATAAACCACACAACGACACTTTGTCGCTAATGAAAACAAAGCTGAAGTACCCAGCACATTTCAAGTGCAATGAAATATGATCGCACTTGAATGTAGCGGACAACAGCCAGAGCCTAGTCAGCATAACTGCCAGACTCTGACCGTATACATGTGGTACTATGTGCATATAACTCTCTGCGCCTCAGCCACGTTTCCGTTGCCTTACATAAATACCCATATATATATATATATATATATATATTATGTATTCTGTTGCTCTGCTGCAGGCTTCGCCGGCGCAGCAACGCGCAGCCTTAGCTAAGTCAATGAATAACTGTACGAAATATTCTAAAAATATTCATAACTTTGACCAGAATTGTCGAAGTCTAAGCCAAACCACAACCAAAGTGTTCTCAACATATTCCAAGTGATAACGATTATGATATTAGATGGCGACCGTGCAGCTGAAGAATAAGCTATGTTATAACCTGCCTGGAGAAGAGCTGAAGCTGGAACCGGAGCGGAGACTGGAGCTGGATACTGAGCGAGTATAGGGCATGAGCTCGAGGGCCCAGACGCAGTGGCATTAAGGAGCGAATCAGACGTAGAATGTGTGAAATAGTAAGACTCTTGTATAAATGCGAAAACGCGCCTCCATGGGACACTGCAGTCGAACTAAATAACAAACTCGAACATCTCAAGTCGTTGTTAAAATCAAAGAGCACGCCCTGTCCCTCAGAAAGTCTTGATCAAATAAAACTAACAAGAAATCATCGTCCACCGCCAAGACAGATTCCAGCACGCCCACTCCGATGCCCACCAGACTGTAAGGGTCCCCTGTTCAGCCCCCATTGCAAGGGCACCTGCCGTGTTAACGAAGCACCAGCAGAGCCAAACAACGCATGAGAAGCAGACCGCCGCTTATGCCAACGAGGGAACAGAAAGCGATCAAAACAACGCATGAGAGGCAGACCGCCGCTGATGCCAACGAGGGAGCAGCAGTAAGAGCACGCACCAACGAGATGACCGACGCCGCACACTGGGGCAGGAGGCCGAAAAGCGTGGCAAAAATCATTTTTTTGACGAAAGCGTTCGTAAAAGTAATAAAGGCATTCGATAGAAACTTGAAGATTACAGATCAAAAGATTTTTGAAATCAGGTAAAAATTGTGGGCGTGACAGCCTCTCGAAGTTGACCCATTTTTTAGTGCGCGCAAAAATGTGAAAATTTTATAAAAAATGCAAACTTTAAAACTGATTTGATGACAATTTATATGACCGATCTTTATGTTTTTGTTTTCATATGAAAAGTACATTAATTTCTATTTAAATGCCGTAGAATTTTGTTTGTTCACTTGTTGACCTTTTATCCCAGCGATGTTTAAAATAAGCACTAAAATTAGGCTTTTTTTGACTTTGATAAAATAGAACTAAAATTGGACTCATTTGGACTCGATCCCATTACCACAGGAGTCTGTGTTAATCAATTCTCTAACGAAATAATCCCGGTCTTTTATGCGTCCAGCTGCGTCTGGGGAAGCTATAGGACACAAACTAATGCAACCTCGCAAAAAAATGGTGATAACCCTAAATTAACCAGTGGGCCTATTGAGCAGTACAAGCACTCATTTAAAGCTTTTTAAATTTTGAAAATATCTTCACTGGTTCAAGAGATATGATTTTTGCAACGCAAAATGAGGATCTGCCCCACTGTGCGCCGCTGCCAAGAGGGCCCAACACAGTATATTTAATAATTATAACTAAATAATAAGAATTGTAATGCCCGACGACAATTAAATCGACCGGCAAGACATTTGACCCGTAAAGCCATTCGAAACACTAGGTAGGAAAATATAAAGAAATTGTCAAACAAATCAAAAGTCAAATCAAAAATCAAATTTAACATGACTAAACGAATTACATAAACTAGAAAGAAAAATTCCTGTTAATGTTTGACAATAGTATATGTAAGACAGACACATTAGAAATGGGCTTAATAGACACAAAGTCAGTGAATTCCACTGCTAACGTTATAAACATAGTAGAGGTAGGAAATCAAGATTTAAGCGTTATAAGCACACTTCTAATTATCATTGTTATATTGATGTCAGCCAGTCTGTTCTTCAAACTTTACAAATTACATAACAAATGTCTAAGAAAAAAATATCAACGCCAGGCAAACGACCTGGATAAAATCTAAATATTATAGCTGACACAATACAATATACAAAATATTCAATATACAAAAAGACAATAAAATAGAATAAAACAAAAAAATATATATATTTATTTTCGCATAATGCAATGATTCTTTCGATAGATCATATAAATGCCTAGCACAAAATAGGAACATTTAAGAAGTGACCTTAAATAAACACGCAACAATACTGGTAGCATGTTTTAATCAGGCGCGCACACTAATACATCAAACACACTGGTCAAGTGTATCGAAATTCTTAATTAGGCTTAGATAAAATCTTATTTCTGTGAAGGAAAGGTATAATTTGGATATATCAATACCTAAATACCCCTTCGACAGTTGAAACCGGTGAAGAACCAGAATGAACACTAAGATATATAGATCTACAAGAAGAATTTAAATCAAATAGTGACACTGATAACGAGGTAAAAGAAAAAGATTTACATGATCTAACAATTCCAGCAGTAATAACTCTACACGATTTATTACAAGAAGAGTTTTCAGAGTCAGATTCAAACTCAATCGTCATTGAACAAAAGCCCGTCATTATGGCAGATACATCAAAGGGCGTATATAAAGGAAATTTCATTGGCAGTGCCTGCGTTCGATGGAAAGAAAATCCATCTTCAGAGATTTATCACAGCAATAAAGTTGGTCGACCTGAAAAAGGAACCATACGAAGAAAGCATAAAAAACGTACTGGAAGCTGGAACATGCTCCACAATGGATGCAGCTATAAGCGCATACATTCGTACAAGTACGATAATTACCGGTGATGTGAATACAGTATTGTTTTCCAAAAGAGGTAATGCCCACCCCTGTAAAAACTATAAGGTAATTATCGTGGTAGAGGAAATGCTTGTTATAATAATAATTATAACCAGAATAAGAATAACAGCAGCCAGAACTACAACCATAGCTATAGAGGACGTGGCAACAATTGCAGTAACAATTCCAGCAATCCCAACAGAAACAATAGCGGCAACAGCAATAATAACAACAACACCAACCGTAACAATGTAAGCGTGACCCAAAATGCTTCGGGAAACTCGAACCAACCTTTAGGTACAGAACAGTATATCACCACAAGGTTCATACTATCAATCTTAGCTTAAATATATTCGTATCGTTTAACCATGTAGAAACAGGAAAAAAATTAGTCTTTTTAATAGACACAGGTGCTGATATCTCAATACTAAAAGAAAATTCTGATGTCTTTCAAGACATTCAAATAGATAACAGAATTAATATTCAAGGGATAAACCAAGGAGTTATACAATCCTAAGGTTTCACCTCTATAGAGATACAGACAGATAAATACATAATCCCACACAGTTTTCATATTGTAGACTTGCAATTCGCAATACCATGTGATGGAATATTAGGTCTTGACTTTATTAAAAAATACAACTGCCAATTAGATTGCAAGCCGACAGAAAATTGGCTTATAATCAGTCCCAATAATCCAAATTTTCTCGATTCATGTTCCAATTACATATAGTTCTGGTAATAATGTAATTCTTGTACCAGCACGATCTCAAGTTGTCCGAAAAGTCGAACTATCTTAAAGTGAAGATAGTGTACTAATTCAAAATCAGGAAGTTCAGAACTGTAATTATGTTGCAAACACCGTTGCAACTACCCGATATGCATTTGTCCGACTACTAAACACAACCAGTACCGATCAACTAGTTAACATAAATAATCTAAATTATGAATCACTTTCGAACTACGATGTGGTTCAAACAAACAATAGAAGTAGAAAAGAAGAAGTCATGTCTCGATTATCCAAAAATTTTCCCCCACAGTTTAAAACAAAATTAACTGAATTATGCACTAATTATACAGATATATTCGGACTAGAAACCGAATCTATTTCAACGAATAATTTTTACAAACAAAAGCTAAGATTGAAAGTCGATGAACTAGTCTACATTAAAAATTATAGACGACAAAATTGTTGAGCCATCTGAGTCAGAATATAAAAGCCCACTCTTGTTAGAACCAAAGAAATCTCAATCTGACTCCAATAAGAAAAAAATGGCGATTAGTAATTGACTATCGTCAAATCAATAAAAAGCTGTTAGCCGATAAGTTCCCACTACCTAGAATTGATGATATTTTGGATCAACTAGGTAAAGCGAAATATTTTTCATGCCTTGACTTAACGTCAGGTTTTCACCAAATTGAACTCGACAATCATTCAAGATATATGACGTCTTTTTCAACTAGCAATGGCTCCTATCGCTTCACGCGATTATCATTTTTTTGACAAATGCAGAAAATACAAGTTAAAGCTACATCCTGAAAAATGTTCATTTTTTATGCATGAAGTCACATTTCTGGGACACAAATGCACAGACAAAGGAATCTTGCCAGACGACAAAAAATACGACGTCTTTCAAAATTACCCAGTCCCACATGATGCGGACAGCGCTAGACGTTTCGTTGCATTTTGCAATTATTAAAGACGTTTTTCTAAAAACTTCGCCGACTATGCACGGCACATAGCTAGACTAAATAAAAAGAATGTTCCATTTGAATGGACAGGTGACTGCCAAAATTCATTTTTATACTTAAAATCTGAACTCATTAAACCAACTCTATTACAATACCCAGAATTCACAAAGGAATCTTGTATTATAACTGACGCAAGTAAGCAAGCTAGTGGAGCGGTTTTAACTCAAACCACAATGGACTCCAACTTCCCGTTGAATACGCATCCAGATCATTCACGAAAGGAAGAAAGTAACAAGAGTACAACGGAACAGGAACTAGCAGCAATTCATTGGGCAGTAACACATTTCAGACCATACATTTATGGTCGACATTTCACTGTCAAAACAGATCAGAGGCCATTTATATATTTATTTTCAATGGTTAATCCAAATTCCAAATTAACACGTATGAGGCTTAAGTTAGAGGAATATAATTTTACCGTAGAGTATCTAAAGGGTAAAGATAATTATGTAGCTGATGCGTTACCGAGAATAACCATTAACAAGGGGGCTCCGCCCCCTGCTCGCTTCGCTCGCCTACCCCCGGCTCGCTTCGCTCGCGGTGAGGTGCGGCTACAGTCGAGCACGCTCGACAGTAGGATACCCTGAGCCCATGTACTCTTTTATAAAAGTTGATTGTTGCCCATTTTCAATGGGCTCAGGGTATCAAAAATTACACACGCGAAACTATGAACAACTTTCGGTTTTCTGAAGTCACTGTGCTTATCACTGCAGACTACGTTATTAATGCCTCACTGAACTAATACATCACTCGATTACGATTACGACTTGCGATTTACCAATTTATCAATTTCTAATTAATTTTAAATAAGTTTAATATAATAAACTTTAATATAATAAACTTGTTTAAAATTAATTAAGGTTGTCAAAGGCTGCTGCAGTGCGCGCGAAATTTGAAATAAAAGGCAATGTCTAATTTTATGAGATTCTTAAAGCGGAAAATGCTAAGTTTTTTTTTTACAACGATAATAAGCAGATACTTATTATATATATGTGTAAGGAATCGGAAATATTAATAATTAAAATTATTATTTTGCAGCTTTCAGTGCTCGGCAAAGATGCAAGAGTAGTGCTGCAAAATGATCGCTATTTCTCTCATGCAATTTCATACATACATAGCTATCAGCTTCTGCTGATTTTTGCCATGCAAAAATACATATTTATATATTAACACAATTATATGTTAATCAAATTGTATATTTGTATATACATAAATTATACATTAACATTTTCATTACATGATATCGATAATATTTTTGCTTATCGCTTAATTCTTATTTGGTACCAAAAAAAAAATGGGTACTTATTCGTTCTGTCTTTGTGCGCGCCTTGCATACAAACGTGAACATGCTGTCTCGCTCGCACGTTTGATTTGCCATCCAAATGTAATTATTCAACTAAATCTAAATTCGAAATAACTTCTTTATTTATGGGTCAATCCTTTGAAATTTTCAGGGTCGTTTAATACGCATACTTCTCAACTGATTGTTCAGTTGGTGCTATGTCAAAAATTGTGCCTGTAAATCGTTTTGTGCAATTTGTGGGCGAAGGGCGTGGCACCTAAAATGAAACAAACTTGACCTGCGTATGGTATCCAGGAACCTACATAACAAATTTGAAGTCTCTAGGTCATATAGTACTTGAAATCAAGCCCAAAAGAAAATTGGTACTATTTTTAAGTCATTCTTACTGTGTTTGTGCGCCTTGCATACAAACGTGAACATGCTGTCTCGCTCGCACGTTTGATTTGCCATCCAAATGTAATTATTCAACTAAATCTAAATTCGAAATAACTTCTTTATTTATGGGTCAATCGCTTTGAAATTTTCAGGGTCGTTTAATACGCATACTTCTCAACTGATTGTTCAGTTAGGGGTGCTATGTCAAAATTGCGCCTGTAAATCGTTATTTTTCAATTTGTGGGCGAAGGGGCGTGGCATCAAAAATTGGAAACAAACTTGACCTGCGTATGGTATTCACAAACCTGCATTCCAAATTTGAAGTCTCTAGCACTTACAGTCTCTGAGATCGACGCGTTCAAACAGATGGACAGACAGACGGACAGACGGACAGACAGACGGACAGGGCTAGATCGACTCGGCTGTTGATCCTGATCAAGAATATATACTTTATGGGGTCTGCCACCCCTCCTTCTGCCTGTTACATACATTCTGCCAAACACATTATACCCTTTTTTGCCCATTTTCAATGGGCTCAGGGTATAAAAAACTACAAAACAGGGAATGTTAACAAAGTCACTACAAGATACCAAAGTAGACAAAAATCCTGCGCAGGAAATGAAAAAGTAGAATTGCCTAGGCAATCTACAGAAGAAGCTTCAAAGCCCAACTTATATAATGTCATCAAGAATGACGAAGTACGTAATGTAGTGACCTTGCATGTAAAAAACGTGCTATGTTTCATAAGCATGGTAGGAAAATTACAGCAAGATATGATTTTAGCGATTAATATACTAATGGAACTTTTGACTTAGATCAGTTTTTCCAAAGCCTTGAAATGCAAGCCGGTATGAATAAAATCAGCCAACTCAAAGTGGCACCGTAGGAAAATATCTTTGAAAAAGTTTCAATTGATAATTTAAAGAAAATGGGCAATAAAATATTGTAAAACATTACGAGTAGCGCTACTCAACCCGGTGACCCAAACAAAAAATGAACAAGAAAAATAAGCTATTTTGTCTACATACCATGACGATCCTATACAAGGAGGCCATACAGGCATTACAAAAACCTTGGCCAAGGTCAAAAGACATTATTTTTGGAAAGGTATGACTCGGGATATAACTGAGTACATACGAAGATTTCAAAAATGCCAAAAAACAAAAACAACTAAGAACAATAAGACCCCGTTAACAATAACTGATACACCAATAAATGCTTTCGATAGAGTGATAGTGGACACCATTAGTCCACTACCAAAATCAGAAAATGGCAATGAATATGCAGTCACACTAATATGCGACTTAACAAAATATCTAGTTGTCATACCAGTTGCTAATAAGAGCGCAAACACTGTCGCTAAAGCTCTATTAGAGTCTTTTATTCTGATATACAGTCCAATGAAGACGTTCATTACGGACATGGGAACAGAATATAAAAATTCAATCGTAAGCGATTTGTTCAAATATCTAAATATTAAAAATATAACATCTACTGCACACCACCACCAGATAGTTGGAACAATCGAAAGAAGTCACAGAACCTTCAATGAATACATACGCTCTAATATATCGGTTGATAAAACTGATTGGGACGCATGGCATCAATATTTCGTTTTTTGTTTCAATACGACCCCCTCACATAATTATTGTCCATATGAGTCCAAGTAATTTACTAAAACAATTTAATAGTATAAACAACATAGAAGTAATCTACAATTTAGAAGATTA
This sequence comes from Drosophila innubila, assembly GCF_004354385.1. Lineage (NCBI taxonomy): Eukaryota > Metazoa > Arthropoda > Insecta > Diptera > Drosophilidae > Drosophila > Drosophila innubila. The sequence goes on along the minus strand of NC_047626.1, from coordinate 38,868,169 downwards.
TTCAAAAGAGAGTAAATAAAGATTAGAAGTAGCATACAAAAGAGCTAGAATTATGTTATAGGAACATAAAAAAAGCAATAAGGAATTATTTGATTTAAAAACCAAAAACATAGATATATCAAAAGGAGGTAGGGTATTACTAAAAAATTAAGTAGGACATAAATTAGACTTTCAATACACGGGTCCTTATAAGGAAGAAAGTATAGAAGAAAGAGATAATATAATAATCTCGCATAAAAGAAATAAAAAAACAAACAGTTCATAATGATAGACTAAAATTGTTTTATTCATAATAAATTTTAATAATGACACTACAAGGCATTTGCAAAAATATATAAAAGAAAATATACAAAACATGAAAATATATATTAAAATAACATTTTATTTAGAAAAATGAATTCAAATATTTATTTTATATTTTAATAAATAATAAATTAATATACAAAACAAAAATATATATATATAATATATATATATATATATATATATATATATATATATATATATATATATATATATATATATATATATATATATAATGACATATCCACTACACATACCCACTTATATTATTTAATACGACACCTCATTGTATGTATGCCTAAGCACATTCTCGTATCAAGTAATAAAATATCAATAAGAATAGAGGGCCAGTGAAAATAACATTTCAAGTGCTCCCACGAACCTAATGTTAACATAAACATCCGCTAGCTCACTAAGGGTCAGTATTATCAACGCGGCACAAATCCAAGCTGTTGCTTAGCACCCCAAACGTTCGTCATCTCAAGAGAGCGATCCCTAAGATCTTTGTTTACTTAAGAGCAGATTCCATCTCCAAGATCCCACAGCCGAGGTTTGCTAAGCGTCGCCAACACACTTTATGATTAGTCTAGATTTATTCTCTAACATTGAACATTGTTATTGGCGCAGCCGGTAGGATGTGTTAAGTGTTTTTGCAAAATTGATCAACTGAATAGACTATTAAAGGATTCGCGATATCCCAAGTCAAAGACCCTTGTACTTCAATAAAGTGAAACTAATTTCATACACAACTTCTAAAGAACTTATGTGCGTAAATAAGTTACAATAAATCAAGTTTAGCCACTAAAGGATAACTAATATCCTAGACTAAAACAAAAGTGATTGTGCTTATTTAAACGTAAAATTAACTTTTTGTTTTTGTGACCACTGAAGGATATTTACTATCCCAGGCCACATTTTCGAATCAAAAAAAAATAAAACCAAAGTGAAAATGGTACCACCACCAGTAATGGAGCTATCAGAGAATTATCTGAAGCAAGCCGTTGGACAAATCCAAAAAATTCAAACCTTCGATGGAACAACTGAAGAGCTGGCAGCCTTCATAAGAAGAGTCGATTATGTTCTACAACTATACCCAACCCAAGACGTACGACAACACAGTGTCCTATATGTAGCCATTAAAATGCAGACGACTGGAGCAGTTCAACGTGTATCCCAGCAACAAACTGGACAGGATTAAGGAACGCCCTTATCGAGGAATTCAAAACACAGACGCCCTATGAAGAACTTTTACGTAGATTATACAATACAAATTATAATGGCAGTGTCCGTAAGTTTATCGAAGACCTAGAGTATAAGACTTTTGTAATATCAAACAAGTTAACGCTAGAAGGAATACCTTCAAATACAATTTTATACACAAATGCCATGAACAACACAGTTAAAGACGTAATTTCAAGAAAACTACCAGGCAGAATATTTATGGCTCTTGCTAGACATGACATAACGACAATAACAAAATTGAAACAGGTAGCACAAAGAGAAGGACTGTACGAAAATAACTATTCGGACCGACCAAAATCAAACGGTAACAATAATACTTCGTACCCACCAGGCAGTAATAATTTTCGCAGGAATAATGGAAATGCAAATCAAAGCTTTTATCCACAAAATATGCAAGCTAATTATCAAAATAATAATCCGCAAAAACCGAGCGAAAGCAATCAGCAATTGCATCAAGAATTCAAACAGAACCTCAATCAAGGTAGAGTTAGTTACCCAATGAATTACCAACCAAATAGATATAGCCCTGGTACTTCAAATCAACCAGTCAAAAGACAACGAGACAGTAATAGTGGTCAGTACAAAATGGATACAGCTGAAAATTTTCATCAAGCAGCCTCGGACCCCAAATGAAAAGAAACCCCTTCATTCGATTAATTATGAATAATCAACATGTCAGGTGTGTAATATATACAGGATCTTCTATTAATTTAATGAGAAAAAATTTTCTAGAATTCCAAATTACCACTTGTAAATTAGAAGTTCATACAATAAATGGAAATATCAATTTAAACCAAAGTATTTCTATAGCCCTTAACAAATTACGTTGTATTAATGGCTGGGAATACCTCGAAGCCTGTCAAGCAACAATTAATTACAAGGAAGAAGTTGTAATTTTGAGCGGGTATCAATTTATCATGAGATATAATTATGAACACTTTGGAAAGGACAATACAGCATTTAATAGCCGTGATCCACCATTTACTAAAGACACCGCAATTGATTGCCTTGATCCACCTCTTACAGAAGATAGGCCTTTTTACTTCGCAATTGAAAATGAACTTAAGGAAAGTAATCAGTACAGGTTAGAACATCTCAATGAAGAAGAAAAAAATAAATTAACTAAAATCTTATTCGAGTTTAGAGACATATAGTACAAAGAAAGTGAAAATTTGACTTGCACCAGTACAATTAAGCATGTCATTCAAACTAAACACGAAGATTCCATTTACAAACGACCATACAAATACCCTCAAGCATATGACGAAGAGGTAGAAAAACAAATTAAAGAAATGATAGATCAGGGAATAATTCGCAAGTCAAGTTACTGCTCACCAATTTGGATTGTACCAAAGAAAAGTGATGCATCGGGAAAACAAAAGTTTAGAATAGTCATTGACTATCGAAACCTTAATGAAATCCTAATCGATGATAAATACCCTATCCCGATAATGGATGATATATTAGACAAACTTGGAAGATGTCAATATTTCACTACCATTGATCTAGCAAAATGACTTTGAAATTAAAGAAAAACGCACTTATTGACGTAAAGAATGAAGATTACATTTCAGCTTTTGAAAAATGAAAAATACTTATAACTTCAGATCCAATATTATTTTACCCGAACTTTGAAAATCCGTTTTCATTAACTACAGATGCAAGCAATATTGCTATGGGCAGTACTATCTCAGGACCATAAACCTATATGCTACGCAAGAACATTAAATGAACATGAAATAAACTACTCAGCAATTGAAAAGGAACTTTAGAAATTGTCTGGGCCAAATATTTCAGGTCATATCTTTTCGGGAGAAAATTCGAAATCCTCAGTGACCACAAACATTTAGTTTGGTTAAAAAATGTTAAAGAACCAAATATGAAATTGCAACGATGGAAAATAAGACTTAATGAATTTGATTATCACATTAAGTATGTCCCAGGAAAAGAAAACTATGTCGCAGATGCTTTATCAAGAATTAAACTAGAAGAGAATCTTTTAGGAGAAATTTCCAACAGTACAGCAGCAACAGTGCATAGCGCACAAGAAGATAATCAATATTATATTTCAATAACAGAAAGACCAATTAACTATTACAACAGACAAATAGAATTCATTAAAAGTAACAATAATGAAGTAAATGTATCGCACTATTTTCAGAAGACTAGAGCACAAATCAAGTACAAAGAAATGACAAACACTTACGCTAAACAATTAATAAAAGAATATCTATGTACAAAGAAAAGCGTTATATACTTTCATAACAGGTAGATTTCCTAACATTTCAAACCGCTTTCATAGAAATAATAAGTCAAATAATTTAACAAAAGTAATGAGATCAAATAAAATGTTAACAGACATTCAAACATATGCAGAATTTAAAATTTATCGTTAAAACACATAAGAAATTATTGCACCCAGGTATTGAAAAATTAACCGTACTTTTCAAAGAAAAATACTACTACCCAGATTATCAGAATTTAATACAAAGCATTATTAACGAATGTCAAACTTGTAACATTGCCAAAACAGAACATAGAGACACAAAGCTAGCCTTTGAACTAACTCCAGAAACATTCAACCCTAAGAAAAATATGTTATAGAATTTTATATGGTGGACAACAAACAATTCTTGTCTTGTAAGACATATATTCTAAATTCGCATCCCTTATCGAAGTAAATGGTAGAGATTGGCTAGAAGCAAAAGAGCGTTACTCAAAATATTTAATGAAATGGGTAAACCAAAAGAAATAAAAGCAGACAAAGATTCAGCATTTATGTGCTCAGCGTTACAAATCTGGTTAAGATCCGAAGGAGTGGACATTAATATAACTACAAGTAAAAATGGCATTTATGATGTTGAAAGATTTCATAAAACCGTTAATGAAAAGTTAAGAATTATATAATCACAAAACTTAACATAATACTACAGGTAGAACACCAGCAGACATTTTCATATACGCAGGAACCCCAGAATATAACACTCAATTAAATAAAGCAAATCAAATAGAGAAACTAAACGAAAAACGTTAAGATTTCGAAATTGACACTAACTATAGACAATCACCTTTAGTACGATCAAAATCAACTAACCCATTTAAAAAGATAGGTAATCTAAAACAAATAGACGAGGAACATTTCGAAGAGACAAATAGAGGCAGAAAAATTATACATTACAAATCTAAATTTAAGAAGAAAAAGAAAATTAACAAAAGCAAATACGATAATTCCAGATCGACATCAAATGACAACTCAAACCAGGAAGCCACTACATAAAACAATTCTATTTCCAATACTATTCTTAATAATATTTTTGACTCAACAAAGTAATGGCCAAAGCTTAGAAATAAACCCGATTCAATCGAAAAATGGATATCTTATATTCACAACAGGAACTAAAAACTAACCAGTTAATTACGAATACCACTACTTAACTGTTAATTTAACAAAAATTGAAGATACATACAATAATCTAATAAAACAAACAAAAGAATTTAAACCATTAACACAAATTCAATATTTAACAGAGAAATTATAAAGAGAAATGAACGGTATTAGATTAGCAAAACGTAATAAAAGTGGTCTCATTAATTTTGTAGGAACATTTTACAAATATCTATTTGGCACATTAAATCAAGAAGATAAAGTAGAATTAGAAACAAAAATAAATAACCTTTCAGAAAACAGTGTCCAAGCAAATGAACTAAACCAAGTAATAGATGCACAAAATAAAGGAATAGAAGTTATAAACACTTTAAGTTTAATAAATGAGGTAGAAGAAAAATTAGCAATAATAACATATAACTTACAAGAATTTACAGAATACATAGAAGATATAGAGCTAGGAATGCAACTGACAAGATTAGGTATTTTTAACCCTAAATTTCTAAAACATAGTCCATTATCACACGTGAATTCTGAAAAGATTTTTAACATTAAAACTTCAACATGGCTTAAAACAACTACAAACGAAATTTTGATAATTTCACATATTCCTCGCGAAATTATTAATACGCCAGTTTCCGAAATTATTCCATATCCAGACAAAAACAAAAACATTTTAACTGAAATTATCCATGACAAATATTACCTACAAAACAGCCAAGCTTACACAAATAAAATCAAAGACTTAGTTATGAACAAATGCTTTACAGGAATATTAAATCAAGCATCAACCGAATGTAGATATTCAAAGACACACAAAACTTTTGAAATTAAATACGTAGAGCCTAGTATAATGTTGACATGGAACTTACCTAAACCTATTTTAAATCAAAATTGTCTGAATAGAGAAATAACAATAGAAGGTGACAATATAATAAAAGCATTCAACTGTTCACTTCAATTAGAAGAAATATTAATTACAAGCACTATGTTAGATTACACACAAACAGTTTATGTAAACAACAACGTAACTAAATAAGAACCACTTTCCTATATTCAAGCAAAAGAAACCGTAAAACAACAACAACAAAACATTATAATACATTTCAAATTATTACATTAACGACACTTATAATTATTATAATCACTCTAATACTATATTTTAGCTATAAGTATAAAAACATACTACACAAAATAATTGTTAATTATAAGAAACAAATAGAAACAAACCCACAAACAAATAATGCAAACTTAAATCAAATTTCAAACGTTAACGAAAATCCAAATATTGTACTCGAATCTATCCCAACTTTATACCCTACAATCACCGCCTGAGGACAGGCTAATTTTTTATGGATAGTGACATATCCACTACACATACCCACTTATATTATTTAATACGACACCTCACTTATGTATGCCTAAGCACATTCTCGTATCAAGTAATAAGATATCAATAAGAATAGAGGCCAGTGAAAATAAACATTTCAAGTGCTCCACGAACCTAATGTTAACATAAACATCCGCTAGCTCACTAATCAGTATTGTCAACGCGGCACAAATCCAAGCTGTTTAGCACCCCAAATGTTCGTCATCTCAAGAGAGCGATCCCAAGATCTCTTATTTACTTAAGAGCAGATTCCATCTCCAAGATCCCACAGCCGAGGTTTGCTAAGCGTCGCCAACACACTTTATGATTAGTCTAGAATTATTCTCTAACTGGAATGTTCGCCTTTTCCGTATTATAAATAAAGTTTATTTTTTTTATAACTAAACCGGATTGAACATTGTTATTATACAATAGTATCTGCTTATTATCATTGTAAAAAAAAAACCTAGCATTTTCCGCTTTAAGAATCATAAATTAGACATTGTCTTTATTTCAAATTTCGCGCGCACTGCGCAGCCTTTGGCAGGCTCAAATGTGTTGCGTGAGAGGGAGAGAGTAAGAGAGGAAAATGGGTGCTGCCAGAATTCAGGCTGAGCAAAGTTGTAGTTTTTGGTTAATGGCACATTCTACATCGATTGCAAGCGATTACGATTACGACTTGTGATTTACCAATTTATCAATTTCTAATTAATTTTAAATACGTTTAATATAATAACGAGTGATATATTAGTTCAGGCATTAATAACGTAGTCTGCAGTCATAAACACAGTGACTTAAGAGCCGAAAGTTGTTCATATTCCTGAGCCCATTGAAAATGGGCAACAATAGGTATCCGCTTTAGCCCTGATTCATTGAAAAATGGGCAAAAAGGGTATAATGTGTTTGGCAGAATGTATGTAACAGGCAGAAGTAGGGGTGGCAGACCCTCAAAGTATATATATTCTTTATCAGATCAACATCAAATACAACCAACACCAGGAAGCCACATAAAACAATAGTAATTCCAATATTATTCTTAATAATATTTTGACTCAACAAACTAGTAGCCAAAGCTTAGAAATAAACCTGATTCAATCAAAAATGGATATCTTATATTCACAATAGGAACAAAACTTACTAATTAATTACGAATACCACTACTTAACTGTTAATTAACAAAAATTGATGATACATAAAATAATCTAATAAAACAAGCAAAAGAATTTAAAACACAACACAAATTCAATATTTAACAGAGAAATGAACGCTAATCTAAGCAAAACGTAATAAAAGAGGTCTAATTAATTTTGTAGGAACATTTTACAAATATCTATTTGGCACATTAAATCAAGAAGATAAAGCAGAATTAGAAACAAAAATAAAAAACCTTTCAGAAAACAGTGTCCAAGCAAATGAGCTAAACCAAGTAATAGATGCAGTAAATAAAGGAATAGAAGTTATAAACACTTTAAGTTTAATTAATGAGGGAGAAGAAAAATTAGCAATAACATTTAACTTACAAGAATTTACAGAATACATAGATATAGAGCTAGGAATGCAACTGACAAGGTTAGGTATTTTAACCCTAAATTATTAAAACATAG